>NC_052535.1:28575358-28882108 GCF_016699485.2 Gallus gallus | reverse complement strand
TGCAGGAATAAGAAGCTGGTCTGTTATTGAAAAAAAATCTTGGGCCCCTTAAAAGTTACAAAGTCTTGGGCTTGCCTGAAACAACTGAGCAAGAAATATATTCTTAGAAATGTAGGGCTTCAAGTATTACAAACCTGTGACACTGTGGAAAAGTTCCAGAGGTATCTAAACTGCAGCACTTTTTTTTATTCTGCATAACGTGAACAAGGCCTGCTGAGGTTTTAAACTATTAGTCTCTTGATCAGTCAGAACGGTAGTCAGGAGTTCTCCTCTTTGCAACTTCAAGCCATAGTATGTTCTCATTTTGGTTTCACTCTACGTGAAAAATGCATGCTATCTTTCCTAATTAGTTGGTGCCACATCACAGTGCATAATTTTATTTGGTTCTTGCATTACAGTTTTAAAAAGTTTGGCCAACCTATTCAGACGGGTTCATCTCAAAACCAGCAACGTTATTTATTCTCCCCACCCTGCCTTCTGTGTTTAATTCAGAGATATCGTTTCAACTGGTTCCTTCGGTTAAAAAACTGTGGTGCAAGAACACCAAACTGATCGTGTACAGTGAATTTCAGAGACGCAACAAGCTTATTGAACACACTATGTTTCTTAATTCTGCTTGCTATCCGTATGTCCCAGCATCCGCAACGCAACGTGTACGTTGCAGGTTTCTCTGTATATTCTGATTTCACATTGCATACTTCCTATGGACTGAATCATCCCCGTATCAAAATCAGTCAGATGCTAAAGCCCCAACAACTCTTTGTGCTCAGTGAAAGAATCCAGTGCTAAAACAGCATTTTTGCTGTCTGAGATAACAGTAATCTCACAAGACAAATTTAAAGTAATATTTCTGCCACACACCTGCTCTGAAGGCTCCGCGCCTCCAGATTTTATATAAATTAGTTTAAAAACATGGGTAGGTAGGTAAGGACAAGGGCTTTTTTTTCTTCAATTTTAGCAGCTTTTAATTTTTAAGAAACCAAACAACCTATATCCAGTAATATGTTAGATATTTTATATATATACTTTGTCAGCAGGATAAAAAAAAAAGTAAAACTATTTGAAGGCAACAGTTTTTTTTCCCCTTCCATTCTCTGTGTAAGTTAGAACAATTCAGCAGGTGCGTGACAAAAATATTATACACCAGATATGGTCCAATGTCATTTTTTTCCAATACAGTTATTCATATTTCATTGGCCAGTTCTTCAGGTTCTGCAGAACTATCTCCATTAACTGTGATCTTCATATCCTCTTCATAACCAGGGGGCATGAAAGCCAAAGCATAAGGGAAAAGCTTATGACAATTTGCTCTGTAAGTTTCAGATGCTTCTTTACAGTCTCCAAGGCTACCGTCACATAAAGCTTCTAATACCTCCATACAAGTCTAATTAAAGAGAAAAATAAAGAAATGTTACCGACTCTTCAACATTCATGTGAGCACTCACAAACAAAACGCAAATCCCAAGTACTGCTTTCAGGTTTCTACCACCACCAAGTGCCTTTTTTCTAGCTCGTGGCAGCATGATGTACCAGTGTGGCTTCATTTGAAACTGTGTGCCTTAAAGGGATTTAAACAGCAGCTGGGAATCTCAACTGAAGATAAATATACTCATCTGTCACCTATAGCTAATTTTCCTGAAACTATTGTTTCTCACTGCTTGGCAACCAGGTTTATTTGCAAGTAAACGTGTCTTGATTGAGGTCCTCCCTCCCTCCAGATCTTGATTCACTAAGCATATAAGCAATACATAATGTGAATTCAGATTTTTATATTCTAGATCCATTTTTGTTCGTGAAAATATACCATATTTTCCTAAAATTTACTTTTTATATTTAGACTATACAGGAGGTCAAATATATCCCATTTAACATCTGCAGCATGCCCTGAGGCCGTTGGTCCCTTCTGAAAATCAAACGTCTCTTCTTTGCTTAGGAGAACACGTTACAAGAAGTGCCTAAACTCCTTCAGGTTCTTATTTTTTAAGGGCACTTCCACTGGAGAAATAAGATGGTTTCTGTTGCTGCCTAGCTATTTGCTACATTACGTGTGCAAAAAGGACAGATTTTCAGCTCAGATGACAGCCCTTTCTCTCACATGACAACCTAACCTCCCTAACAGTAATCATTTCAGTTTCCTCTTACCTCCGTAGCTTGCACACAGCTTTTGTAGACAGAGAAGTAGTAGTAGTTTACAATTTATATCTGTTACCTGAAGATTTCTGTTAATGAGGGATTCATCCAGGGTCATTGCCAGCTCCACCGCTCTTTTCTGACTGGAAGGATCTAAATAGTACATCATTTTGGCAGCTACAAGAAGAAACATAAGCTTCATCACTCAAAGGAAGACTGGAAGAATTATTATAAGCAAACATAAAACAGATATAGTGTGACAAATAGGCAGTATTATCATAGACCTACAGTAGCAATTCAAAATAGAACAACTTAAAGCATTACAGCATGATACCTGAGCAGTCAGGAAGGCAGCTGTTATTAAATGCTAGACAAAGTATTGAAACAACTAGGTTGCTTCTATCCTGCAGGATAGGAGCATTTGACAGCATACTGTACGGGCAACAAAGGTAACAGATCAGATCTGCTGCAACAGACCATGGTTCCCTCTAGCAGCAGCATTCCTATTTCCTTTACATGGAAACTGGGGCTCAGAAGAGATGAGCGCATTGAGACCTTGTTACAATATGATGACAGGACACAACCAATACACAACCAAAAAGAAGCTCCGAGTCCCACAGCACAGGTATGCTTGAGACTTGGATGTTGGAGAAGGTACAAAGAATGAACTCACTGTTCATTGTGACCAAGTTTAGACTGATGGAGCCACAATAGTAATGCCAACCCCATAGGTGGCTTACATCCTGCTTTCCATGCAGTACTGTAATACCCACTATAATACTTGACTGCAGTTACTCAGCACACTTCTCTCGACAGTGCATGTGGAACAAGCAATTTTTACATGGCTCATGCAGATACTGAGAGGCCACTGCTGGATCAGCAATGAAAATACAGAAGCCAGGCAGGAAAAGGAGGAAGGCAAAATACCTGATAACCTATGCGGTAGCGAGTCATAGTTCTTTTTAAGGAAAGCTTCATTGAAGTTCTTTGGATTAGTTGCTCCAAAAAGCCGATTCATTTCTTGGTTTAACACTGTTCTAACTGCATCAGGCAGATCCTTACTTTCAGATACTAATGAAGTGGAAAAAAAGTTAAGCAGAGGTAATTCACAGTAAAATCTACTTTATGTTTTTATTTTTGTCATAATCACAATATCAGTACGATCGAAAAGGACATATATCAAAGAAAGATGCATAAAATAAGGTAAGTAACCAGGACTGGTTGGAAAAAGCTCAAAAGATGCGATTCTAAACCTTCTCCTTACACACTGACACAGGCTGGGAGCAGAGAAGTCACGTTACTCAATGTGCAGTTTCCATTTGCTTCTCTCACTCTTCCAGGGGCTCACCGCGTTGCTCACAGTTGTAAAGATACTTACTAGCACTTGTTCAAAGACTAACTAAATCCAGCCGCAGTTACAATAAATATACCTCATTTAACATATAGTCAGTTGCTTAAAAAGCTTCCTAACATTATTAAATATTTTGAATTAATTATGCTAACAGTTTGTAAACTAAGAACCAGGGACTATATGTAGGTTAGGCATCATCTGGAAGCACATTCAGATGAAGTGATACCCAACAGATACATACCACTGCTGAAGAGATGAATCATACACTCGTGAAGCCAAGGATGACTGGAATCAATAGCAAAAGCTCTCTTCACAGACTGAAGCATCAGAAGGAACTTCTCTGGAAAAGAAAGAATTGGCAAATGATCAAAAAAAACATAGCTGACAGACAATACCTTATGATGCAGGAAAACTTAACATTTGGAATTAGAATGATCAGAACAAATTAAAGGTGAGTGTTCTACAAGAACCGTTTTTTTTTCAATAGACATTTATTTAGACAGTGAATTAGATCCATTAAACTGGGAAGTAAATTTGAAGTTAAGTAGTTCATAAAGCATAATATTTAACTGATATCAACAGAATTCAAAAACTGAGCACTTCAAAAGACTCATTAGCAAGTGTGCATTGCTTCTAAACGGTGTACAGTTCTGCAGACTTGTGATGCAAACAAGTAACGAGGGCAAGTGCAAGCTGGGAGAATTAGTTCTATAGTTCTATTAGATCTTATATGAGCAACAAAGAAACCAGATAATCAGCAAGCATTCCAACTTTGCATTCTTCACAGAATGCTAATGACTACGTTGTTTGCACAATGAAATGTTATGTCTCTACAGGGTCTGATTCCTCAATGGATCGATGTGGTTCTTCAAGTCACAGGTTAGAATCTGGACAAACAAACAGTTTTATTTCACCAGTACTCTTACCTACCTTTTCGAAAATAAATCTCGAAGGCAAAGAGATGCGTCTCTATTTTGTTCTTCACTAAATTCTTCAGGGGGGTTAAAAATTTAATGGCTTCTTCCAAAGGTGCTTCAACCTACAGATTCCAGGAAGAACATATAATTAAGACAATAACTAACTCTCTAACAAGTCAAGTTGTATCAAAGGGCTACCCTCAAACCATATTGCAGGTGATACTTAGCACCTGTTACAAATTTTGCTTATTTTATTCCATGTCTAAACACAGACTGTCAACACTGATTGCTTCACGACATTTACAAATCATATTTTCCTATTAAGATACATCTTTGCCTTCTATCGTACATCAGTAGTAGCAACAATTGTGGCTGAACCTGCACTGTAATGTTCAGAAAACTACACATGAAGGTCTAAAATGTCAACAAATAACTGTTTTGTGTTCATTCATGATAGAATCTGTTCAAGTGAGCTGCAGGCAGGTTCTGGACAGCTGCCAGGTCATGGCAACATTCCCAACAAAGACATTAATGACGAGTTAGGAGTAGCTAGATACTGACAGCGGTCAGTGGGTCTTCGCTAGCACAACCCAGCAAGTGGATGGGGCTTTAACACAAATGAATTCAGTACCTGGACTCTTTACAAAGAGACTTCTTGTATTAAAAGATTGGGGATAATTAGAACAAGAAACTTCTGTCGTCCTATGTATTTAAATTCTAATAAACACCAACTGTTGTCTGTTCGTAATGCTTTTACAATGTCAAGGCAATACGCTTCATTAAACTGCACGAGGAAATGTTGAAGACAATGACAGACGCCTCACAGAGTTCTTGCTAATCACAGACTCTATCAGTTCTCATGAAAACTTAATGGTTTACACATGCTGTTGAGAGCTCACGTAAGCGAGTCACAGCTCCACACTTAAAAACTGTTCAACTTTGGAATGTGACTTGTATATGCTATGTGCTTAACGCCAAAACAACACATCATCCACCAAGGAAATCTGGTTTCAACTGTCTCAGGAAAACTGTTCACAAGTGATCAACTATGTCAGAAATGGTATTTTAGCCCTGACAACCAACTGTACTTGGAGCTCTCCAAATCATGATTCTGATACTAAGTATGGAAAATAATTTGGGAAGATTTGTCAAAGGAACACATTACACAGCTGCAACTATATCCTATAACCTCGAGGACAGCCTAGATTTTCACAAGATATCCCATGACATCCTCTGCTCCAGAGCATGCCACTGAAACCACTTCAATCTTAACAAGCGTTGCAATTAGAGTGCTTCTTCTTGCAACAGTGGGAATAGTTAGGTTTTTAAAGTCACTTGCTTCCTGGGTATAAATTTCACTTTGTAGCTTCTGCAGTATACCCCACAAAAGCCAACAATATTCCTTACACCTGCAAAGTGAAAACACTGGACACTGAATGCATCAATGCTATATTACCATGTCTAGAGTGTTTTTGCTGTCTGTTTTCCCAGTATCTTCCCCCACCTTTTTTTCCCCCCATATATTTTTCTACTCCTTCCAGGTACATTATCACAGCAATCTTCCAGGTCACCTTCCCTTTTTACCCCCCTGCAGGGGAGTACATCTTAATCCAAATTTCAAAATCCACCTCACTCTAGTTGACTGTTGTTTCTAAATAGCTTCTTTAAACTTTCCTTCCACATTCAAAACAAATGCGACTAAATGCTGTTAAAGCATGCTGTGTCTTTATGTCTCCTTCTCCACAAAGCGTCAATGCTTAATAACACCAAAATTAATATGGGCCATGAAGAGTCCAAAAGCAATCATGTTATATACAGACGTCCACCTGTTCAGCTATAACTAGGGTATAGTCAGCACATGGGTGCAATCTACACACGAAGACAATTACACCTAAAACAAGAGCCTGCAGCTTCAATTGCTACCTTTGAAAACTAGGCACAAAAGCAGTGATTTTATTAAATGTTTTTACAGTAGTCCCACCAAACAATTCCTTGAAAATAGGTTTTTTTGTTCTTTTAATGCTGCCCATGAAAAGCAGCTAGGCATAGAATAACCAGGTTATCAGAATGGCTTGCAAATTGTCTGCAAGCTCACAGCAACTCTTCCACAAATTTTGACTACTTAATGCAACATTAGTAAGCACCTTGGCCAATTTTTCAGGAATAAGTTCTTCTTTCGGGCCTCCAATTTCTTCATCATCATCATCTTTCTTCTTTTTCTGATTCCTCTGTTGCTTCTCTTTCTCAGCATTCTTCTTCTCCTCTTCCAGCTGTGCTTTCTTCTGTGCTCTTCTCTGCTTATTTCGTAGCTTCTTTAGCTCCTTATCAGACATATTTGCTGTACACATACAAAGGGCAAAAACAGACAATATCGATGCCTAACATTAACATGTGTCAACTGTCAGATGCCACTGACTTTTAGATCACATTTACTAACTAGCGATGCTGCTATTACATTTGTAAAAGTTTGCTAGAGAGATTATGTATAGTTTACACTATTATTTCATTATTGACTCATTTGTGAAATTATGGCAATAGGGATTTGAACAATTAGAGCAAGCTGACAGCAAGACCAAGTCATTACTGAATGACTTCAGTGTCAGGAATAAAAATGCACACCAAGACAAACTGATTTCTTCCTTAGGCATTACATAAGAGAGAAGTTATACTTAAGGTAATAAATAGTGTAACAAAAATAAGGTGAAATAGTCATACTTTGATGTAGATAGCTCCAGCTATGCTTTTAATGTCCTACAAATACCTTACATTTGTCTCATACTCAGAGCCTGCCCTCCCTCCAATTAAATCACAAAGTATTCATTCAAAATGCATCAGAAAGCATCTACAAGAAATTCTGTTATGCTTCTACTCATCTTAATATGCACCCAAATCCACATAAATGAACAGAAAATGGGAAATCTTCCAACTTGACAAGTTCTTCACTAAGTATTCAAAAGCCTTATTCATACTATTAGAAGCATCCCAAGCCACAACCACTTGAGTTGCTCTCTCCAATGAGAGAAAGGGCAAAAAAAGAAGATAAAGACTTAAACTTCTTTTAAATTAACAGCAAGAGATGACTAAATTTAACTTGCTAGTAATTTCTTTGCATGCCTATTTTTATTTATATCTTTTTCTTCAATCTGTTGCAGATGAACAACCATGAGAATTCAATGTTTTGTCAGCTGTTTCACAACAGAAATGCTTTTCTTTAAGAGTTACAACTGTTACTACAAAAAACAAAGTTTTTTAGTAACTTATATTATTTTAGCTTTCAGTAGAATATTTACTTTTACTTCCAGGACAACTTACCATTTGAGTTAAACCCTTCTATTTGGTTACGATAAGAAACTTACAGTGGCCAACTGTAAGAATGTTGGACCTTCTTAAAATATTCACTAACTAGTGAAACTGCGTATTTAATAAATCTTGAGGGTTGAATACCTGTATCAGCCTCGTGTTCTTTATTTTCATCTGTTAAGGGATTATCATGAAGCTTCAAATATATCTCTATGGCAATCCGCGCTGCTTTGAAGTAGAATGGATGTTGCCGAAGTACATCTTCTAGTTTTAACAAGTCCACATAAGACCTAAGAGTAATCTTCCTCATGCAGTAAGTGTGGAAGTCAAACTGGTCATCTGTGATTTCTACAAAATGCTAACACAACATAACATCATTTAGCAAGCATTAATCAGATACTAAACTTGACTTGACCCACTTCCCTCCCCTCCAAAAGGAATAATTTAGTAGAAGGCTACTGTTGATGCTAACTTTTTAAAGCATAAGTTAATAAAGCAAACAAAAAATGTAACAATAAAAAAAACCAAACACCAAAACAGAAGACATCCTAGGTCAAAACCAAACCATCCAACCCACATCATCTCAACAGTAACTACCCTCTGACAATGTGCAGCTTAAGAGAAGATCCTGCCTTCATTGTTAATAAATGACACTCCAATTTTTCCTCTGTGAACTCATTTAATTTTTTCACTTTATACTTCTGACTTCCATCAAGTATTGTGGCAATGAATTCCACATCACGTGGCACGAGAAACTGCTTTCTTTTGTTCTGCTTCCTTGTTGTCACCCAATGCTTTTGTTTGAGTGAAAAGTCATTCCCCTCTTCAGCTTCTCAGTGTATTTATGATCTCGTACAGTTGCTGCTTGTCAAACTGGGGATGAAATACTAACTGTGACTGCTTGTCAAACTGAGGATGAAATACTAAGCTAACTGCGCTCTTCTCGTGTAGAATCTATTCCATAGCTTATGTTCTATTGGCTCATTTTTAAGAAGAGCAATGTATGATAATCAAATGTAAACAGTACTATGGATTTACATAATGGAAGGAAAAGTGCTTCCCAACACTGTTAGTCCCTTCAGCAGTCCTCTACACCACCACAGTTTTTGGAACACTGTTCTGAAACAGTGTTACACAATTTGTTTCCCAAGCAGCAATAACTCACACCAGACCTACTACCAATTACAGATAGGCAAAGTGTTCTTCTAGTCCGTCCTTCCCTAACTAGACACGTTTCTTTAAAAGGTTTGTGTGAACAGAACGTGGTCCTGGCCACTGTTTGGGAATCCTATTTTTGCTACTTCATTTGAATTGCTACAAATAAGTTCTGCCAGCAGAGAAGCATCAGCGTTAAAGTCTGAAGTGTCTCCATTTGCAAAGAGTAGCCTCCTGCTACTCCTCCTCATCTAGTACTTTACACTCTCAGCTGTCTTGTCATGTTAATAGACTTATATGCTTGAAAAACAAATAAAACATTATATGGTTATGGGTTGTTTTGCTGTTGTTTTGTTTTGGGAATTTGCTCATCCCAAACTTTTTTTTGTTTGCTTATGTGGATCTGCATTTGATATGTGAGGTTTTATCCCTCTGATTTTGGATACAATTTCTACTTAAAGGAGTTTCTATATTTCTAATAGTTTCCCTTTTAATCTCTAGCTTAGTCTTAGTATTTTTAAAGAAGATCATAGATTAAAATCAATAAGCCTGTTTCTGACACTTTTCTGTTCTTTCCCGTATCTTTACAATCCTTCATATACTCCAATACACTGTTTACAATCTGATTTTCAGGTGAAAATATCCTTTTTATCATCTCCCCAGTATCTAACAAGAAACAAAAATCACTCCAAGAGCTACACGAAGTATACACTTACTGCTCAAAAAGGAAACATATTAGCAACATAAATTTCAGCTAGTATTTCGCAACCCAGCCAGTTTGACTAGATACATACTCTCTCAATTTCATGGCATTTCTTAAGTGCTTCTCCAAATTTATTCATTGCTTTGTAAGCCTGAGCACATTCCGTCTGAAACCACATGCACTGCATTTCATTCAAGTTCTCTACTGCCGAGGTTCCTTCCTACAAGCAAAAACAGCGTTGTTAAAAAATACATCTCAATTAGTTAATCAGTTAAAAGCACAAGTTAAAAAGCCAAAGTAATGCTAAATTTCAAAACAGAGGTCCTCAAAATATTGAAGTTGCCGTGGTACAAATTATTCCTTAATATACATTAATATACTCCTTTTGTGCACTTGCACTCCAATATAAGCTTTGCTGCACCACTTTCATTTGTGTGCTCCCACATTTTCACAGCATTATCTGTTTCCTTCAACCACAACACTGCTTCAAGCAATCGGCAAGATGGATTTGCTTTGTCCAGTAATCAGGTCTCCAAAGTGAAGAATACTGTTCCTCTATGTTTCCATTTTCAGAAGTCTCAAACATGCAGTGAATAGCCCCATAGTGACCACTTAACTGTGACAGTTCCTCACCTTAAGGATAGGAATGGCATTCATTCAAGTGCTTTTAATATTGTATGCAAGTATATCACATCAGTAAAGCAAAGCAATACCAGTAGCCTTGATAATTTCTGATTCAGAAAGGCTCACAATTGTCTTTCTTATCTGATATTTGTATATACTTGCATAGATCTGTAGAACTGATGTGCCTTTCATCCAGTGTTTGCCTGCACACCCATCATTTCAAAAGAAGTCCTTTTTCCCCTCTTAACTGCCCTGATCAATCTACCTTACTGTAGGCTTTCCTTAGTCTTCAACAAAGAGAAGAATGGGACAAGACATAAATGATAGTGCCAGTACTAAACAAACCTATAGTTTGAAATAGACATGAAGCTATTTTGATTTTCATTTTCATAAAATATCAATAGCACGATAAACAAATGTTTAAAATAAGTAAAATAAGTAAAAAGTAACTAACCTATGAGACATCAAACCTATTAGAAGAGTTTACTGCAGGGACAAAAGCTGATGCAGGAAATTAAGTAATCCGTACAGTGCAAACTTTTCCTGACAACTGACAGAGTAAGCAGATGCAAACAAAAAGATACCACGTGCAGCTTCCCTTTATGCCTGTTAAACATGGCTTTGGGGAAGAATGTTGGTCTGAAAAAAGATGACATTTTAGGAAGCCTCTCATCCCATAGCCACACAATTTCTTTACACGAATTTCTTATTTATAGGGATGTTTGACTATTCTTAATGTATTACATGAGAACCTTGATGTAAACTACTTCTTAATTTCTCTCAGTGATCCTACAGAATCGGTACTGAACCCAAAGAATTTTCATCCTGTAAGGGCATCTGTATTTTCCTTGCTTGGCAAAGAAAAAAGATGAAATGCTTTAACACTGTGTTTTCCCTTAATTCTAAAGAATCATGCTTTGTAATTCAAACCATGACACTGGCTACAATAATCAGTAAAGCAAGAAACCACAGTTCATCTGAAACAGAACCTAAGGATCGTAGTAACGTTAAGTGGAAAGTTAACACAAGACTCCATAAGGGATTAGGCCTATGTTATTCAAAAGAGTTACAGTTAAACGCAACCAACCCTCGTAAATTTAGAACACATTTCTTCTGCTTCTTTAATAAAGTTTGCTTTCAACATGTATTTTGCACATTTGGAGTTGATAAATCTGTCTGCTGTGTCCAAAGCCTGAGCCTCATCCATCCACCTTGCAGCTTCTTTAATATTTCCAGCATGCTTAAAGAAAAAAAAAAAAGCAAATTAGACTCAGTAAGTATACAACACGTATATTTTCTCCACTCACTGCATTAATATAACTAGCTTATTTTTTCAATGCTTCCTTATAAACAGCTTTCCTCAGGAAAGCAACAGATCTTTAAAGGAACATAAAGCAAAGTAACTACTTTCCATCATTTTGGAGTTACAAAGGTCTTTCAGCACAGGAAGTTCACTTAAAATCACTTTGGTTAATCCCATTTTCATAGAATACCGCACTGTAGCTGAGGAATTATGTTTAAACAGTTAAGGAAATAAGGGTGTGTACGCGTGGAGAACATTTAAAATATCAACAAATTTTGCAGTATGATTTTTTAATTCAAAACCCAATTGTATGTCGACAACGTACATTTGCAGTACCCTTGTCCTTTACTGAATTTAAAAAAATCTGATTCATACAGAATGAAAAACCCAACCAGTCCATCAATAACCTACTTGAAGAACTCACTAAAACTCAAACGTTTTCCACGGATTCTTTGTGTCTTGCTTAAGACAAACTTAGCATTTTGATGTTGCCTTAATAACAATGAAGTGTAAACACATGTGAAAATTTTCATCATGCCAAAAGAATAACCACAGATCACCAAGTGTGAGCCAAGCTTACCTTATAGATTTTTGCTTTCACAAGGAAGAGCTCTATCAAAGTGGGAGTACTTTCTATAGCAGCATTTATGTATTCTAAAGCCAGCGATGGCTGTCCAATTTTATCATAATGTTGAGCCAAATAATACTGGACCCAAAGTAAAGTGGTTGGAGGTTCTTCTTTACCGTCATCTACAGTAAGAAAAAAAAAATGAGTTTTTTTGCTTCAATTTATTCAAATAACATGGTAGAAGAAAAATTCTACACATACAGATGCTGAAGTTAATTCTGCCTCTCTATCAGGCTGTCAGACCAGACCTGGGAGTGTTTCCATACTCCAGCAAGGTTCAATACCTTTAAGTCTGTTTAGACAACACTTGAGCACAGCTTCCATTCTCACACTGTGATTTGCAGTGAAAGGAAGTCTGAACTGGTGGGTCAGAAGAGTTGCATTTGGATCCAACCAGCCCCTTAATCAGGACAGCCAGATGAGTAGCACTGAGGTGCACAACAAAAGTTCTCACTGAATACTGCTTCTAGGTGAAGGATAAAGCAAGAAATCCTGCTGAACACAAGTGCTGCACAGCAACGACATAAAGCATTTCAGCACTTGTAGCATTTGTATGTTTTCAGCTCACAAAGTTGAATATTTTCAAATAAAACTGTCTGTTGACAACTTTAAAAAGGCTTTTCTATCTCTACATTTGACAAATTAATTGTCACCATTCATTTAAGTGCATCCCACGAAAACAGCGCTATTCAAAAGGCAGTTTTGAAAGCTAGAGAGTTCTGCTTGAAGTTTATAGCACTGCTGGAAAAGTCTTTTCTGCTTTACTTTGGTTCTGGAGCATAGCACCTTGCATGGGGATGGAAAAAAAGCACAGGGATTCTGGTCCTGTCACAAGATATGATATAACTTAACAAGCAATTGCACACACTCATTCACTTTAGAAGAATACTGTTTATTTGAATGAAATTTAGTATCAAAGCAAATATTTAATTGAAATTAGAGTAAGTTATTTCCTCAAATGGAGCAGCATGCGTGTCTGAAACGCTTGGACAAATATAAAAAGCTACTGAGTAGTCTCCAATACTGTAACCTGAGCATTAAATCCAATGGAAAAAACTTAACCAACTTCTAAAGGAAGCATTACGTTATTTCTGCAAAGAGGGAACAACTGGCTATAACTTCAGTAAATACATCCTCAATGTTCTTAATTTGTGCTGTCATTCATGCTGTCTTAACTATTATACCATTGCAACCTACTTACTAAACTTTCAAGACCATCTTTTGTTGATATTTTATGCAGAAAATCTTTCCTAGCTGTTTTCTTTTCAACACGATTACGACAGTGACCAAAGAAACATAAAGCTATCAGAGAGGACACTGGGAATGTTGGATTCTGTGAATGTAGAACCATGCCTCGTGACAAAACTATATTCATAACCTGGAAGAGAATTTCAGCACTTAAAGAACAAGTACACAAAGAAACAAAAGAGCAACACAGAATAGACACCACTTCACCACAAACTCCAAACAGGAGAAAACCTTGCAGATTGTGCTACCAAATTAGCATTGATTCCTTTCTGACATTGCTATTACTAAATATAACATTAGCTTTCAAATTTCAGTTTCCTGGAGAACAAACAATTCAAGTCTTGAAAATAAAATACTTAAACTCAAAACTGCAAGAGAAACGGTAGCTGGATATGTGAGTACAGACTTAAAATAAGACAACTGAAATCCATTTTAAGGGTGGTTGTGGTTCGGTTTTGTTTGGGTTAAGAAGGAAAAACAACCTCAGTTTTCTCACACTTCACTGATTCTCTGCCTCTGAATGGTCGCAATGATTCTACCAGGCACAACTTATTTCAAGTATGACGGTTTAACACTCACCATTTGGGTTAAATAACCGGCAACTTCTTAGGGAGGTTTCATAACCTACCACCAGCTCTTCAATGATCGCCACCTACATATGCAAGACAAGACCAAAAAATAAATAAATCTGTGGGCAAGTCTCTATTTCATTTCAGTTTGAGCTACCTGCTGGTCCCCAGACTAGTTATTTCTTGGGCAGGGAATTCTGCAATAGCCTAAAATGTCACACATGGGAATGTACCCAGTCTCAGTTAAAAACAACAACAACAACAAAGCCATCCCCAATTAAAACATACAAAATTTTTAATAATTATGCCTTAGTTTTCCACATTTTCCAAATGGGCACAAGGCTACATATGCTTGTACTTTATTTTTCTAGATATACTAGGCCATAATATACAACAATGCAGACAAGGCTGAAGAAAAAAAAGTTTCTTTTATCTCTTTCGTGCAGAACAGCTATTAAGAGACATCATGTAAAAAGTGGGAAAAAAAGAATCCTACCTTTTCCTTGTCTTTATATAATGATCGTAAGGTGTTGAAGACCGGCGGGCAACCTTTGCTGAAATTCATCCTTAGGAACTTGTCCAGACATTCCTTAAACTTTTCACCTTGAGAGGAAAAAGACCTGTTGATTTTGTTTTACCACACATTACTTCCCAATTGTGTACAAGTGCTGTTAGAATGTTAGCATCTAAGAAGGAAGCACTAGTGTAGATTATTAGCTGCTCAACAAAAACGTATTTACCTGACAAAAAATTTAATGGTAATCTTCTTGGAACTAGTCCCTTTGGGTATTTAGTCCAGGCCTCTTCATAAATCTTTAGCCTCTCCATCATATTAGCTGAAACAGAATAGAAAAGTTTACTACTTTTTTGTCAGGATGGGAAAGGGCAGAAGGAAGAGAAGAGAAGCAATTATGTCTGGTTAAAAACAATCAGAATATATAGCAACGAATGAGTATATACTTCCTTATGAACATTAATTTTCATCTATAGTACTACGTGATTTCAAGTATTAAGTACCTCTAAATCCCCTATCCTACAGTGTTTATAATTCTGTATCCCTCATCTTAAAGAAGGATTCTTGTTTTACTGTTGTTATCATGCCTTTTTCCAAAACCTGTATTACCTACAACACAAGATTTGATAATGGTAAAAGGAAAATATGAATCAGAACTGTACTATAAGTAATTCTTCCCTTTCAACAATGGACACTGAGATGACTGCCGTTTGATGATGTTGTTGCTGTTACAACTTCCTTACTGCAATACATCAAAACATTACCTGGTTTAAGTGCCTTTTCTAGGCCCTTATAGTAGGCCCAGTTTTCAGGATTTCTTTCTTGCAATCCTTTGTAGACATCAACAGCTTCTTCAAGTCTGCCAAGTTGAAGCAGGAGTTCTCCTGTGTGAAACAAGAAACTTTAATTATGGTAACAGTAGATTGAAGCAGTATAATATCAATAACTCTACAGTAAAAAGATAGATAATCCTCAACTCCACATAGATTCTAACCTCTAAGGAAAAAAAGATAATAGTTGTATCCCAAATCAGCTGACAGAAACTTTTACTTTGAAAATACATGCACTTAGCATAAGATTCTGTGATTCAACCACCATTAACTCTTGAAACTTACCTGAAAATTTAACCTTAAAAGCAAGATGCACATGTTTCTTCTCACTGGTTATTTTAAGCACAGCTTTTAGTACAGAAAGGAATGAGAAGTAGTACATAGTATTTCACATGTACCGAGCTACAGATAAAAGAATGGCTCTTCAGACTGGTACCTATAAAACTTCAGTGTTTTAAATCAAGACACTGATCTGAGTAATAAATTCTCAAGATTATGCAAGCAAGTTTTCTTTCAGTGATCATTCAACACACGATACAGACATTAAAAGAAAGGTCTAGATCTTGATATATATAGCATCCTCCCCAATACTGGGGTTGGAACATAATTTCCTATCTCTCAATGAAAATCTGTGTTTTACAATGCTTTGCTATTTGCAAATGGGAGGCACTAGAATATTATACACAAGGGGTGAAACAGCGTCATTGTACACTAAGGTCCTTGTCCTGTTTCAAGAGAAAATCAAAGAAGTCAAATTCCAGTGTGGGCTATGAACTAACAGTAACTTGGTAAGTTGGAATTTTTACTTAACCAGTGAGAGGAGGACTACACAGCATCAAGCAGAAGAGAAATAAGGCATATTCCAAGTGTACTTGTCACTAGAGCTGAAAGAATCCAACTTCTGCATTTCACTATGGGAATTTCAGAATGATAATATACAGTATTATATTGTTTGTTACGTGCTAGAAGATTACATTGGATTGCTCATCTGGAGAGTATTTCCACACACTGAAAGAGTGACTGAGGAAAATCAAAAGCCTTCTACTTGGCCTAAGATTATTCTGTCCTTTCAGCATGTGGCCCGTCTGTCAGGACCAGCATTAAATCCCAGAGCAGCATAGATCTGGCTATGCTACGCAAACAGAATTTCAGCTCATCAATTCATCAGCTCCAGAGTTTCAGAACAGCATGTCTGCACTCTGCTGATGATTTATCTACTTAGGAGAGACACACAACAGGCACAGCAAAGCTACAAGACAGGTTGTCTTTTACCACAGCAGAGTTTTAAAAATTAATATAAAAATCAAACTTATAATTTGTTTTTGAATTTAAATTCCAAAAGATAGAAAAAGCTGACAGCACAGGCATTCCATTGTGTAACCATGCATTCAAATTCATCTTTGAATAGTAATTACCTTTAGTTTCTTCAACAGCCAGTTTATCACAGATTTGTTTTTCATAGGTACAAAGATGCTCCAACGCTTCTTTATGTAGTCCTGCCTCACGGAGGACTTGATTTTGATACAGCAGCAGCTCACTGTACTCGTAGTCCACTTTATCAGGTGATGTCTATAGAGGAAAGACGCATGAGAAAGCTCAGCTTTCTAGAACTCATTTGGGATTTAACTCATTTGACTAAAATAACAGCATAAAGTTTTTGTATCATGAAGGGAAGCAGTGTTTCCTTTCTGGCTTAAGAAGCAATTCACATAGGAATTCCACAACTTCCTCTTACCTGCTGAGTCTTCCTAAATTCCTCTAAAATTTTTGCTGCCATTTCATAGTCTTCCAACAGATGGTAAGCAATAGCATAGCCAATCCATGACGCTCGTTGTGCAGGTCGGAGCTGAAGCAACTGATATCTTGTTTCCTGCAAAAGAGTAGCTATTCATTTTCTTGACTTTATTCTGAGGCTTTGCAGAATTTCCTAAGCAATACTGTTTCCAGTGTTGTGATACTTAAGGAATGGCACTAAAATTTACATTTTTCCATATGGAAAAGTTTTTTTTTTTGAACCAAAGGAAACAAACTTCAACACATTACAATTGTCTCGTCCAAATTAAACAAATAATACAAATAATAATTCAATAATAATTCAAATAATGCAATGAAAAGACTGAGGATTATCTATGGCTGGATTACGCAGCAGTGGAGGAAAGTTTAGCAAACAATCCTGCAGTGAGATTAAAAAAGAATAATTTGAGATTAAAAAAGAATAATCTGAACACATTAGAGAAACTGCTCAATAATCTAATTTATTTTCACCAAATACTGAGTAAATACTTCTAACGCAGGATTTCATAATGTAAATGTGTTTGGTTTTTTTTAAGTGTCACGAAATAATTTGCAGCCTTTATAGCAATTCCCTAGAAGCTGATAATACATGTAGTATGTATGCATACTTACCCTGTAACCTTCAAGATCCCTCATTTGAATCTGTAGCAGAGAAAGATCTCTCAAGATTTGAAGATTGTCTTTGTCCCATTTCAGTGCATTTCTATAGCATTTGATAGCTTCATCATACTTCTTGTCTGACCTCTGAAGAAGACCATAGACATGCCAACCTGAAAAATTCTGTTAAGGATTCTACTGAACTTGAGCAGGTAGAAAACAGATCTAACATGGCAGTGATTGGTAAAAAGCAGTTGGTAAAAAGCTCCAAAGCCATTTTATAAACAGTGCCATTACAATCATTATGTTATTTTCTTCTGCTGTAGAAGACGACTAGACTCAAAACATAAAATGGTTGGCCAGTTACATGGATAGAGTGCCTGTAGTATGTTGTAAACTCTACTTTTCATGTACCAGGGCAAGAAATTGCAGTAGGATCTCTGAGAAAGATCATCAAGCATATTTAAATCCACTTCTGAGTAAGGGCTTGATTAGATGTAGCAATGTGCTTCCTGCATTCCAAGTGTACAACAAGTTCTTATCAATGTAATAGCAACTACTAATATTTCTGAAGCAAATCACATGCTTAAAGGCCCAGTTCAGACCCTGACAAATTTAGAGTCACGGTCTAACAATAAAAACAAGTATATACAACACAAGCTAGAATAACTTAACTCCGCCTGCAAGGATAGCTGCAAAGTAACAGCCTATTGGATAGTTTAAACTAAGCATTCTTAGATATTGGACACCCTTTCAAATTCTGAAATTCCACTTGGAAGCATCACTCTACTGGCTCTGGTTACAATTCCACAGATCGAGGAGTTGAAGAAAAGACATTCCCATTCGTAAGCAAAAGCTCTCTTTCCAAAAGGATACAGACATGACTCTTCAAGTCATTCCTTAGGCCTCTGCGCACCAGCTCATAAGCTTCCTCTTTCTTCCCTAGACAGTTTAATGTTAGTCCTTTCATCGCCAAGGTTTCTAAAAATACAAAGATCAAAGAAGAATCAGTAATTCAGTTCTCTAAGATTTTCAACTGAATATAACACCTCTACAGCATAAATATAATTTCAGAGTCAATTATCAGCACAAAGATACTGCATTTTTTCCACAGCGAAAATTAAACTAGCAGATTATTAAGAGTAACATAAACAACAATAAGTGACATTCAGTAGTTCCATCCAATGCAAAGAAGCTTTCTATTTTCAAGACATTAAATACTTTCTGCTCTACAAACCACCTTGGGAAGATATTAATTTAAACCACTCAACCACCTATTCACAACACTGGGAGACTTCTACATACCCATCCATGCCATCCTAGTTCACAAAGAAAATTTTTGGATAGAAGAAGGACAGACTCAACTCAGCAGTAAAAATATAGTAAGGGACAAACAATTTTTCCTTCTCTTTCAAAGTGACTATTTCTTCAGAAGTAATGCGACAACAGAGCTGAGAGATACATACTGTTCATAAAATGGCCTAGGTTGAAAAGGACCTCAAATATCATCTAGTTTCAACCCCCTTCCCATGGGCAGGGTTGCCAACCACCAGACCAGGCTGCCCAGAGCTACATCCAGCCTGGCCTTGAATGCCTCCAAGAATGGGGCATCCACAACCTCCTTGGGCAGCCTGTTCCAGTGCTTCACCACCCTCTGAGTGAAAAACTTCCTCCTAATATCCAACCCAAACCTCCCTTGCCTCAGCTTAAAACCATTCCCCCTTGTCCTATCACTGTCCACGCTGTTGCCCCTCCTGTTTATATGCTCCCTTCAAGTACTGGAAGGCCACAATGAGGTCTCCCCAGAGCCTTCTCTTCTCCAAGCTCAACAAGCCCAGTTCCCTCAACCTTTCTTCATAGGAAAGGTGCTCCAGCACTCTGATCATCTTAGTGGCCCTCCTCTGGACCCATTCCAAGAGCTTCATGCCATTCCTGTACTGGGGGCCCCAGGCCTGGATGCAGTACTGCAGATGAGGCCTCACAAGAGCCGAGCAGAGGGGGACAATCACCTCCCTCTCCCTGCTGACCACTCCTCTTTTAATGCAGCCCAGGATATAGCTGGCCCTCTGGGCTGCAAGCGCACACTGCTGTGTGCCTTTCAGCACTATTCAGTCCCTTCCTATTGCCTTGCACTTACTTCTTCCTACACATCAGTGAATGGTAATTTCTCCTGATAAGTGAATTCAACATTACATACTTGTATCAAGAAGCTTGCATCATGTTAATGACTATTAAGACTTCCAGTATAAAGAATGGCAAACTATGACTGCAGGTAAGATCAGACTTTAAAACCACAAACCTTACGAGCCATGACTGCTTGTCATGGTGTGGGCTTTTGGATGATTTTCTTTTACTACTTGAACAAAAATCTGCTTAAGGGAAAATCATCAACAATAAGGCACTATATAAATTATTAAAGCTCACTGAATATAACCTATTGTTGACTATAATATACTGAAGAGAATAATTGCCAGTTTCATTTTCTGTGTGGGGAAAAAAAGTGAGCATGTGCCATTTGAAAACTTACCTCCATGTTCTGCAAACTTCGGGTTAGAAAGGATCTGCTTACAAAACTTCAGCCCATTTCTATACTGCTTATGTTCATAACACCGCTGTTGAAGAAGAACACAGCATGGTTACACAAAACATTCAGGGTGAAAGTATATCCCCCTGAAATGAACCATCAGTGAAGACAGGACCTTTAGAAAACATACTAATATTTTATTAAGTCCTTTTCAACTTCCTAGAATCAAAAATTTTCCCATGCCCAGATAAAGTAATATGTTCTGGTGAGAACACAAATTTAAACATATATCTGAAGATAGCTTTTAATACAGCATTCTCTCAGATAAGACACCACAGGAGAGATGTGACATATCTGAGATAAGAGAGATTCAACCTTTCTGTATGCAAACCTTATTTAACAACATATCTTGGTAAGCATTCAACTCATCGTAGTTCAATCACCTTTCACCGAAAGGCTGTGAGTACCTCCAACAACCATAGAGGCAGTGAAAACAAGTCATTGGGTCTTGGTTTAAGCCATCTCTGAAAGCAATGTCTTATAATAATTTGAACACCACACAGATCTGATAAACATCCAAGCTCTCAAAACCAATGCACGCTAACATTACCTTGCCACGCAGAAAATTCTGATGTAGAAAATAGTGCAATTTTGTAGTCTGCACAGATAAAGTACTACAATTCTGTAAACCCTGACAACTCAGACTTCGAATCCAGGGGCATGTTCCAAGTTCACAAGTACCAGCCACGCACGTCTTTACAAGGCTGGAAATGCTCAACACAGAAGATCTGTTGATAAGCAGCGATCACTCCGTCACTCAGATCGCATGAATTGAAGCATGCCTCACACATACTGCATCACAGTGAAGATGTATACACTAAAGACATACAGAGGACTGTTTTCTTACTCTTCCGTTTACAGGCTAAGTGTTTAGAACAAGTGAAAACCTGTGAGCAACCAGGAGAGGAGCAACAGTTCTCTGCACAGCAATACACGAGTCCTGTGCTGCCAGTGCCTGGAACTGCCTTACAGTTACAGCGAATACACATGTAACTGACTCAGAAAACTTTCAATAAATTACTTTGGCAGTAAGCTTTCAGATCAACAAGTCTGAGCTGAACAACCTGCTGGCAATCTGCAAGGGCCAGAACTGCTATTGGCCTCCCTGCATCTCTCCAGAGCCGCAATGCTCAATTTCATTATTCCCATACACAAACTACACTTCTTATCTGAACAATATTTCACTGCATTTAGGGAGCAAGTAGGTAACAATCTCAGCATGCAAAACCACTGTGAAGCATGCTATTAAATGTACAATTATTTTGGGTTGCCAAGAATGGAGTCATTACCAATTCTTAGTGGTTTTATTGGCAAAGATACTTGTCCACACTGAAGCCGAGTAAACCCCCAAATTAATGCATGGGTGTTGGTTCTATGTTGATAATTAAGATGGTTAAGAAATCTGAGCTCTGCTTGCAAACAGAGGTGCTCCAAAAGAAATCCACATAACCTAAGATTATGCACTGCATACAGTCAGAATGTTATCCAAATACAATAAAAGCAGAGGTTTTTTTTGTGTTTGTTTTTTATCTTCCACATCTTCCTTTCAGCAAGCCATGTTGTATTCCAAGTGTTCTTCCTCGGAATGTGCACTCTATAAACAAGAACATATTTGCTAAACTCTACTATGCCCAGAGCTGCATTAGGGGAGGTGCAGGCTGTGTGTGTGCGTTAGGAAAAGGTTCTTCAACAGAAGGCTGTCAGGCCCTGGAACAGGCTCTGCAGGACAGCTGTCAGGAGTTCAGAAAGCAGGTGAACAATCCTCTCAAAGGCTTTGATTATAGGGTGGTCCTCCGAGGAGCCAAGAGTTGGACTCGATGATTATTTTGTGGGTCCCATCCAACTCAGGATGTTCTCTGATTTTATGATACCGTACGAAGTGAAGGACAGCTCTGATATGAAAAAACAACTGAGGAACTCTACGTGGCCAAATAACTTCTGAGCAGTTCAAGAGATTGAGCTTTGGTAACATCTGACCTCGGCATCATCAATTGACTCGATCCTTCTAAACAGAGATACCAAAGATGAAATGGATTCAAGACCTCTACAGAAATCCACTCATTCCAGGTATTCGTTTCTTTCCCTTCTCAAAATTCTGTTGCTTTAGCTGTTACATTTATTAAAGCCAGTTTTGAATACATCGCAGCTACTTTCTTTCACAAAAGTTCTTAAGTGTTTGCATACATGAGGTATCAACAGTTATTTTACGTATGGAAACTACCAAGAACTAAGTGCCCATTTAAGCATATCTTACTATTTCTACACATCAGCAGCAAAGGCTTTGAGTTCATTTTGTACGTGAAAAGAACTTTCTGTATGCTTCAAGGTAATACTATATTTTTCCCCATGCTTTCCCTTTAGCTCTCATTTTTCCACGGTCACACTTGACGTGTTTGTTGTGTAACATAAAACTTCTCACAATATTAGACAAAGATATTCATTATTTCATGGACTGAAGTTCTTCCCCAGAAGAGAACATCACTACGACTGCTAGAAAATTCTTCCATCTTTTGAAATTTGGGGGTATTGGAAGAACAAAACCACATCAGTCCTTACAGTTTTGTACCTCACATGCTTCTGTAAACAGCGTCCTGATTTAAATTATTAAAAAAAGCTAAAGCACAAGCATACTCCTCATCGTTTATTTTACAGAGCACTTCACCAGAGCATGACAAGCAGACCCATTACTAAGCAAAAAGACCAGGAGCTAACGTGTTTACTTACACAACTAACAAGGCCTGAAGTGTACTGCAATACACTCTAAAACTGAATCTTTATTTGACTGAAAACACGACTGAACTGACTGTGAAATGATAAACACTCATCTCCAGTTTTGTTGAAGCCAACAATTTGCTTGTGTGTGACTCATTTCATTATGCAAGATGACGGTGATGCAGAAAGTGGCACACGGCATGAAGAAACTTTTGAAATCAGTTTCAGTCTCTTCCTTCTGTCATTCACAGTCTGTGCTAACCTCTAAACAGAAACC
Source organism: Gallus gallus (assembly GCF_016699485.2). Classification (NCBI taxonomy): domain Eukaryota; kingdom Metazoa; phylum Chordata; class Aves; order Galliformes; family Phasianidae; genus Gallus; species Gallus gallus. The sequence goes on along the minus strand of NC_052535.1, from coordinate 28,858,872 downwards.
AGAGGAAGAAGCAGCACTGCTGTGAACACTGACACAATCACTTCCAGCCACTTATGCAAACACTATGAACTTCTTGGGTTTCATTGGACTGTAATGCCAATGCCCCAACTTGGGTGTAAGAGTGCATTACTTGAGCACAGCCCCAGCTCCTGTAGTCACTGGAAAGTCTTTCAGAAGAGTCTTAGCTGGCTCTTGTTTACCATCTCTGGAGGCAAAAGTGGTAAACAAAGCAAGAGCCAACCATCTACAGAAGTTCTTCTAACAACGTTCTTGCTAAGGATACCATCTTTCCTCATACCGCTCCAAGCTGGCTACAAAAACACATCAGTAAGAATATATTACACCATCTGCCCTTAAGTATAAGTGAGCTAGACCAGAGAGACTCACGTAGAACAAAGGTCAAAAAATAAAACTCTTAAAAAGTCCCATGAATATTTTGGGGATGGTTAAAAAAATAAAACGGCATATCCACCTCAGTGTCTCTGATTTAAGTTGCTTTGGCATCACAAGGGCTGCTGCTTAATGCCCCATCTTCTTCTTCCAAAGTAAAGATGGAAACACCAACAATTAACACCAAAAGTGTTTTTGTTCATTTTTGTTTTTTAGATGCAAAGGCTCTACTAAGTGGCTGTATTACTTTCAATGTACCAAAGAGCTGTACAGCCAAAATATCAGGCTGAACACTGAAGCCAAGGCTCTTGTTTCCCACGCTGGTTAAAAGGGTCATGGTACAGAACAATGGTCAGAGAATACACCAGTGTAAGGTGACTTTCCCTATCTCTAAAGGCAGAAAAAGGTTAGCAGAACAAACCACCTTGCAAAGGAAGACTAAGGGTTAGATAAGAGGAAATCTGCACTGGCATCTTGGGGAAAAAAAACACTGCAAAAAAAAAAAACAGCCTGACTGATTATTATTTACACCTTTTAGATATGACCTGCTTTGAAGAAACTGGCCAAGTAGCTTTGATCAACCACTTCTCACAGCTGACAGCACAATAGCATCATGCTTTTTTTCTTCCCTTTCAAATCACCCATCATAAAAGTTGCCGCCTAGGCACCCTCCCATTCGCTCCCACTTAGGTGGGTGGGGAAGCAGTAAAACCTGCCACAAAGTGGTGCAGCCACAGGAACTCCAGAACATGTCTCTATGCACGTCACACGTGGTGACGAGGGGTGCTCCAGGGCTGTGTGATTTAAGTACAGCTGTTCAGATGCCAGCTATGAGCATGAAATCTTATCTCTAAGCAGTTTCATTTCACACAGTCTAACAACCAGCCTTTCACCTTGAAGTTTAAGGAGAGCCAGACTAAATAAAGCTGCAAATGAAAGAGAAGGAAATCATGAATGCAGCATGTGCCACCATGGCATATGCTTACCGAACATTATTGAAATCTTATTGACCCAAACCTTACTGAATCCGTGGCTTGAAGGAGCGGAAACACAAAAGAAAAGCCTTTAAGAAAAGTATTCAAAAAAGGAAAAGGAAGAAAAAGAATTACACACAGAAAGATGACTATGAGCTAAATGCTTAGCCTGGGAGTGAAAAATCAAATAACTTGCTGGAGGTCAAGTAGTTCCTTCATGAGGACAGAATCGGTAAAAGAAAGAATAAGTAGAAAAATAAAATCACAGACACAGGAATAAGGACATCTCAGGCACTCTTTGGACAAAACCATAGGCTTGCTGGAAGCAGAAAGTCTTCTGGGTCGCTGCTTTCCTCCCAGAGGAAGAGTTTGTGGTGGTTATGCCCAGGCAGCCACACATTGTGAGGCAGCTATTCTACAAAGTAACGTCTTTCAGGGTTCCAAGGACTGCTGAAAGGGCAGCACTGCCTCATCTAACCTCCCGCACATGCACACTTCTGCAGCCAGCAGTCCCAGCACGCTTGTGATGCTCGCCAGACAAGTGCCCTGCTACAGCCTGGGACAACGTGCAAGGAAAAGACATCAGAGCTCAACTCCTAAGAAGGTGACGTCTAATGCTGTAAAATAAACAAATAACTAAATGTGACTGACTATCAGCACTGATTCTCTAATACACATTTGCTGCCCCTCTGAGTTTTTCCTTTCCTAAGTCACCAGATGTTTAGAAGTATCTAGCAAGCTTTTCTATACATGCTCTGGCCAGAAGTACAGCCTACTCCAAGCATACCAAGATTCTTTTTATACCCCAACTCATTCTCCTTACTACATTAGTCAGGAAATGACACCTGCTTTAATACAATTCTACTAAGAACCAACAAGGTGACACAGACAAGAGTAGGACTCCTTTAAAGTCACTTCAGATGGCAGCAGGTAAGGCAAAACTCGCACTCCTACTTCTCCCCACTATCAAGTACTTATTGACTAGAGCTGAGCAAACAGCAATTACTAGACAGACTGACAGGAAGAAACAGAGCTATAGCCTGTATTCTCTAGAATCCAAGCTTAAGGTGGGAGGAGGGCTCATGTTGTAGAGTCTGGAACCAGTTTTGGTGTCTCAAACATCTAAGCAGAATCAGCCATCAGCCAGCCTTACTCACATCCACCATGCTATGTGTGAATGAATTCCTCTGTATTTCTTCCTTGACGGCTGCCATAAAGCAGAGTGGAAAGACTTACCTAGCAATTCCACTGGTGACCCGCTAGGTTGAGTACAAGGCAAAACTGACAAGCCAGGCTGCTAGACCTAGCTCAATACTCAAGGGCTGCCGACAAGAGCACAGACATGATCTCTATCCAAACTTCATTCGGCATTGCTCTAATTGCTTTCTCTTCAGTATAAACTAATATATTCTAGAAGTTTAGCAATGTTAAACTTGTAATTCGCAGCAATAGGTTCTGAAATTGAAACAGTTGTGTGCAATTTCTAATAAAAAACTGAATTCTGCAAAGAATAGTACAAAGTACTTAACTCTCTTCTAAGATGATATGTTTTCTTGGGCCACGAGGAAGTCACATTTTTAACTCCATTATCTGCAGATTAATGGAATTAGAACTAGTTCCATTACTTCACTGATGGTAACTCTGGCAAGGCTTGCAACTTAACTCAGCCAATACCAAAAATGCAATTTTCTTCACTGAATGAGAACCAAAACTGGATTCAGCCCCAAAACAGGAGTTGCAACCTTAATTTTCATCACTAGTCCACTGTACTCCACCATACCTTTCTTCCTCAGCAGGTCATGTAGCCTGCAAGCCTCATCAACAAACAGCAGTATACTGCAGACTATTTGCCATCACATGCAAGAGTTACCAGTTTGGATAACTGTCTGACATACATGTGCGGGTAAATGCTTTGCTTGCTTCTCAAAGCTCCCAGCAGGAGATATGATGGAGAAGGGTCAGTCTCTGCCAAAAAAATTGAGAGACTCCACTCTGTTACACTCTTCCCTGAGTACCTGTGAGGTTTAGAAGAAGGTGGAAGGATTTTCAACTCCAGCAATACACTCCCTCAAGGACTGCGCAGCGTTTCCCAGCAGCAGCCATGACCATGCTTGTGGCATTGCATAGGAACACTGGCAATTACAACTCCACCAGTTTTTGTAGCAGAATGTCTTGGCATACTTGGCCTTAACACTAGCTAAGGCCTGCGCTTAAAATGCATGATATGCACGTCTGCCACACAGACGCTATCTGCTCCCTCAGCACAGTTCAGATGTAGCAACTTAGAGGATAGTAAACCCTTCTGGTGTGCAGCTCAAGGTGGTTTCCCAGCATGGTTACTCTCTCTACAACTAGACAAGATCAGGTCAAGTCACTACGGTGCACCAATTCAAGCTAAATGAAGTAAAGAAGATTCTGAAAGCTGGAAGCATTAGGAGCAACTGCTCTCCGTGTCTTTGGAGCACTGACCATAACAAACGGTTCAACAGCTCCAAGCAAGTGCTCCAACACTGATTCCAGTTCACAACAAACAAAAGATGCATACATGAGCGGATGGAAAAATTAGTCAAATCTAACAGACAGGTTAATGCTGAAAAACTCCAAGGCCATCCAGTTTCTGCTCTCAAATGGAATTAAAAACTACTTCCATTGCTGTGCAGAGTTAAAGAACACAATGGTTTTGTCTAAGGAACAGCTACAGCAACTGTCTAAGTGAAGGGACCAAGGTATCCTCCTCCTCCTGCACAGCCTGCCTTACTTTTTGGGGTGAATGATACCTCACAGCCAGCATTTCAGGGCAGGATACATCAGATGGACAGGTTCAAATTGCAACTAGCAATTAAGAAGGAGGTAAGAAATACACAAACCTCTCCACCTAGTACAGAGGCAGGGAACAAAAATCAGCCTATGCTTTTAAAGCAGCCTCACATTGAAGCATTTGACAAAATATGGTGGGAAACGGCTGCAGGCAAATAGTTACAGCTCTTCTAGAAGAAAAACTAAAAAATTCTGAAGCAAAACTTTTCCTGAAAAAAAAAAAAATATATATAGATATATTAATTATTCAGCATCAGTTCTATTGATTGCTACTTGCTTATTTTGCTTGCACCTTCAAGTCCCCTCAAAAGGGGAGTGGTTAGCAGGATGAGGGAGGGGACTGCACCTTCCTCTTTGCCCTTGCAAGGCCCCATCTGCTTCCAGGCCTGGGGCTTCCTGCACAGGAAGGATGCAGAGCTGCTGGAACAGGTCTAGAGGGCCACAAAGATGATCAGAGGTCTGGAGCACCTCTCCTCTGAAGAAAGGCTGAGTGAGCTGGGCTCGTTTAGCCTGGAGAAGGCTCCTGGGAGACCTCGTTGTGGCTTCCCAGTACTTGAAGAAAGCTTATAAACCGGAGGGAGATTGACTTTTTACAGGAGCAGACAGCAATACAACAAGGGGGAACAGCTTCAAACTAAAAGGGGGGAGATTTAGGTTGGATGTTAGGAGGAAATTTTTCATTCAGAGGGCACTGAGGTGCTGGCACAGTTGCCCAGAGAAGCTGTGGATGCCCCATCCCTGGAGGTGCCCAAGGCCAGGCTGGATGGGGCCCTGGGCAGCTTGAGCCGGTGGGTGGCAGTCCTGCCCACAGCAGGGGGGGGAACTGGACAGACTTCAAGGTCACTTCCATCACAAGCTATTATGTGAGTCTATAATTTTAACCTCCCCTTCTTGGGAAGAATTATCACGAATCTGGCCTTGTGTCAAGTCAGATCAGCTGGCTTCTGTCCATTTCTCAATATCTCCAGTGCTCAGGCTTCATCTCTGAATCTTGCATGAAAGTAACAGAAGATCCGGTATGGACAGCAGGTACACATAATTCTTCCATGATCAGGTAAGTAAATAAATTCAAATTCCAAAATAGGATAAAAAAAAAAGGGGGCTCCCCACAAAAGGTCATTACAGACTCACATGGATATTTCAACTCAGCTACAACTCGTGACACAGCGTGGGACACATACTGAGGCCACCAACACTTTCTACCTTCATATTATGTCCCAAGTATTCTTTAGACTCAGCTCTGAGGTATGAGATGTTGTCTTGTAGCACTGAGTCATTGCAGAATATCTGATGCGATTATTAAGATAAAAAAGGTTGCTCTTCAGCATTACTATTTTGTGTGCTCTCATGGGAGCACGCATATCTCTAACAAAGACACAGCAGTGCTACCAGACATAGAAGGTCTGTATTTTATTTCCATTCCGATGTTTCAACCAACACATTTTTCCTCCTACTTTTGGGAAAGCCAAGTGCAGCACTCCTTGCAAAGGGGAAAAAAGCAACTGACGTTTCTGCAGCCACGATATTGGAAAAGCCCTGTTAGCAATTCTGTGTTTCAGATGAGATAGCATGCAGTAAAACTTCAGAGGTGAGCACACCTGATTACCGTACAGTCATGCAAATGCAGCGATGATTGCATACAAAATGTGCTAATTTATTTGGTTACCGATAAAAGAAAAGTTTTGAAGATTAGTCTTTAATCCTGTCTTTAATCTCGAATTGAGATCACTTAAAAAGATACTCCGGGTCTGCCACCTCAGCAGCCTTGGAGTCAGCACCCAACCTGCTGAGACAGGGCATTATTTTAAAGGACTGCGGCTGCATAAAGCACGAGTGAAGGAGAAGCACAGGTCTGTCAAGTTTGGAAGCGGAGGGACGAGGGGCAGATTCTGGAGTGAAGAAACAGGAAGATGGCCCAGCAGGAGGGACTTGGCACATTTACAGCAGAGCAACTAATGAGATGCTGTTCAACAGGCTTTTTTTCTTTTTATGTCATTAGGAAGTTCCTACAGCTTTTAGCAGAGCACTCGACAAAGCTGTGGACAGGAAGAACAGCTCAAAGACAAACACGCTCGCAGAGAGCAGCTTTATCACAGCAATGAGCAACCCAAGGTGAAACTGAGCACTCCTCCTCTTGCAGCAGACGCGCTGGTGCTCGTGACGCCCTGCTGGAGGACAGGCTGCAGCCACAGCCCTGCCTGCATGTAAGGAGCCGATTCTGGCCACCCATATGCCACCGCAGGCATCTAGAGCACTGCACAGAAACACCAGATCTGAATGAAGAGCTCCAATCTGTATACAATGTAACAGACGCAGGGCTAGGCCAGCTTGGCACCCTGCTTCTTCTGACTATTACTACTACGGTATGTGCTAGATTACAGACCAGTAGAACCTATTACACCAGGCCTGAATACACTTAACTCCTTTCTTGTTCACTGACATCGCATAATACAGTGATCTTTCACTTAAACACATGGACTTCTCTTTTCCTGCTCAATTGGAGGCAAAGCCCACCAGCTACAGGGAGCACATGCACCTTCCTGCTCTGCCAGAACATCCTGACTCTGAAAACAGCTTCCTCTGCTGCTTCCAGGATAGTGAAAAACTTCCACCCCCAACAGCACTGCATTTAATATTTCTAAAGGACGTTTTAAATATATTCAACTTCTACATCCAAACCAAAGTTCATTGGATACTGTTGATGGGACTCGTGAAGTAAAACTGAACATACCCGGTGAATGAATGTGGTATCTGACCGGATGCAGTGGCAGAGTAATCTGGCAGAAGGCCACAGAGGTTCACCAGTTACATTTGATGCAAATCAATCTTACTTCCTGCAATTATTTGCCTTATCTTCTCTAGTAAAAAGAGCATAAAAAAGCACACTACACTGTTTTCTCCATTACTTCACAGTCCATCCAGATTTCTGGGTATCAAAGTCAACTTTTCTATTCCTTTATCTCCTGCGTTCACTATTCTGCCTTTTCATAGAATCATAGAATGGCCTGGGTTGAAAAGGACCACGATGACCATGGAATTTCAACCCCCCTGCTATGTGCAGGGTCGCCAACCACCAGACCAGGCTGCCCAGAGCCACATCCAGCCTGGCCTTCAATGCCTGCAGGGCTGGGGCATCCCTCCACCTATGCCTGACATCTTCTTGAGTGATCTGTGGACTGCTCAGAGATTTTGCGTGTTTGAAAGAATGAGATGGACTCAGATCATTCCAAATGTTCAAATGGGTCCAAAAAAAAAAGAGTTGGGAAAAATAACCACTTTCTTCTCAATTCTATAGAACCTTTGACAAATGGCAGCAGCACAGGAATACCTACCTGCAGACCTAACAGCAAGTAGTTCAAACCGTGAGAACAATATAAGCTAGAAACTTCACTTTTAATGGAAGCACCAATTGAAGCAGCATAGCCATCAATCATCTTGTGACTGTTTAGCTTTTTTTTTGTAATTCAAGCTGATCGCACAGATTCCTTTCTCTCTGCACTACAGAACATCAAGCTGTGAAATGCCATTCATATGGAAAACTTTTTTGTATTAGAGCCTCCACATACCTGTAACATGACTAGGAGAGGTTAGTCTAGTTAGTGTGTTGCAACAAACAAAGGCAAAGTGCACACCTTTCTGAACTCAGAATTCGTCAGGTAAGTGGAAATGCTGGTTTGCAAGCCAATTCATGTGCAAAAGAAATTTACAGATCACCTAAGATGTTTTCTACAAAACAAAAACTCTAAAAAATAATAATTAACTTTCACTGCAGGAAGGTAAACGCGGGCTGTGCAGCTCAGTGTAGTTTTTGCAAGACCTTAACATTTCTCTTCTGTACTACAGGCTATTTCTTAAAAGAAAGGCAAAGAAACAAGGATTCAGGAGCAACTCTTCTTTTAAAATAAGTTTCTTTTTATATTTCACTTGGAAAAATACAAAGCTGCTTACCTACTTAGCTCCTATGTTTTCTACTGCCAGGTAAACTTAAGCGTGACTGATTTCACATTTCTGTGAACAGTTTCAGTATCAGTAATTTCCTATCTGAAGAGTAATGCACTCTTTCAATAGCACTTGGGCTGGTTGCCAAAGCATCTGCTGAAAAAGCCTCATCCAGGCTTGCTCCCCAGGACAGCTCCAGGTGCCTGCCCAGGCCAGCAGGCAGATGCCAGCTTGGGCCAACTCATCTGGCCACTGCATCAGGCAGCCTGGGTTCCACCAATGAGCCAGCTGCCCAGGCAAGCTCTGGTTCTTCTTCCTGCCACTCACCACCCCTGGGCCAAAGGAAGAGTGGCTGAGGATACAGCATCATGAAGGATCACAGCCTTTTGAAAAAACAGGGCTGCATCAAGGAAGGGTTGTAAGAAGAGCAACGTGGGGACGTGGTGTGGGAGTAGGCAAGGCGTGTTTCCTTGGGCTTGCATGGATAAATAGGATGTCCTAAAAGACACCTCACACTCAAGCCAACCACATAATCAAAACTTTACAAAGCAGGGTCATTACCTATAATAAGGCAGATGGAGCAGTTCATTAGCCATGTTTTCAGCATGATGAAAACTGACCTTAACCCTTTCCTATTCACAAAGACACCTCATCACAGAGCAGCCTTAATACTAGACCATGTGTCACCGGCTTATCCCTGGAAGATACAGGGAAACAGAAAGCCATATAACTTGTAGTTTAAACCACACCTGAAATTCTTGTGTTTTTACTGAAGTTGTTCAGTTAAAAAGACAACAAAATTGTAATTGCTTCAGTGTACAGACTGCAACGGACATTTCCCTTTAGTGACCTGCACCAAGTCTACTTATTCCAGCTCAAAACGTGTACACGCTTAAAACACAGCCAGGCCAACTGCTGGGCAGGACTGAATCCCTCCAAGTAGAAATAAGCTTCACAGTTCCCTGTGCCTGCTCTAACCTTACCCAAGTTGCATGTCTTCTGATGTCTGTAGAGCTGGAGCCCTCTGGTTTGGTAAAGACAAGATCACATTTTCACAACGTTTTGAAGATCAGCCACACACACACCACTTCCACAGCTTACACAACTCTAGCAGTGCTGCTGCTTCAGAAGGCCTGCAGTACTTCTTACTCCTGGGCTCTGGAGGGACCCCACTAAGCCTCGCTGATGGAGAAGGCAAGTTTCTTAGACAAAACATTTTCTTTTTTTAAATATATAGAGTTCCCGACTCTGATAACACAACCTCCTGACCAAAGCCACTGCGACCAGCCACCAGCCCTCATCTGTTGTGTCTCACTCATCCCTAAGCCCAGAACGTGGGGTTCCTTCGGCACAGCTGAAACACGCTTCTCGAGGTACAAAATGAGCTGTACGCGCCTGTTTGTTGTCTTAACCTCTGTCCCTCCACTCACCTGCCAACACCCTGAAAAACAGCCTGCTGAACTCCCAACGAGAGCCAGCTTTAAAGCTAAACTTCACCAAGACTCCCAAGCCCCCACCGCTCCTCACTTCCTCCTCGACAAGCCGCCTTCCCCCCGCCAAACCGGCGCGACTCCTGGCGCAGCAATCTGAGCTCCAAGGAGCCAAGAAGGCGGCCGCGCCGGCGGGGAGGAGCGGTCCGCGGCCGGAGAGGCCCGGGGCGGTCCTCCCGGCGGTGCCGAGGCTGCCGCGGCCCTCCGCAGGGCAGCACAGGGGCCGCCGCCCGCGCGGCGCGGCCTGCCCGCCCTCCCGCCCGCCACTCACCAGGATGCGCTTGAAGAGTGCGTTCTCCTTGGGCGGCAGGCTGACCGACGGCATGGTCCCGCCGCTCCGCTCCCGCCGAGGGGCTCCGGGAGGGGTGGGGGGCGGGCGGGCCGCGTCCCGTTCCCGCTGCTCGCTCGCCGCCGCCGGGAGCCTTCCCCCCCTCCGGAGCCTGGCCGCCGCCTCCCCACCCCCGCCGGCCCGCCCCGCGGCTGCCGCGCTCTCTGTCCGCCGGCCGCGGGCCCGGCCCCGTGCGCCCGCCGGGCTGGGCTGCCCCGCGCCGAGCCCCGGGCGGCGCTCACGTGGTCACGGAGCAGGCCGGAGAAGCGCCGCCAAAATGGCCCCCGCGCGCGGCTTCCCCAGCCGGGTCACTGCGCACAGCGCGCATGCGCCGCGACCCCGGGCCGGCCCCGCCCCGCCCCGCCCTGCCTGGTGAGTCACGGCGCGAGGCGGCTGGTCGGGAAGCGCGTCAGTGCAGCGAGGGCGCTAAGTTCTGAGCCCGGCCCTCAGCCCGGCCGCTTGTCGGCTTTGGAGGACGCGCTGTTCCCTGCGGCCGCGGTTGCCTACGCGCGCCGCTGTCGTACCGCTCGTCCCGGCGCCCCGCAGAACCGGTTCCGCGCCTAGCAGGGCGCGCGGGTTCCGCCCGGCCGACAGGAGGCGCCCTTTGGCGCAGCCTGTGGAACTGCGACCGCCCCGCGCCCGGCGGACAAGATGGCGGCGCCGCTGAGAGCAGCGAAGTGGCTGCGGCTGGCGGGTGGCGGGCCCGGCCTCGGTGAGCGGCGGCAGCGGGCCGATGGGGTGTCTGTTGTAGCCGCTTAAGAGCCCTTCCGTTGCTCGTGACCGTTACGTGTGAGCGTGTACCGGCGGGGCTTCACTGTGACCCGTGCCCTGCAGGTGTACCCGTCAGCTCCGCGGCCGGAGCTCCAGCAGCCCGCGGTGACGCCTCCCTTTCCTCGCTTAGTTGTGAACCCCACTCGTTTCACGCTGGGATGCTGCGCTGCCCCGTGGCGGTGATGCCGGCCTGGGGAGGGTCTGCCCGAGGTGTCCGTGTTGGATGGCGGGCGGGAGCTCACGTGAGGCAGTGAGAGGGGAATGTGATCAGATTTATTCTTTTCTTGATTGTGTTACTGAGAATAACTGACTTGGTAGTTTGAATCTGAAACAACATTAACGTGTTTAAAATCTTCTGCCTTTGCAGCTTTGACTCGTTCTGCATTTTTTGCAAGAAAGCGTACTTACGACCAACCGAACTGGTTTGGAGTTGGGCTGGCTTTCACCACCAGTGCTGCCCTGTGGGCTTTTGTAAGTGTTCTTATTTGATTCTGTTGAACTTAACCATTTCCAGATCGTAGTGATCTGAAGGCAATAGCTACAACCTGTTAGTTGTGGTAATGGACAGGTGTCAAGACTGAAGTATGATGTGTGGATTACTTATGCCTCACCAGGTCCATGTTGCAATTCACTGTATAAAAGCTCTTGGGCTTGATGTTGGAACAAGCAGGATGTAGTTTCTTTCAGGAGAAAATATAAAGGATAAGCAGCACGCATGAGGACCACAACTTCCAGGGCAGGGGTGTATCCTTCCTCTTCTTGGTCCCCCCATTCATTTTTGGGGTGGGTTGAGAGCCAGGAAAAAAAATTGGCCAGTGAAAAATCATAGAACATTTTGAATCTGAAGGGGCCTGGAAACACATCCAGTTCCTTTCTTCTGCTGTGGGTGGGGCTGAGGCTGAGGGACCCATCTGACCTGGCCTTGAGCCCCTCCAGGGATGGGGCATCTACTGCTTCTCTGGGCAGCCTTGTCTGTGTCTCGCCTCCCTGTTGAAGGGAGGGAGGTGTGAAAATCATGTCTTACCGGCCAACTTATAATATACATCTAATTTACCCTTTATCTTCCTGATTGCCAATAATTACGTGTTGGCTTACATTCTGATAATTAGAATTTCATTTTTTCAGGAAAAAGTGGTAGATTTCTTTTGTTCTGTTGTTCCGGTTGTGTGTTGTATAGCCATTTCACATATATTGCTTTTGTAGCTTTTCAAGCAGCATAATGAAGATGTAATGGAATATGAAAGAAGAAAACAAGAGAGGCACCATAAGTGTACAGGTTGTTCATAGTAAGTATTGTAAGTGATATTTGTCAGAAATACTTCAAACTAATACAGAAAACCTTGTCACGTTGTGGTTATTTTTCTCATAAGGTTTTTTGTGCAGCTAAAAGCCACGCATGTTGTGAGGCCTTTCTGACTGACTTCACTGTATGTATTTTCCCCATTGCTGAGGGCTTTTTCCCCCTCTTTCTTAGGTTGACCAAATGTTTGATGAGAAATACCGTCCTGTGAATTAAGGAGTACGGCGGACCTATCTGAAAGTATTTAAACCTTATCTGTTCATACATTTCACATGCAAGCCTATGAAATAAAGTGTGAAAGAAGCTTCTGAAGACTTCTCTTGCCGTTTGTATTTTATCCCACCGGCTTTCGTAAATTGTTTTCTGATTGCATTTACGTATTTCATAGTTCTGAAAGTAATGTTGATAAAGTGCACGGTTTTCTGGAATGTGTATTACAAAGTCGAGCATCAGTTAAGAGACAGCCCAGGAGGCAGCTGGAAAGGAGCTGCTTGTTGAAGGGCAGCATCTCATGGATAGTGCCGTGACTTTGCAGTGGTTCTGAAAGGCAGCGCCGGGTGAGTGCTTGCAGGGCTGTGCTCCGGGTGTCACAGAGGAGAGGCAGGAGCGGGCTCAGCCGGAGGCGTGCTGGCTGTCATTGCTCTGTGTTCTAACGCTGTCTCGCTGTTCCCCTGGTGAGACGAACAGCTGCTGTTCCTGCTGCCTTCTGAGTGCTCAGCCCTACGCTTGCTGTAAGTCAAGGTCAGGCAAGGACAAAGGGAATAAAAACGGAGTAGTGACAACGGCGCTGCCTGCCTGTGTGGGAGGGAGAGGCAGCTGCACTGCTGTGACCTTGAGGTGCCCGTGAGGGAGGGCTGGAAAGGTCTCACGGCTGTCATTTCCTTCCTGCGAGATGTGACCGCCTAAACGCTGAACCTCTCTTTTCCAGCGTTCAGCCTGAAAGCCCTTTGCTTTCAATTGGGGTGGTTTCTCCAGCTTGTTTTGCAGGAATGCTTGACGACGAGCGCTTTTAAAGGCATCTCTGCTTTAGCGAAGGAGTAACGTTCCCCCCTGCTCCTCGGCGAGGCGGTCCCCGCGCCCCGCACTGCCGCAGATAGCGGCGGACCCGTGTGAGCGCCGGGCTCGCCCAGGTGCGGCGGCACGCGGCCGGGGCGGGGCTAACGCAGGCCCCGCCCTCAGTGCGGCAGGGGCGGGCCGATCGCAGCCCGTTGCGGTGCTCGCCGCAGCGCCCGCAGCCCCGCTCTCGCCGTCGCCGTCGCCATGTACCTGTGCAGGGCCGCCTCGCAAGCGCTGGCCGCTCGCCTGAGCCGAGCGCCCTCGGCCGCCAGCCGCCTCACGCAGCGCGGTACGTGCGGGCGGCCGCGGCGCTCGGCCCGCGCCGGGTGTGGGGAGGGGTCAGCGGGGCGGCGGGGGACGCGTGAAGGTCGCGGGCGGCGGGCCGGTAGCGGGGCTCCGCCGGGCGAGGACGGGAGGGCTGCAGGGCGGGAGGCGGATGCCCTTCGGAACGGCGGTCCCGCTGTCGGGAAGGGATGCCCGCATCCCAGCCGTCCCCGTAGCCCCTCCGCCCCCGTCCTGAGGTAAGCGCCGCAGTGGCGGTAGCGCGGGCGGACTTGGCCCCGCGAGGCAGGTGATACCAAACGCAGCCTGGCGCGTGACGGGCGGGATCGGGACGATTTTTGCTTGCAACGCTCAGCGACGTTTTGATGAGCAGCGCCCTTTGGGTGAGACGTGTCTCATCGGGGACGGGGTCACGAAACGCAGCTGGGTGTCCGCACCACACGTGCCGAATGCGGACCCTTCTTGTAGCTGTACACGGGAGCCCTAAGGCCATAGCGAGCATCGCCGCACAGCCGTGGTGGGTGGAAAGAAAGGGTTTGCGCTGTCATCTGGGTGCAGTATGTGCTCCCGATGGCATTGTGTAACCCTGCCTGCCCTGCACAGCCACAGCCTCACGTCCTGGCCAGCATCTGAAGGTCAGCTGCCTAGCGGGGAACGAAGCAGTGTGAGTTAAAAGGAAAAAGCTTTTTCCTAGAGTTCTCTGCTGCTAAACCAAAGGGAAATTGTTGCCTCTGCGGCCTGTGAGTGCAGCAAGAATGAATAAAGGCAGACTGATCCTTTTACTCTCAAGCAGGACGCATCTGTATGACTGCATGCCCAGTGATAGGAAGCTGACAGGCAGAAATCATCCTCAGTAAATCGTACGCTCATCAGAAGATTTCAGATGTGCACCTCATTCAGTGAGGCACCGCTCCCTGTTTCACTCCATAGTCCTGCACATCACTAAGCCATATCCCCCAATTTTGCTATAGCTTTTTCAATCATCTCTTCCCATAGTAAAGTTCAGACTCCGTAGTTCTGTTTTATGATCATATATTAGCATCAACTTTACATCACTATAAAGAACGTTTTTTTGTAGCACCGCTTCGCCAGATGTCATCTGGGAGTGTTCCTGGCTCTTCTGGAGAGAACATGATTTACTATCTCATCACTGGGGTTGCTGCTTTCGGTGCTTTGTTCTATGTAAGTGGGGGGGCTGTCTGTGCTTTCTGAGCTGATGTGGTTCCAAGTGTGCTCAGGGTTTTAAAAACACGGTCCAAAATTGAGATCTGTCAATAGAATGTGGATGTTGTGGCACGTAATTGAATACAGTTGCCTAGAAAAATCAGTTTAAGGTAACTAATGAAATGATGCATATTTCTTGCCTATTCATTGTTGTTTTGATGAGATCGGTTGAGCTTCTTGGTGGAAGATTTAAAGCTATGTGAAATGGATTCCTCCAGAGATGGAGTAAAGCATCTGTCTCTAACACCTTGCCTCTTCTTGCCAACTGCAAACGTTAAGAGCATTGTGCAGTGGGCAGGACGGATGTGAAGGAAGCTGTTTGAAGCTGGGAGGGGAAGATTAGGATTGAGGCACAAAAGAAGATAAGAATATTAATTACTTAGAAAAAGCATGCTTGAGCTTTGTTAACACCAAGTGTTTTCAAGCTTTCCTCGTAGTCTTTCACCAGCCTTCCTCTAAGTTTATCAGACTGTTCTGCAGGTCCCTAAAGCCTTAATTTCATAGCTCCCTTCCCCCACTGGGAATTGAGATCCTGACTAGCACATCCCCAAAAGGTACAAGTTTCTCTCTTTCCCAGAAATAATCCTCAAGAACGGTGAGTGGCATGTACTTGTCCAAGGTACCATCGCTCTTGTCTGATTGCCCATCTGAAAAAATTATAAATCCTCTTGCTGTCAGCTTTTTGATTACCATAGGTTGTTTTTTTTTTTTTAAATAAAAATAGAAACCAAAGCATAATAGCCTTTTGAAATATCCTGTTCAATTCCTGAAGCTCTATATTTTATTTCTAATTCCTACGTGTCCCATTAATACGTTAGTGGAGAAAAATGGATTTTTGGATATGTTAATATTGCTTGTAATCATTTGATATGCCTTTTAAGATGAGCAATTGCACTTGTTTGAAGCCCTTCCCTCCTCCATTTACTTTGTTTGGTAACCTTTGTTAGCTATATTATCTCACGTGTATATATTAGTTAGATATATGTTCAGTTATGTTATTTTTCAGACCTACAAAGTGGTCGGTTCATCCCGTAGCAACTACATCGAACATGTGAATGTTCTCCATGAGAGAGGGCAGAAACACAAAGCTGACTCTTACAAGGGTAAGTGGAGCTCTTCTCTCTTGTTCTCTGGCTACACAAGGATCCAGAGCAGATTTCTGTGTTATCTCATCAGGCCTTCATCATCCAAGTCCGTGTCCACTTTCTGTGACTTGGAGCAAAGACTGTCCTGGTCTAATGTTGGAAATGGGCTTCATGTTCAGGCAGCAATCTTGGCCTGTGACCAAGCTGCAGTATCTTTGGAGGAAAGGAGTTAATGTGTGAACCACTAATTCTATCTTGGGTATTTACATTTGATACACTGAAATCTTAATGAACTTTGAATGCTGTCAAAATTAGATCTGTTCTTTTGTTTCGGGGTAGGGCTGGGAAGAGATGATAGCTCTTTCTCAGTCAACAGGTTGTCTCCAGGCCACGTGTGTCAGAAAACACCGTGGATGTGTTGAGCTAGGAACAAAAGCAACTAAATAAATAGATTAAAGTAGTAAATAGAACCCATTTCTTGTCCCACAACTTGAATTTAACCCTTTTTATTTTAGGTCTAAAAGAAAAGCAGACAGCATCTAAATTTATGGTAAATCCTTACATAGTCCTTCATGCTTAAATAATTAGACCAAGTTAGTTCAAATGCTTGTAATGGAATGTTGTCTCTGTCCACATCAATTAGTGTTACAACACAGTTAATCTGAAAGATAGAACTTGGCAAGCATGGCCTTGCTATCAAAAGCAATTTTAAAAATGGCATGTGAAGGACCTCGTCGTGATTATCGATTTGCCACTTTAAAAAAACCAAACCTCCCAAAGACAATAAGCACCACTTTTTAAATCATGAAGCCATAGCTCTGGAAGCTGTCACTTATTTTTTTCAGAGGCTGGCGCCTGGAGAACTGATTTAATAGATTTGCATGCTCAGTAAGAATAGGTTCGGGTATGTTGAGCTGAAATTTCTTTTCCAGGATGAAAACATCCTTTAAATTGTCTGTCTCTAAAACTGATTTATTGTAAATTTCCTGAAGTTCCACAACATGCTCTTTAGTTCTAAAGTTTTAAAAATAACAGATTTTAAGATTTAAAATGGCAAAGTGCTTTACTTTCTTTAAAGCAGCTGGAAACGATGCAAATCTTGAACTTCTAGTCAGCAGAGATGTTGGCTACAATTTTAGTGCAATTTCTTCTTGTCCCCAAAACAAAAAATTGGGCTGGGACCGAAGTACATATTTTTCTCCTAGTGACCTTGCCTTCTGCTGCTCAGGGATGAAACGAGGGTTATGTCAGTGCAATCAGAAGAACACGGTAGCATTAACTGCACCTCCCAGGCCACTCAAAATGTCAGCACGTTCCCTCTCCTCTCTTAGGGTTCTGTTTGCAAGGTACTGAGTTTTAACCCTAGCTTACCAAAATGTTGTGAAGGATACCAGCGATCAGTGGTACTATTTACCCCTGGAAGGCTATAGTTGTGTTGCCTGAGACTGGGATAACAGTATTCAGTGCTCTGTAACTTAATTAATTGCCACTTCGGGCACTCTCCAGGCATCCCATGACCTGATGCCTTTTGCTGTTTAGTAATTTACTTAAATATAGCAATTAATGGCAGATGATTACTATGAACAATGAGAGGCAGTAAGAGGTCTAATACACTTCTGGGGCCATCCAGTGAAGACCTCTGACACTTGTTTTCCCTGATAATTTGGATATTTAGACTCCTGACTCAAGCCCGAGTTTTTAATTGGACTCGTGACTAATTCAAATGCACAATACAAAACCACTGTTGAATCAGCTCTTTCTTCAAACCCTTTTTCATTCCTAACTGTATCCTCCCCAAAGAGGTTTCTATTCTTACTTTTCTTATGGAATCCTCTCTGCACCTTCTCAAAAGAGTCTCTTCCTCCCCCTTTCTCCTGTGCCCGGCGTAGTCATATTTTGGTGTGTATCCTGTCATGGTGTGTTGCCCTAGTGTTGCTTTTCCCAAAACTGCCACTGCAGCTTCTTTCCCCATGTATTCTTTAGATTCAGTTAAGTCCTTACACTGTTTCACAGTAAGCATTGCTGATTAAGAACTATGCTCTCAAAGTCATCCAACGTTTAGGATCATTTAAGTTCAACCTTAAGTTACACCGTAGAACTGTTGGTAACAATGTGAAATGGAGGATAGTAAAGCAGCATGCCAGATAGCATACTGTGTTGTGTTTGCTACGTGTTATATAGTAAGAAAAGAATATTGTGCTGGAAGAACTTACAACCAGGGTGCAGCTAATCAGAGGGAGCCTCTCCCATTCCAAATGGCTTTTGTGGTTCTTCATTCTGAGGAAAGTTCTCTCTCCTCCTGCCCCAAACCAAGCTGTTACTAAGACCTTCATGTGGCAAACAGTGTTGACAAAGTGAATGAAACAATCAAATATCGCTGTAGGCTTTTCAATTAGTGAGTTGAAACGTCACTTAACGGTATTTTAATTAATTATTATGTGATATATTAAAAAAAAAAGAATAGCAAATATTCTACAGCTCTTTTGAACTGAAGGCTACTCTCAGACATAGGGAAGGATTTTAAAATGCCCCTGGGAGGAGCTGGACATGAAATAGCAGTAGGAAATTTGGAACATGATTCATGATTTGAACTGTAAGATGATGCTTGCCTTGTGGAACATTCTACTTGCTCATTTAGCAAATACTGAGTTTTGTCTTCCATTCACATGTGTCCTTTTAACTTACTCCATATTTCCTCCTTTCTTAGTGATGATTTTTCTTTTTAACTTAATGCAAGCTGATTCAATCTGTCTAATCTCTACTCTGCTTTTACACTTTCCAGACTAAAATACAAGGGAAATCTCTTTCCAAACCTGAGGAAGTTAAACACAAAGGACAGTCCTTCACCATTGCGTACCTTGCAGCCTACCCTGGGATGACTTTATGCCTTCTATTGTAAAACTCCATCCTTGTGAGACTTTAAAAGAAATACCTATGTTTGCAAGGCCAAACCATATTGAGCTCTTAATGAATCTGCTTTGCAGAAGGCAGTGCTAAGATCGAGAAGCTGGCTGTTCTGAATGAATGCACCCTATGTTTGACTGTCCAATAAATTGTACTGAATGCTGAGCTTGGCTGTTAGTCTGTTCTTTGTGTAATCAATTTAGATTTTCTGAACTATAGCATTCTCTTAAAGGGACATGGTCAGGTTATGCAGCTTTGATTTTTACTAAACAGTGAGTGGACTTGTGTTAAAACCTGAATGCAAACTGGTAAGCTTGCACTGGCATGAGAAAATCAAGAAATAAAATTGATTTGTTCCATTTATGATCCAATATAAAAGAAAAAATTCTGACTATGTCTCTTTAAGTCCTTCCCTTCTTTCCTCACTTAGCTCATGCTATACTGCAAATTTTATTTCCAGTTCTGTTTTTTCACCTGGTGAGTTGGGTCTGGTAGTAAACTTGCAATGAACACTTGCTCTATAACTTTCTTGATCTTAGTGCACACTTGCATGGTGCTTGTGTACTTCTTGTGCTTCTTTGTGCTGTTAGTTTGTGATTACTTGTCTCAGCTGAGCTGTAAATTCACACACTTGGGAAGAATTGTGGGAAGAATTTTTATTTCTGAAGACTCCGACCCACAGCAGTAAGGCAGTTCTTTGAGACAGCTGGGACTTCATAAAATGAAAATCAGTCATAGCTGGCCATATCAGTGTTGGGCACTGTCTACTTAACATTCCCGCATTATATTTTTATTTATTTACCTAATTTCAGTAGGAATCCCTTGTTTCTTTCTGTCCCACAGATCTTATTCTTACTTGAGTGCTATGGCTTCTGCAGTCCGAAGTGTGGTCACAGCACAGTCAGTATAGCTTTAAAGGATGCAGGATGAACAGGGAAAGCAGAATATCTCCGGTGGCATAGAGCTGAGACATGGCACAAAACCCATTTGAAAGCTAATTTTGAGTGGGGCTCTGAACTGTTGTAGATACTGCCAGCCAAGGTTACCACCTTGAAAATAGCCCTCTTCAAAAGGGCTGTGCCTTAAATTACAGTGCTTCTAACATGTGAGCCCTACTGATAACACATTATGGAAGACCTTTTAAGTACGGTAGCAAGGGTCTTAGTTGTTGTGTGTTAATGCCACTACTGGGCGCAAACTGGACAAGAATCCATCTCCCTGCAAAGTCAGAGTGCGTTATCACTGACCCTTTCAATAGAATGGGTTTGGAGCAACACTTGGTATGATCTGCTTCCTATCACTTTTTTATTTTCATCCTTCCCTGCATCCCCACCTTTATGCAGTCGCTTGTTTTAAGCCACACTGTCCGTTCCTATACTGAAGCGGCTGTGAAACTTGGTAGTTAAGAATATGGTTTCTTTATCTTGTAAACATCTTTTACGGTGTCACACTTGGACAACAGGGGAGATTAACTTCTGATATAATGACTTGCTTTGTAAATTCTGAGCCCAAATGTTAGCTTCCCATTTTAAGATTTGAAAATGACGGTAAAGGTATTTGGTGAATTTGTATTGCATGCATGCGCTTTACACTTTCTTTATTTGTATTAAATAAACCCTTAAAAGGTGATGAAGAGGAGACAGCTGAAGTCACTGGAGCAGACGTGGCCACAGAAGAAGCTGATGCATCAACTGCTGCTGGACCTGCAGCGCAGGAGGAGAGTTCTGGGGTTACCCCAGAAACTGGAGGAGAGAGTGACTTGCCGGCTGCAGACACATCCACTGCTGTGGAGGGAGCACAGCAGGAAGCTGCTGCTAATTCAGAAGCTCCTGCAGTGCAAGGTTAATCTATGAATGCAGTTTTTGCGTGTGTGTGTTGAGTTTTGAAACTCTACTTCTTACGACAGAACACAAAGAACAAACACCAGCATTCCTAACGGAGGTTGTCCTGTAGTGAAAACTAATTCAGGTGTTACCTTGGCATATCATGAGCATAAGGTGATCACAGCTTTCAAGAAGGTTCATTTAAGCAGTGTCTCTAAAAGCCTGTGACACCAGAGTTGATCTAAAGGTAGGAGAATGAAAAGTTTGTTTTATCACCTCATTCTGCTCCTTCAAGTCCTTATGTTAAGGGATAAGCATGTGATACAATTGATTAAACCATTATTCCTGTGGCCGGATTCCTGAGGGTCTGCTAAGGAATCTAAACATTGTATTTCACAGGCTTTTCCTAAGATGTTCCCATTAAATAGTGTAGTTGTTCTGACAGTGAACTTCGACGGGATTAGGTAATAACCCACATATCATTATGATCTCAGTCTTAACAATATATCAGATTAAAAGTTTCAAAATGCAAAAAACATCACGTTAGCATTAAACTCAAGTTAGTTGGAGGCTACATATCTGGTACTCTTAACTGTTTGGGATACTTTGGTTTATCATTCCTTTTTAATTTTAGAATAATAAAAATGCAAACATGTCTGTAAGTTGCATGAAATGCAGAACTATAATTTAACTTGATTTTTTATTTTGTTATGCAGTCAAACTTACTGCTAACCTGTAAGCGTAGAGCAATAACGTTTCCCTCTTGATTGGTTCAATTAAAGTTGAATGGGACACACCTAAAGCAATTGGAATTACTTGATAGATAGGAAAGCAGCAAACATTACCATCTGGAATCCACAGTTCTTTGAAAACAAACAAAAAAGAGACTATTGGCAAGTTTATGGTGGAAGAGAAAATTCACTGTAATCTTTGTTTTGGAAAGGAAGAGTTCAGTGTGGCTGTAGTAAGTGGGAATACCAGTGATAGTTGTCAGTTTGGACAGAACATGGAACCTTCACTGGATGTCCGTGTTTGACTTCTTTGAGAAAATGGGCATGCATCTACTTGGAAGGACAGATTCAAAGCGCAAAGCAAACTGAAGTTAAAAGGATTTCAGCTGCTAGTGTGTGGGAGGTTACTGCAGTACCTTGACAGGTATTGTCCGATTGCAGAAATATTTTTGCCTTTTTCCTTGGTGGCTCCCTTGAGGATTCATCTGAGTTGCCTCTTTAACAAACAAACTTGGGATATGGTGCAGCTTTTCAAACTGTTGACTGCTATGAAAACATTGGACATGAATGGGGTTTTAATTCTTGTGTGAATAGTTCCTGTGCAAGTCTGCAAAACAATCCATTAAAAGAACAGATTTTAAAACAATGCTCAGTCCAGCCTGTAAGTATATTTGCTGTGACTATTACTGTTTACATAAAATGTTTATGAGGTAGTGGTTAAATTACTCACAGCTTAAAAAAAACAATCGAGCCATTTCTATGGAATGTTTAGACAACTTCATTTAGGAAGGAAATACTCTGGTATATGTTAAAATTAATGAATCAAAGCTGCTGGGGGAGATGCTATAAGATGGTCTTTGTCTGTGTTGCCCTACAAAGCAATTGCAAATTTTCACTCTAAGCAGTGGGCACTCGCTTGTACCCAGAAGTGCTGAACATTCCTTTCACGGGGATCCTTATCCTTGGGGTAGTTACTGATTGCTGGGGAGGGTGGGATTTCTGTGTGGTAAATATTTCTATCGTTCTCTCAAATATGAAGCAGCAGGGGCTCTGGACTATTGCCTGAGGAACACAGTAGGTATATTGAATGCGAGTATTTAAAGCCAGGCAGGGTAACTGTGTAGTTACTTACTATTTTTATAAAGGTGAACCTGTGTGGTGTAACCATTAGTTACTGCTGGGGCCGAGCAAATGTCTTATTCAACAATTATTGATTTCCTCGGTCTATTTTCTCTGGCAACATAGTGAAAACCCAATGCTAGAATGGTGCTTCTCTTGCAAAGGCATTTATAAGGGATTCTGAGGGCCGTATCCTCTGTCCATTCTCACTGCAGTGATTACTCTTGGTCGAGTGGGAAAGACGGCAGAAATGAACATGTGGGACATAAAATTGTAGAGACTGGTGTAAAATTGTTGCTTCAGCCATCTTCCTTCCAGCCTCTAGTCAGAGCATTTCATATTAAGAAGAACATGTCACGTCTTGCAGCAGCTGTGCTTCACCTCAGTGATCACCAGCGTCTGAAGCAAGGGAGTGTCCGATCTCTGTGGTGTTTCCGGGATGTTAGAACTCAGTTTGGAGAACAGGTCTTTTGTGCCACTGGTCACTAATCAAGGCTGCTGTGATTAATAGTGCCTAAGCTACAAGTGAAGGTTCATGTGAGGTTCCCCCACTAGGACTAAGTTGAGCCGTGGCCGCTGTGTAACCTGAGTCCCACTGTGGGAGGCTGCCAAGGCAGCCGTGGCCCTGTCACTGGGTCACCTTGGTGTTCCTCTGCACGTCCAGTCCAGGCCCGGCCTGCCAAACAGCCACGCTTCTGATCAGTTGATGCCTCAGGGCCCGACCTTGTGAAGGTTTTAACAAACATCATGGGGTCTTAACACAAAAGTTTAAACCAGTATCCCTTTTCTAAAAGCTAGCTAACATTGTTCATTAAATACAAGAAGAGAACGTTTTGATTCAGAAGTTCTCTTCTCTGGATGTATACCACTTTGTTCAGAGTGCTTACCCATGACTTTAAAAAGTGGTGGTTTATTTATATCACGTCAGAAATTCCTTTTGGTTCTGTATTTGACCATACTGATCCTTCTCTCCATTAAGAGAAGCATCATATGTACTTTTACTGAAGCAGAGAAATGTTTTCTCCCAGAATGGATAGGGAAAAAAATAGCAGGCTTACTCTGTAGAGTACTCATTTAAATCACTTTGATTAGTTTTGTTGACAGGGTGATACCACTTCTGCAGATGAAGGTGCAAGCATTTTTATTTCCATTAAACCTCTGCTTTCTTAAATGCAATTGTTTCCTTTAGTATAAGGCTTCCTGTAGCATCTTCGGAAATGTAAGTTGTTCAACAAATGGGCAATCATCTCAATGGTCCAGCAAGCAAATAGAATGAATGTGTGAGCTCCTGTGGATGTTCAAAAATGAGCAAAACCTTGGATGTAGGCACTTAGGGTAATTTCAGTTTTAGAAGTTTACGTTTCATTGCTGGTATCTGGAATTTTGGGAAATACTGTTGCAAATCCAAGCCAACCAACCAACCAAAAAAAACCAAAGCTAAACAAAAAAATCACAACCAACCAAACAAACAAATAAGCCCACCCATTGTGTTGTGTTACTCTCTTTCTAAGATTTTAGATTCCTCTAAATTCTGTTTCTCTGCTTTCTTTATTACTCGCTTGGTTACTGCCTGATACCGGTAAGTTTCATGTTGTTTTCCTTTTAATGTGGACTGCATAATGGTAAGTTAAGATCAGTTATTTCTCCAATAGAACAAATGCTATGAAATGCACAGATTGGCAAGATACTGCTTGGATTAGGTAGCGTTGTTGCATTAGTACCTGTTTTAGTTTGTTGGATTGGTAAAAACTCTTTACCAACTCTGATACGGATGTTTGAGGTTTTGGCATTATCAGCTGGAATAGCAAAAGCAATTAGCCCACAGCCATGATTCCTAGATGCCTGGCTTCTGTAATGTAGGTTCTTATTAATTTTGCAAGTATTGAAGAGTGAGGTCTTTTTTCCATTTATCATTTCAAACACTGTTCTTCCACGGCTGGATTTAGGAGGGGTGAGTAACTATGTTTGAGGAGGATTAGTGTCTGAATGTGCCAGTGTTTTCCATGCTAAGCTTTGAATGACATTATAATGCCAGTTGTCTGCAACCTAGAGAAACAAATACAGGCTGTGCTGGGCAAGAGTCGCTGCTTTCTGGACAGAACTTTTGCTGACCCCATCACGTAGTGATACCAAGCAGATAAAAACACCTGACATGGTGAGTGGGCTTTTAAGTTTATGAGCTTGGTAAGTTACCAAAGTCTGAGTGCGTACCCAGATGCTTTCTGATCTGTGCTGTGACACCATCATTATTTGGAAGATGGCTGAAAAGTCCTCAGAGCAGCTTGTGATTGCTCATACTTATGCAGAAGCTTTCAAAATGGCAGCGCTCTGTAGAACAAATGCATCCTTCTGGCCATTTGTGTGACATGTAGGAAGAAGAAAAACTGCTCAACCTGCAGCTCCTGGAGGCCTTAAGTATTGTGGTAGAATGCAGTGTGGATAGGGTTGGACAGGCCTTAGCAACTGTACCACAGTTGGAGCTGTACATCTGGAGCCTGGGCACGTGTCTATGGTGCTATTCTCCCTGCAGCCCTCATCCTTGCAGCTCATCATAGGCCTTTCATGTAGACAAGTTTATTGCCTTAAGTGGACCTCTAGATGTAGAATGGTGTAACAGCAGACAAACAGACTGAGGAAAAATCTTCGCTTAATCTGACTAAATTTAAGCTTAGTTATGAAGTATAATAAAGATTTTCTGTTTTGAATGTCCTTTTAGAATATTTTTCTTTCTATTGGTTATGGTAGAAGTGGCTAAATATATTAGGCTTTAGAAAACTGAATTATGTGAACGTGATCCTATAGGATCCATAAGATCCTATGGAAATACTGTTGGCTGTTCCTGCTTCGTATTTATCCCTTTCTTCATCTGTCCCTTGGGCTGCTGTGTTTATCTGCCATCTTTCAGACTGCCATGCATTGCCCCCTGTTCTCTTATCTCTTCCTTCTGTTTCTCTTTCATATAACTGAGCTCATAGATGGCTCATTATAGCGGAAAGAACAGGAACATCTCCGTGGTGTTGGATTAATGGGAGCAATATCATCTTGAGTGAGATCACGTGGTATTTATGGAACAACTGGGGGATCAGGCCTAGCCAGCATGGGTTCACAAAAGGCAGATCCAGCTTGGCCAATTGGATCTTCTTCTATTATCAAGTGATCTGCCTGTTGGATGAAGGAGAGGCTGTTGATGTAGTCTAACTGGACTTCAGCAAAGCCTTTGACACTGTCACCCACAGTATTCTCCTGGAGAAGCTGGCAGCCTGTGGCTTGGGCATGTACACTCTGCTGGGTAAAGAACTGGCTGGATGGCCGGGCCCAGAGTGTGGTGGTGAACGGAGTCACATCCAGCTGGCAATTGGTCACGAGTGGTGTTTCCCAGGGGTCATAGTGGGGCCTGTCCCGTTCAATATTTTTATTGATGACCTGGATGAGGGCATTGAGAGCACCCTCAGTAAGTTTGCAGATGACACCATGTAGACAGGAATTGTCGATGTGCCTTGAGGTAGGGAGGTTCTACAGAAGCATCTGGACAGGCTGGATTGCTGGGCTGAGGCCAATAGGACGAGCTTCAGCAAAACCAAATGTGGGCCCTGCACTTGAGCCTCAACAACCCAGGCAATGCTACAGGCTTGGGACAGAGTGGCAAATGGAAAAATACAGCACGCAGAGGAATACTGATAGTATCCTCCTTTAGAGAAGAAGCCACCAGTTCCTTTCTGTCCACTTGTGGTGGCAGTGCAAATCAGTTCTGGACTTTTCATACCCATTTTTGGACAGTCTTTCTCACCTTGGAGTGAAACAACTTCTCCAAACCAAAAAACACTGAACTTTGGTTGTTACTTTGGAAACTGTCTTAAGTGAATAGAAGTACAGATCTAAGGGATCCAGGCACCCCTACCTCTGAGTTCTGTTTTTCAGCTTCTCACAAATACATTCTTGAGGGCAGATTTTGACTTTAAGTAAGTTCTACTCCACTGCAAGTTTTCTGTTAGTAGCTCTTTGAACCGTAAGCAGGGAATGTTTTGCTGAGTATCCTGATGTTTCAGGGGACATCCCAGAGACCCACAGTGGAGCTCACTGAGATTTTTGCCCTGAGGACGGTGTGTAAATGTAAGCGTCACATTCTGGTATGATTTGTTCTCTTATAAACGAAACAAATAAGAACAGATAAGTCTGTCAATAGAATATTGTTCCACTTTTTCACAATTATTTGACTTTTTTTTTTTCCTTTGGAATAACTGTGTGTCTCTGGATGTGTTATAGGTAGCTTGAAGTCTGAAAGCATTTTTTAGTTCTTTGGTTGGAGTTCATTCTGTGGCTCCAGGCAGATTCCATTTGTATTATGATGGCTATCGGGTATTATTTTAGCTTTGTAAAGCCGAATTCTTCTGCAGATAACATTTGCAGAAGTAATTGAACATGACTTGCTGCGTGAAAGATAGTGGCCTCCTCTTGACTGTTGGAGGGGAAGAAAGAAGATAGGGCTGTATGTGAGATGATTCAGAAAAGAGCATTTTTAATACAATAAGCAAGTCAGTATAATGATACCTACTGGCTATTTTTATTGGTTATCTATAAACTGGTATTGTTAGACTGCTAAAAATAATCAAAAGTGTTCAACAATGAAGGACTCGGAACAAGAACACTGCAGCAGTGCTGAGTTAACTGGCCAAAGGTGGGGGAAGTTTTGCTGTGAGAGTGAAATTCTGAACTCCCAGAGTGCCCTCCACCCCCAGCTGTGTTGTTTGTTCTTTAAACGTGGACTTTTCCCTCTTTTCATGCCACACTACACGAGTCGATTTTCGCTATCTGTCTTTACTTAGAAGCGTGTTTTGCTTTCACAATGTAAAATGTTTCATCTGCATGAGGAGGGAAGAAAGCAGTTCTGTCCTTTTTATAGTAATTTCTATACATAATTGTTTCATTTGTTTGTCTCTTTTCTTAGTGACCGTTAACTAGCTGCTACTGTAGTGGAAGTTTGAAGATCTAACCCTCACTTTAACATAGTTGACAGTGCAGATGCTACTCCAGATGAGTGCAAAAAGTGAAGCAGTTAACTTGCTTTTTCCTTCTCTTTGATCTCATATCCTGTTGTGGTAGGTTGTCTTTTTTCATTTTTTTTTTTTTCTCAGGAATCCTGGTCAGGGAAACCTCACATATGAAATAATAAGTACACATCTGACCATGGTTAGCTCAGTTTGTTAGCTTTCATGCATGGTGCATGGTGTGAAATAGAACTTGGAAAATTCAGCTTTATGAACGCTGAGCTCTAAAATCTGACAGTAGGTCCCACGTAGAAGTGCTCTCAGAAATGTTATCTCCTACAAAACTTCTTGTAAGAGCCGAGTTCTTAACAGATTTCACGTCCACTTCCATCAGTGTCTGCTCAACTTGTTCCATAGCTCCCTTTCACTTGCTTGCTTCAGGATCACCCTACAGCAGTGTTTCCCAGGTGGTGGGACATGACTGCCAATGGAAGTAGGTTCAACTTCAGAAGGGAACTGTGAGTCCCAGACAAATGTCCAGACTGATCCCCGTTTGAAAAGTCCCTCGGGAAAGTTTAAAGCTTGTTTAGAAAGCTTCAAAGCTTCGGGGGAAGATGTTATGAAAGTAATAGGATCTGAATTCTGAAAATCCATCCATATGTTGTTGCTATTGGCTGGAGAGGGTCAACACGTGTGATTTGAAATTGTTTTTTTGAATTATTATCTGGAGCAAACATCAGTCAGTCATACGGGTCATACAAGTCCCTGCTTATCGTGTTTATCTGCTCTGCTGGGAGAATGCTGAGCTTGCTAATATTAAGACCAGTCAATCGAAAACCATGAGAATGCAGAAATGCAGTGCATGTGGAATGCTTTCTGTTCTGTTGTGAATACACAGAGATGTATAGTCCTGCCTTCTCAATGCTGGAACTTCTTTAATTTGTAGGAGTAAAAACCGCGTTCTTAGAGACTGTAGGAATAATAGCTTTATACAAAAGGAAGGTTTTTTCACTGAAATGATAGGGATGCAATTCTCTAAAAATTGTACTTCTGGGTGGAACTAAATATTGGACATAGTGCCAGTAAGCTACTGGAGCTTCCTAGTGCTGCTGCCTTGTTTAAAAACAAAACAAAAACTTCATTTCCTTTTGTCTGAAAAGTCAATTTCCTTTTTTATATTTGCTCAACTCAGAACAGATGGGTCTCCAGAGCATAAGCACTTTGGTGTTGTTTGATGCGTGTGTAGTGCGCAGCTGGTTCTTGCCCAGTCGTGTTTTTGCATGCAGTTAGGAAGGGCTTATTTCTTCTCTAACTAGTGATCTTGTAAAGCAGAGGAGCTGAAACCTGCTTAAGAGTGCGTGTAATTATCTCATGCGTAAACAGGCGGTATTTTTGTTAGAGTTCAGTGTTAAACTGAAGCAATGGATATTATAAAGGTGTTGAGTTATGTACTGATGACTGTGCAGCTGTACCATGCCAGGAGCCTAAATACCCTGAGGACTTTGTACTCTGTGATTTGTAAAGCGTAGCTACTTTCATCAGCTAGTGAGCAGGATGGATTTCTCGGAGGCCTGAAGCTTGCGTGTACTATCTTTTGCAGCAAGGACAAGAAGGTTAAGCTCCTAATTCAAATCTGCAAGTGCAGTATTATATGCAAATGCTTAGCAAAATGAAAAAAAGTATCCACTAATGCTGTGACTTAGCTGTTATCCCAGGGAAAAACTTATAATTGACAAATGCCTGATGAAGAATTGTTTAAAAAATAAATTCTTTTTTTTTTTTTTTCAGAAACAAAAGGGCTGAGATTTTGCTATCAGTATAACACTTTGCATGAAGCTATGACACACGTGGAGTCTGTAGGGTAACATGTCCAAATAAGAATAGAGGTAGGAAAATAACACTGAATGAAACTGCCGAATTATGAAACCATCCGACTGCAGTGCTGTTGATAAATGATGGTGTTTTGTTTGTTTGTTTCTGCAGAATTAAGGAGAAAACACTTAGGAAGAAATTAAGAAATGTAAGGACGTTGCCATTTTTAGATTTCACACTATGTGGTTCAGGATGAATCATTTGAGAGGGATTTGACCGGAACACTGCAAATATGTGTTACATTACAGCATTACAGATGCTGAGGAGCTGAAGTAATGTTGTATAATAGCTGTGATCAAGCAGCCGGGCATTCAGTGGAAAAAATGCTACAAACAGTACTTAAATACTGTGTGTCTTCACTGCAGGGAGGCAATGAACAATACAGGTTGTTTTCAAAGCTCTCAGAAAATATACGAAAGCTTGTGTAAGTAGAGAAAATGGGTCCCAGTCATTGCGGCACAAAGGCATATGGGACATCAGGATTTCAATCTGATCAGCCTTCAGGAAGCGGCACCATCAGTTAGGATGTTATAACATCTCTAGAGATCTATTTTGAAAAATAAAGAAGCTTAGATTTTGTAGAATTGTAGAACTAATGAAAGTGAGAAGTGATTTCAGGAAGTTAAATAGATATGCAGAGAAGCAAAAAGGAGAAATTCTGGAGCTTGGCGCTTCGGGCTACTGGCTCATCAATAGAAGAGGCAGGTATGATGATCTGTTGTTATGTTTAATGTTCTTCGCAGATCTGATTCTGAAAGCGATGGGTGATTTCAGATTGTTCTCAGGTAATCATTAACCTGGAGTTGCCCTGGGATCACTGGGATTCCCTGGAGCAGAGAAAAATGTGTTTACCTGGTGAGTGGAACGCAGCATTTGTTCCAAGATGGAGCCACGTACAGGACCAAAAAATAGACTTGTTTTGGTATATCAGGTTAATGTTCGAGATAGCTTTCATGTTTATGGACTGGTACAACGCTGTGTTCATGCTGATGCCATCTCTGGGAGGTATGTTGGCAGTGCAAATACAGGGAAAGAACACTGAGGTTCTCTGCAAGCTGTTCAATATGAAATTGAACAACCAAAATCACCGCAAAGATCCTTCCTGATCTGTGTGCCCTACTGCATCTTGGACTATGAAGCACACATGACACTAACCTGGGGAACAGAATGATAATGTAACAGATGACCACAGAGTAGCTGATTGCATTTCCCACCTAAATTCTAATTGTAGCAATATGGGAAAGCTAATATCTTGCAAGTGTTAGATAGGTGTCTATAGATACACTGATTGTATGAGAACTGTTGAATCACGGCCTGAACCTCTGATTGACCATCTGGGGCAAGCACTGAGTCAGCCATGGGAGCACAGGTGAAGGCAATTCATCTGTGTGACCAGAAGGGGTGGAGCCAGGCTGCACCTCTCCTAGACCCCATTTAAGAGCTGACTGCAACCAGGGAAGGATCTCTGCCTGGAGATCGCTCTTTGGGGAGTTTTTGCGAGCTTACATCACTGGTGAGCACCCTTCTGATTATCTTTTCCAACCTGGTAGTATTACCAGCCTAACTTCTCTAGCTACTGTGTAACATCTGTATACTTATTAACAATACACTGATGTAGAATCACTTGTGTTGGAAGGGACCATTAAGTATCATCCAGACCAACTCCCCTGCAATGAACGGGGGCACCTACAGCTACATCAGGCTGCTCGGTGACCTGTCCAGCCTTGCCTTGAATGTCTCCAGAAATGGGGCTTCTCTCTGGGCAACCTGTTCCACTGCTTTACTAAACTTTATGTATATACTTTTATATGAAAGTATAGCTGGCAATCATGCTACACTGGAATCACAGACTGACCCTTCAGCGTGAAGTTAGGACACTTCTACATTAAAATTACTAACAGCATCTTTGCAAGGATGCACGGGGTATGTGTGTTATGTCTGATGCCGTTGACCAAATCAGGATTACTTGTGCAGAATCTTAACCATCAGTATCTTGTGTATCATTAACAGTTTGGAAGAAAGCAGAAAATAAAATCTGTAATTGAAATAGAATATACAGCTTAGACAATATGTACCTTTTTTTCCTAAATATGTGAAAATAGCTCACATTTATATCTTTCTGCCTCAGGGCTAGGAAAAGTCAGATACTTGTTGTAACATTCCATGGAATTCCACTTGCAAAAATGTATTTGCATAGTAAAATTTGATCATCTTACAGACCCTGTTGCCTTCAATTACTTCCAACACTCCTGTTAGGAGGGCACTTTGTACTTTGTGAGCTTTGACTGTTTCCCCCCGCTTGTGCTGGTGAATGGAGGGGGAAGACAAGACAACTATCTGTCTAATTTGATTCATAGAAACTGTGAGTGAAGTCTTGGATGTTGCAGCTTCTTCTGCCCACGAGGAAAACTTAGACAGTGTGAAGGAAGGAGTAGCCTCAGCAGCTCAAGAGATGTCTGACACGGCCATGAGGAACCGGGATGCTGATGCTGAGGAGTCGGGGAGAGCTTCAGAAGGTGCAGGAGTGCAGCTGAGTCTGAAACCTTTTGTCTTTAAAGTCACTAATGGTTGTTTGCACTGCCTGAGATAGCTGGAGTGATGCCTTGTGTTGCTGGTGGTGACTTAGCAGGAGCAGAAAATGTCATATTGAAATTGCTTGTTATGCATTAGAAATAGATGCAAGTTGGGCACTGGTGGCATTTGAGCTAAGTGGCTGGAAGTAAAGTTCCCTTTTGCTGCATGCGATGTAACATGCTTTTTTAAATAATGTCTGACTTAATTTGAAAGATAGCATCTTCTTAAATTACACTGCTGTAAAGAAAAACGTAGAATGAGATGTATAAACCTTACGATGTTTCAGGGCAGCTATAAAGGGTTGCTCTTCAGTTTGTATGATACAATAGCATGCAAAGAGAAATGTGTGTTAAAATCATCACAGCAGAGATTTTCAAACCAGTTTTGAGGCTTGGCCCCTAAACTCTATTACAGCTAGATATATAAAGTTTAAAGGAAAAATGTCTGCATGCCCAGTATGACTTAGGAAATCATATCCCCTTAGTACAAAGGATCCTTATTGTTCATAACTGAGTAAATTATTTCCTTTGCTTCTACTATTTAGTGTTTCTCATTGGTGTTTTTTGTCCACTTTCAGTTTCTGAGGAGGAGAAGGCACCGGAGGAAGTTGCTAAGGAACCCTAAAGGTACACAGTACAATCGCAGCAGGAGGTTTCCTGCGCTCCCCCTTTGTGTCTTTCCCAGGTAGTAGCAATTGCAGCACGTGGAAAGTCTGCGTGTGCACTCAGATGATGAATTTGTATTTCCACACACAACAACTGCCCAGCAAAAAAAGAAAGAAAGAAAAAGAAGTAGTAGTATTTCTTACTGTTTAAGAATCATTGTTAGCATCTTTTAGATGCCTGGGGAGCAAAACTTTCTCAATTCTCAACCTGGATATTTATTTATGGCTTTATCTTCCATGCAGATTGGATTAAGAGCTGAGTTATGGGTTTTTTTTTCTAGGCAAAAGTAGTTCTTTGAATGGTGATTTAAATTACAGAGATATTAGAATTCTGGAGTATTACCTCATACAGACGGACTCCTCTCTCGCTGTCTTCAGTGTCAACATGGTGGAGTTTTACCTCTCAGCCCGCTTTTGTTTTTTAGAAGTACTTCTCAAGATGAAGCTCTCTGCACTTTCAGTTTGTGCTAGTGAAAAATACTGAGTACGGCATCATTATTGGGTCTGATCTGTGCCTCCTGAAGCATGGGACTGATTGCTTTTAAATAAGCGTTGCTGTAGATTGGTGTTAAGGAATGCTCAGCTGTCATCAGTTGGGCTTATAACTTCATAGAGAAAAGTATTTTGGCCATGTTTTCTTATTCCATGCGACTCTTCTTTCCAGAATGTACTGTAAGATGGTGATAGAACCCCAACGGGAAAGAAAAGGTTGGCTAAAATATGAACGGGAAGCTTGGTAGAAAATATGTTAATAGAAGCCAAAGAAAGCTAAGCCAATGAATGCTAAGCAAATAAAGCTCCCAGGTCAGGAGCTCTGCAAATTGTTTTTATTCTGGTAGGAGCACCAGTACAAGAGGAGAAGGAAACAGAGCAAAGAAACTGCTACTCTTCAGTGTATCCTCAAAAAGCTCGGTGTCTACAGACCCTTAAAACTTGGTGGTATAGCAGTATGGGCTGTACTTACGTGCATGTTTACTTATTTCATCATCCACAGTAATATAAACTACCTTAATGCCTCTCATCATCTTTTGATAAGACATAAATAATGTTCTTAAGCCGCATCAGGAAATGACCGAAGGCATTTGGTTTTTTTTCCCGCAGTTGAAACAGAGAAAAACAGATCTGAACAAAACCAATGCCAATGTTTTCAAAATTGATTGCAAAATTCTTGTCTATGATATCTTCCTCTACCAAGTGGAATGTTCATATTTTACTGGGAGTAATGGTTTGAAGCGGGGCAGGTATTTAATGAGTGTGGCTGACATATGTGGAAAGGTCATCAGCGTGCTTCACGGAGCTGTGGGTGTTGCTCAAAATGAAGGAAAAGGGCAGCTGAGGACACACAAATGCAGTGGTAGAAAGAAAGTAATAGTGTTAGGAAGTGTTTCCTTTTCCTTTTTCTTTTCTCCATCTGTCAACGTCTTGCTACCCTAAAAACTACAGCACTGTTATACTAGTTGTACTTATTCAGTACAGGGGTAGTAATAGTAGTAAGGAGGAAATTACCAGATGAAGCCTGGAATTGATTCTGAGAGTATGAGTATGAATATGCTGTTGTTGCCCTTCATTTTGAGAGTATGTAGCAGTTCTGTGTGTGGGCCTTGGCCCCAAACTGACATCATGAAACTACTTACGTTGGTGATCTCAGCAAACATGATTGGTTTGCCCCATGCTTAAAGTTAAGTGAGTATCTATTTTGTAGGTATAAGGAGTACCAAATGTGCCCAGCATGTGGGGAAATAACTTACACCTGGGTAGCGGGGCTGAAATCAAGGGATTCACTGAATCATGCTTGGTGGGGGGAGCTGAGCAAGTTTTTACAAGCCTACAAGATAAGTAGGATTTACACAGCAGTAGTGTTTACATGCTGTAATTCACTTATCTGATAACCTGCAGTTGGAAATGCAGTGTGCTTTGTATGTTTGCAAAGAAAAAGACTTGATGAACGAAGGCTGTTGCTAAACGTCCATCTAAAACACATTCTTCTTTTTCTTTTCCCCAGTGAGCAGCTCTGACGCCTTCGAAAAGTTTAACAGAAACATTTGTGGCAGTCAACCAGCTGATTCCTGTGAGAAACCTCAGACTCTTCATCGGAGACATAAAACAAGCTGTGCAGTTTGTCACACCACACATTACATGCTAGGACCAGTGTTCATTGCTGCAACAGACAACCTAATACGACTTTAGTTAGTTAGACAGATGCTGCTGTCATTAACAACTCTGCTTTAGAAAGTAGCACCCAGCACCAAGTGCCAGAGCACCACCCAGCATGCAATAGATAGATGTGCTAAGAGAAGCAGTGTGCTTCGCTGCATCTCTGCCAGGTGAGCTTGTTCTAGTTCTTGTTGTCCAGGTGCTTATGTTCGTTTCTTACTTTGGGTCCAAACTGCAGTGCTTAATTATGCCATCACATTCCACACCAAAATGGAAGTTAAGAGTACAAAGGAAGTTAAAACCTCATACAAATTACCTGTTTGCAACTGTAACCATAGGACATTCGGCTGTACAAAATATCTGGTCTCCCTTCTGTGTAAACCTTTTAGATGCTATGCTTCCTTTCACAATAGAAGCCCGGAGTAAACATTTTTAAAGCTTCTGCTCTGAGAACAAGAACTGTGTGCATGTAGTAGCAATAAGTACTGTATTGCAACTTGACAGAAACAATGAGCATCAAAAGAAAGCTGGTTGAGGTTGTCTTTATTGCTCAGAGTGGTGGCTCCTACTTGGGGGTGCTGAGCCCCATTCCTACCAAACTTCGTTTGGTTTGCTATAATCTTTGTGGTGTTCTGCCTAAGTATTGTACAAATGAGGAGAAAATTAGGCTGTGGTGAAGCTTCTCTGAGAGCTGGCATGTGGCCTGCAGAATCCCTACAGGCGGCTATGGCACGGGTGTTCAAATGGACAAGGATCTTTAGGGTCTAATGAGGAACAGAATGGCTTTGGAAACTCAGAACAAGCAGTTATGTGTCAAAATACTCTCCCTCTGTGAGGGGCATGTTGCAACTTGGGCCAAATGTGAAAAAGAGCAGGGAAAAGTATCTACAAGGCCCTTTACAAGCCAATGACTCCCACCCCCATTTCCTGGCTTGTCACTGTTGTCTTAATAACGAGAATATCTATAATAAATAATTGGTTTGCATGCCAGTGTTCTCCTAACCCTGTTCTGCTATTTGCAGGCACACAAGTGTGTATCTACTAAAAAGTATTTACAGAGATCCCCATCAGCTGGAAAGCGTTACAGCTATCACAGCATAACAGTAATTCTAAATGAAGCCTAAATAAGGTATAGTGTGCACCATTTATATAGAAGCTCTGAATGAAAAGGCCTATCTGACTGCTTTCTCTGCAAGCAGAAATTTGGAAAGATGCTGAAAGGGAAATTACAGTGTTATAGCATTCCTACCCATTGCATAAAGAAACTCTTTCCTTTATCATAAAGTAAATTACAAGTATCCCAACAGAAATACGGCCTAATGCCTCTGCATGTGTTTATAAATACCTGGAATAATGCTGAAGCAAAATCAGGCTCCTGAGCACCACAAAGCTCTTCCACAGCCTTCTACTTAAAGGATAAAGCCTCTGTGATTAAATGGAATTTTTAGACAGAGCTACCAGAATAAAAGTCTTAGGTTGATATTTGTTGTTTGTCCGTCTGTAGTTATCTGGGAGATTAAACATCCTATGGTAGATGCATGCTCTTAATCATACCACTTCATATTAAGCTATTTGCACTAATTCCCAGTGGGAAAAAGCTCTATTTTCTACACCTGGCCATAGGGTTTCTGACACTGTAGGACTTGCTGACTGCCTGTTAACCTCTGGAGTTATTCCGGTATATGGCAAACAGGCCACAAGGGGTATATGTTAGCCCATGGTAACTGATGCGTGAGGAACAGAAGCCCAATCTATGGGCTGCTTCCCAGAGCTTATCTTCTCCCAGTTTCCAAACAAAATGTAGTAGTTTCAGGGTAGCCCGTATGTATAGTTCATGTCAGGGATCCTCTATATACTGCCTTTGAAGGAAACTAGAAATGCATCATGAACTTCAGCTGTGCTGGCACGCAGCACAGTGTGCTTTGCTTCACAGCTCATTTACCTTGCTTTAACAGCAGATGTAATGTCCTGTGATAGGAAGATGATAAGACTAAAGGAGATGGGGAGAAAGGTTGTGTTTGACAATGTACTTCAAATCCCAGAATAAAACTTGAGAGTCCTGTCTTTGTCCGAACTGCCAAATGCTTCCCTGCACTCAGCAAGTGTCTGCAAAAGCAGGCAGTGAAGCGTTTCACCTCCCTCTAGCGCCGGTTCATGGAAGGGTGACCACCTGCTGCTGCCAGCAGTAGTTTGCATAGCTGAAGTGCTGCACGCAGGTGAAGTCCATCCAAGTTTCAGTTGTACCCTTTCCCATGCTGATATCAATGTAGAATTTGATTTTTTTTTACTTGGTTCTTAAAAACATAAGACGACTATTTAAATAGACACCTAACACTGCAGGTTGGTACTCAAATCTGAGAGTGAAATACCTTGACCAGGATTTCTTGTGCCTGAGCATCAAGCTTTGATGATGTGATAAAATGCTATTTTTACTTGGTTGCCTGGTAAGCAAACAAACAAACAAAAAACAGCCTCAAAACACTGAACCAAGCATTGGGGCTGTGCTTCTTTTCCCATCTTTCTGTTCCTTTCCCTCCAATTCTGTACCAACTAGCCCACCCCAGCTCCTGTCTTAGCACAGAAGGGGAAGCATACAAAGCTCCTATCGGCTCAGTGGCAACCCAAGAGCTCAGTGGTTTGTCTCGTGTTTGCTTGCAGATGGTACCACCTTGGAGGTACAGCTAAAAAGGAAGGCACTGCTTCCTTTTTACTGACGATAAGCGATAAGGCAGTGTCACTTACAGAGCACGGGCACATATGGGGTGAGGGGACAGATGTAAAGACAGAAGATATTCTGTGCCAAGGGATGTAGTAGCAAATATTGCTTGGTCTGCTGCCTGTGGATTAACTAGCTTATTTCTAGAGTGCTGCCCCTACTGTCACATGGACAGTTCTGCTCTTAGCAATGGTTTTTCTTGGTTGCGTGCTGCTGTTGCTCTGCTTACTGCTGCAGCAAACAGAAGGTGTGCAGAATGAGGGAAGTAAAGTTTATTCCGCAGCTGTGACCACTGAATGGTGTGGTATGTAACAGGGTTTTCCTGTGTTCTGGGCTTTACTCCTTCTCCTGGGACGCTGCAGGAGATGTTGGCCCCTCCAACTTTACTGGGATAGGAAGAAGGGCTTCCGATATGTATTGGCTTCATGTACAGATTCAGTGTCATTTAGTTATCTAGAACCTTGCTTGTTTAGAGATAAATAGTTATCCTTATTTTAAACCTTCTTTACTTAATAA
Source organism: Gallus gallus (assembly GCF_016699485.2). Classification (NCBI taxonomy): domain Eukaryota; kingdom Metazoa; phylum Chordata; class Aves; order Galliformes; family Phasianidae; genus Gallus; species Gallus gallus. The sequence goes on along the minus strand of NC_052535.1, from coordinate 28,821,158 downwards.
TGTCTCAAAAGATGCATGCAAGCTCTGACTGTGCCCCAGCAGAAGGTTTATAATATATATATATGTGTGTGTGTGTGTGTGTGTGTGTGTATGCCATCTGTACTGCATCTTCTCTGTTTGGTATTGACTTCAGCGTGCAAACCAATTGAATTAAGGGGGAATATGAAGAAGTGGAAGAAAAGAGAGTAACACATATCAGGACAGCAGTTTATCTGTTTCCTTCCCTTTCTGCAGTTAACTTACAGAGGTCTGCAGAGACTTCATAGATCACCTTCTTGTTAACGGAACTTCTCCCAGCTTCCTCCTTCTTGCGTCGGGCTACTTCAGTTCTTCGGTAGTTGACTGGGAAATGCAATTCTCCACTGAGGGCTACGTGGGAGTAATTAACCATTGGCCTCCATGCACTCACGTAACCAAACAGAAGAGGGCACTCAATCAAAGGCAGTAGGGATACTAAAGCTCGTTCCCCAAAGGCTGGAGCTGAACAGGAGGAAATAAATAACGTATGATTTTGCTCACTGGATTTTTTTTTTTTTTTTAATGAGCTTAACTGCACAGCTCCTTTTCATTCTGCTGTTGTAGTGAGCGACTTAGTTCCAGTGCAAACTGTGGTGCTGAGGCTGGCACGGCAAGCTAGAAGCCAAACCTGGAGTTCAAGGCTTGGCAGTTGTTGCCAACGGGTACACAGCCCGCCATTCTTCACAGACTTAACCTTCATTAATCTGGTTTTCATTAATGCTTGAGATTACGAACGTGAAACATCAGCCTTACAGTCCTCATATTATGTCCCACATCCCTAATAATAACCTAGAGGCGAAAATAACCTAACTCTCGCACAAGGTAATGTAGGGCTGGAGGAAACATTTGTTGCTTTGTCTCACGCAGAGCTACTAAGTGGCTCTTGCTGGGCTCAACACGTCCAGTATGGCTACCAGCATTTGCCAGGGATAGGCATTAAGGATCCTCTCCTGCTACTGATGAAAGGTGGGTGACGCCAAGTAACAGTGGATCCAGCAAGCAAACAGCATCCAAGCTTGTGCTCTGTTGAATGTTTGGCAGGCTCAGCGTGTGGAAACACTTCAGTTTGGCTACGGCACACGCTCTGTTACAAGGAGGGCACGGAGCTGGCTGGCTGGGCAACGCCAGGCTGCTCGGCCGCGCACGCTGCGGCTTCTGTGAAGCTTTTCGTTTGGTTATCGTGTCCAGAAGGGTACTTATAGCCGGTAAGCCCGACGTTTGTCGCGCTGTTCCGAACCTCCCAGACCAAGGGAGGGAGGCGGCTGGCTGTGACGCGCACCCCTTTGTGAGAGGGGTCCGTGTCTCGGGGCACCGAGAAACGCTGTGTTGTGGAGTCGGCCCATTTCGTCCAGCGCGTGCTTCAACGCGGACAGCTGAGATTGGTGGGAAAAAAAAAAAAGCACACACACGAAAGGCACAAAACCCTTAAAGCTGACTGACGCGGCAGGGGCTGAAACCGCTGCTGCGTGCCCGGGTCCGCACACGGACAGCTGTTTCCCGCCAGGACCAGCTCCTGTAGAGACCGGCGCCGCGAGGCCCTCGGAAGCCCTCCCTGAGGCAGGCGGCGGCTGCGGGCACGGCACCCCCGCGGAACGGCCCGCGCTCCGACCGGGGCAACGGCTCCGGCGGGCGCCTGCGCAGGGGCCGAGCGGCCGCGCATGCCCGCAGCGCCCCGCCGGGCGGCGCGAGCATGTGCAGAGGCGGCGCGGGGGGGCCGGGCAGGTTGAGCCGCGGCAGCCGCCCCGCCCGCCCTCGCCGCCGCCGCCGCGGGGCGGCCTCGACTGTGCACGGGCGGCGCCCGGCCCCGCCTGCCGCCGTCCGAGGCGGGCGAAGGAGGCGGCCTCCGCACCGCGGGCACGGTAAGAGCGCGGCGCCGGCTCCTGCGGCGGGCGGGGCGGGTCGGGCGGTGACAGGCGGCCGCTCGAGGGAAGGGGTCGGCGGCGAGAGCCGGGGCGGCGCGCCGCGCCCCTTCTCTGCGGCGCTTTCGGTTTCGAGTGCCCCCTCGGCGGGCGGCTCCCGGCGGCTGTCAGCGTCAGCGCGGCCTGCGGGGCGGCGGGGCAGCCCTTGTTTACGCGGGGCGCGGGGAAGATGGCAGCCCGGCGGCCGGCCGCTCGCTCGCTGTCGTGCGTGCTGGCGGAGCGGCGCCCGGCCGGCCGCCCCGCTTCCCCCGGCCCGGCGCGGGGTGCCCGCCGCTGGGCTCGTGCCTCGAGCGCGGGGCGCACGGAGCCGTGTGCGCGTCTCAGCCCTCGGCGGCTCCGGCGCGGAGCGGGTGCAGCCAGCCCACGCGCCGCGCTGGGGAGTCCTCAGCGCTCCCGGGAGCGGGCTTCTAGCAGTAACGCGTCCAGGCGGCTCTGGTGTTTGTGGCCTAAAAGGCTGGGGAATGGGGACCGTGTTTCGTGCCGTAACTTTGGATTGAAACAGCGTGAACGTGTTGGAGTGGTGTGTTGGAGAAGGCTTTATAGTGATGTGTTAGTGTGTATTGAACGCTCCGTGTGGGGCTTTAGTAAAGCTGCCTGTTTTATTGGGTGCTGAGGAGGAGGGAGGTCTGGATGTGTGGTTGTTTGCGTGAGCTGTTGCTTCCCGGATCCTGAGGAAGTGAAATACAGGGCTGCAGGTCCACGTGCCGTGGGTCTGAGCCAGGGATCCCTGCACTTTGCCTATCTCCGCTGCTATCAGTTGCTTAGAAAAGGTTCTGGGAGCGGGAGGTTTTGTATGGCCCCTTTGGTGGCACTCTGTTCTGAGGCTCCAGCAATGCCTGCCTCAGAGAGCCCCGCAGGCTGTGCATCCTTGTGCTCTGCGGTCGTTAGGCCGGTGAGGGTCTCTATCTCCATAACTTCCTGACTTGAACGTTCTTACCTCTTTGGCCTCTAGAACGTCCTTTGAAAATGAATCCTGTTTTGTGCGTGCCACTTCCTTTGCTGTTGTGCTGGTTTGTTTTTAAACCCTTATCTTAACTTTTTTCTTTGCGTTGCTCCCTGCTCTTTTATTATGTAAAGCGATGAATAATTTTTCCCTACTCTGGCCTGCCGGGGAGTGGAAACGGATGTTAAGGGCCAACAATTGGCATGGCAGGGAGAGGAGGCCTGGTACCAAAGCAGGGTGGTGAGGGATGAGAAGGTCTCAGGACCAGTGGGAAGGGAGCCTGGTCATAGGGTAAAACATTGGAGGATCCAGAAGAGGCGTACTGAAATCACAAAGCTTTCTACAGAGTGCTAGTGGTTCTTATGTCCCGATGAGCTTACATGTCCTGGGACTCATCAGCTTTAGTCACTGAGCTTCCAGAACAAACTTTGGATGGTCAGATTTCTTCGTAAATATATGTAGGGAAGTTGAGTTTCTTGAGTTCCTTGCTGGGTTGGTAACACTGTTAATTGGATCCGGTGTAATAATTCCTATGCGTTCAGCAGTAGAATGACTGCCTTGTGAGATGGGAGCTCTGGTGCTTGGACATGTGTTGTGGCAGGACGGTGTGCTCTGACCACTCCCCTGTTGGAGTTCTTTTTCTGTACCCTTCGTTGTAGTTGATAAGGCGCTATAACTAGCCCAGACCGTCTGTTGTGTTCTGAAATGCAAAGATTGACCCACGTCAGCTTTTTGAGCAGACCTTGTGATTCTTTAGCTATCTATGGAGAAGTCGTTCTTTCTGCTTTTCCAGAACTGCTCTGATTCTAGGCTTGTTCTGTGTTTCAAGGAAACACAATGAGCTCACAACTTCTTCTGTCAGGGAAAACATCTTGGAAAGAACTTTCAGTTGGCGTAATGTGTTTATTTTAAACAGCTTTCTTGAAGTTTGTAGGTCTCAGGGTGAAAGTGATGTTTACTGGTGTGCTCGAGGTGCTGCCTGTGACAGACCGCTGTTGTACCCGTAGGAAGCCTTGCTGCAGTTGGTGGGATTCGGCAGCGATCTCAGCCGCTGCATTTCTGCGTGCATAACTGATTCTGCATTCAAGCCAACTTCTTTAGCTATTCTGACCCAACCGAAGGAAGGCCTGCTTGAAAACACTGGTATGTGATAGTGCTGCTGGCCGCGGTCCTGCTCCCGCGGCTGTATCTGTGTAGGTATCCGCATAAATCTATCCTTGGGGTTTTGGATGCCAACTGAATAGAAGGGGGACATTGTTCCAAGGGCTCTTACACGTTTTCTGAGTGCTGCAGGAGCAGCTGCCTCCCATCAGTGCTACCCAGCGTTCCGGGTGTTTTTCTTGTTTTCTGTGTGGGTACAAATGTGTGCAGCTTTTTTTCTAGCACCGAGTTCTCTTTTCCTTTTGTTTGCTCGCAATTGAAGTAAAACTGAACTGACTTGCAGATTTATGCTCAGAGTTTTGTTTTGAGCCCAGCCTGGCGACGTGCTGTGCCATCTCTTTCGTGCCAGCTTATCAACTTCAATTTTCTAATTCTTCTGAGGCATGTGCTTGCTTCGCTGTTAACTGCAGAGCGGTTGTGCACGGAGGGATTGACTTAAGGTTCTGTTTTTGGATGGCTGTTACGTGCTCAGCACAGCTGTGGCATGCAGTGTTTTTAACCTTGTCTGGCAGTTGCTGAAAGTATCATAGGAGTGTTTGGATTTCTTGTGGAGAGGTGCTTGGGTATGTAGCACAGGCCGTTTGCGATTCTAGTTTGTGAGTGTGAGAGCAGCTAGGTTTCTTTCTGCTTTCCCACAGGTTATGTGTAAAAAGACTTAGATACAGTGCAGCAAAGCCCATTTCCCTGTTGTAAGGGACTTGATGAGGAGCAGGCCTGGAGTTGTATGAGATTCAAGGTGGAGGCAGAAGGGCATCCCCAGGGCTGTGCTGCTCAGCAGTAAGGTAGAGAGCGAATGCTTGGCTGCTTCCTTCAGCAATAGATGTCTGCAGGAATCTATCGTGTACACACCACACGCCTACCAAGATGTGTGTTGTTCGATCTCTCTGAGCCCTGCTAAACCAGGCTGCAGTGCAGCTGTGTTGGTGGGCTGCTCTCCTTTTCCACCGTGCCAGGCTGTTGAATAAGTTACTAAATAGGAAGAGTGTCTGTGTAAAGTTGGAGTCCTGATTTCCAGAGACTCCGTGGCTTCCGTTGATTCCTCTCCTGGACTGTTTTGTGTCATCTGTCTAAATATACCACCTTTTAGTGAATGCAGAGGTGTAGTGTCCTAATGATTCTCCCATGTATTTTTCTCTTTGAGGGTTTTATTCATTAGAAATGTTAGCTGTAACTGGAATGTGAGGATGATCTAAGAGCATTTGTGTTCTTACATTGTCCTAACTTTGCTTCTTTAGGTAATTGGTTATTCACGTAGAGAGAAATCAGTGCAGAAGTCATCTAAGCTGCTTCTATCCTAGGAGGCAAAGAAATATGTTTCTTTCTTTGTTTCTTTCTTTTTTGGACATAATCTGATCTAGTGTACCACACTGAAAGGCTCTCTTGCAGTGTGGCAGCTGTTTAGCCACCTGTGTGGGATTATCATAGATTCAATATGACCATACAGGACTCATGGTCTAGTATATGGGTATTTATTTGTACTGCTATACAGCATGAGGACCAGTTTAGCTTTGTGATGTACTTAGGCCATGCAGAGGTGCTGCCTGAAGCTCCCTCTGCTTTTGCATGAATGCGTTATTCCTGAATTGCAGGAATCATGTTGGGGTTTGGATTTGGTTGGAGCCTGCACTTCCAAATTGAAATATGTTTTCCGTTCGTTGGACTCCTCTTTTGGGTTATGATTGTGCTTGGCAGCGTTTCTAATGTGGATGTATGTGGAAAAGTAGAAAAAGTCTGTTTCCAGGATAAGTGTTTTTTCTTTTCTTTTTGATTGGTTATTTTTGTCTACGTTGGGCTTTAGAGTTGTATTACAGTCATAGAATGGCTTGGGTTGGAAGGGACCCCAAGGATCCTCAAGTTCCAACCCCCTGCCACAGGCAGGGCCACCAACCTCTAAACCTGGTGCTACACCAGGTTGCCCAGGGCCCCATCCAACCTGCTCCAATGCATTGATCTCAGTGGAGTTAGCTGAAAAGGTAATTGATATCAGATTGGCTTCTTATGTCTGACGTGGAATATGTGCTACCTTCTGTACAGCTAAGAAGCTAAACTTCTTAGGTTGCATCTTGCAGTAGTAAACTACTCCTCACAGCCCAGGGTTTATCTGCCTCTTGGAAAAAAAACAGGAGATAAACAGTAATACTTAAAATAAATATGTAGCAGTTGTTTAGAAACAAAGCTTTGCTCCTCAGTCTAGTCAGAAGAGGTTGAAGAAGGTGGAGCTTGTGTATCTCTGTAAGCTAAAGGAGCCTGTGATTTACCCAACTGAGAGTGTTACGATGTGAAACTACCTTCTTCAGGCTCTTGGCAATTTCCTCTAGAAAATGGAAAAAGTGGTGCTGCTACAGTGCTGTTTAATTTTAAAGATAACCATAGATGAGAAATCAGGTGCGTATTGATGGGATGTGTGTTGTGTGTGTGTGTGTGTGTGTATATATATATATATATAGCACTGTAAAAAGGCAAGATGGTTGAAAGCATTATAATGAATCTATAGCTTTATGAAATGGCTGTGGAATCAATAGAAAAAAGAAAGGATATGTATATATATTTTTAATGACACTAACTTAATAGGGGAACAGTAGCTCTAGAAAAGCCGTGCTGGCTCAAATTGCATGAGTTGTATACATCTGTGCCTTCGTGACTTTGTTGATGTTTGCCATCAGTGAGAAATTTGTCATTGTTATTTATTATCTTTTTATTAAAAGTTAGTCTGACAAGTGAGCTCTGCCTTTTCTGTATGGCAGTATTCAGTGTTAACTTTACCGAGGTCAGCACAATCTTTCTCTCGTGTTCGCTGGTGCCCTTTCTTGATGTAGAGATACAACACGCGGTAACTTTCTTAAATGGTGGAAGTCTTCTGAATATCAACTGTGCAAATAACTTAAAATTATTTTGTATTTCAGCCACCCTCGCCTAGCTGTTTAACAGAAGTGGATTGTGAATGTAAGCCTTTGATAACCTCAGCCTATATATCCCTCAGTCTTTGGGATAGATAGCAGCTCCCAAAGCCTCTTCAGGGGATGCACCATGACATCAGCAGTGATTGACACTGGAGGCCCTGGCCTGGAGTTCGACAGCAATGGAATGAAAAATCACGAGGTCAGACAAACAAGCAGACTCTATTTACTAACACGCTTTATACTTTCCATCCTAAATTTGAAAGAAAAAGCTGCAGTAAGCTTGTGTGTGAAGTGGGCTAGAGAGTGTTTACAGAGCAGGCTGCTTTTCAAGGATCTCTTACTAGATAGTTTTATTATTGCAGAGAAGTGGAAGTAGGAAGCTTTGAAGTCTGCAGTACAATTACAGACTGAGCTTCCAGAATGAAATTACATATTAAGCATCTCTTTGAATTAAAGATCTCAGGTGTGACTTAAGGTAGGATCAGCAAAACAATAGAAGGGCCTTTTTCAAACATTGTATTTGCTTGTATTTTGCATTCTTAAAAAAAAGAAAGAATTAAAAAAACCCACAACAAAAGCATTCTACTGTCCTGTAGGTTGTAGTAAATACTGTAGCTGGCAGGGTTCCATTCCTGCAACACTTGAACAGATTAAATATACTGACACAGATATTTTGATCCTTAAAGACAGATAGGCATGTGGGTATCGAATTAACTAGTTCTTTTATGATAGCTTACATACTTAATCCAAAACGTGAATGTTCATAAGATATAGGTCAGACAGAGGTATGCTGCAGTATATGCACAAAGACTTGATTACATTTCATACGGAGCAGAGGGAGAAGAAACACTTTGTAAAGCTGAGTGACTTAAAAGCTTGGTCTTTTCCAATATCTTAAGTTTTAAAGCATCAGATAACTTTAAGTGCTTAGAGTCAGTAAAAAAGACCTTTGAGATTCAGGAGTATCCCTTGGGTGAACAATAAGCTCTACTTTGTTTTTTTATTCTTTTCCTTTAGAAGAAAATTTCCTTTAAAAATCTTCAGGATGGTTATAATTATTCAAAAAATACATAAAAGCATAAGAGGAAAACACTGACTTAGAGTCAACAGTGCAGTATTTAGAGGTTTTTGTTTTTGTTTTCCTTTCTATAGGAAAATGAGCCAGTCTCTGAATTCCCAGCTGTGATTGTGGAGCCAGTTCCTAGTGCCAGACTAGAACAGGGTTATGCTGCTCAGGTCCTGGTTTATGATGACGAGACTTATCTGATGCAAGATGTAGCAGAGGAACAAGAAATTGAGACTGAAACTGTGGAAACAGGTAGACTTTAATTTATTTTTTCATTTCTTTCTTTTCTTTTTTTCTTTCTTTTTTTCTTTTTTTAGTAGATTTTCTTACTTTTAGAAGTCCCCGAGGAGTGTGACTTTACATTTACTCACAGGGTAGAGATCTTGACCTGGGATCAGATCTGTTAGCACTGAAGTTAATTGTACTTAGCTTCAGTGGCAGCAGGATGGGGATTTGACAGGTAAAAATGTCCCCTCAGGTTTAGGATGCTGTGTTCTAGCACTGTGTGCCCTCGTAAGTAGGGTAATCTTCATTTATGCGTTTGTTACCTATTTATGCAGGGGGTTCACTAGACAACTTAACCTGGAGTTCTTAAAACTCAGCAGAGCCAAGATTCCGGTTAGAATTCAGTTCTACAGTATGTCTGAGCCAAATAACTGCAGGACAGCTGGCAACATGGACTTGCACTGTTCTACTTAGCCTATCTTCAAGCTCTTTCCCCATACCCATGAGCTCTGCGCTCTGTCCCTTGCTTCCTACCTTTTTGGTCTGAGGGCAGTTTTATTGCTGGTTTAGTAGCAGGAGTGCATGGCTGAGGGGAATGGAATTGGACTGTCCTGTTACGGGCAAAAAGCCTAATAGACTGAAATTAACTCAAGCTGTGTGGTAAAATAAGTTATGAACGAAGAAAGGAGTAGAGCTTTGGCGTTAAAGTGCCTGACCTGTGCACAGAAAGATACACGTATCTCTAAACCTTTCTGCAAAGCACATGCTTATGAGCTCTGAACTTTCTGAGGAGGACCGTTGGCTGTTTGAACTGTCTGAAGAAATGAAGGTTGTTCTCCTATGAGAGCCTAGTGACACCTGATTGTCAGGCTGCTGCTGTGCTGCAGTGGCTGTCACCTTCCCCGTCTGCTTTCTTGTGCTACTCATACTCATCAAACTTTGAAAACCATTCCCCTATGCTAATTTTGCAAGAACAAATAGCAGAGAAACAATAAAACTGAAATGTTTTATATTTTTGCTAGGATTAGCATGTTGACGAGGCTCAGTGCTGGGACAGGGAACTGCAACCAAAGGGTGGAAAGACCCTCTTGGGCAATCTGTACTAAGCCCTTTGAGTGGAACATGACTAGCTTATATACATATCTTTGGGCTGCTTAGCTTAGAGATAGAGTTTGAATTCATGATGTCACATAGGCAAAACACAGCTGGCTGACTCTTCTCGCAGTTGCTTAGCTTAGTAGTGCAGTAAATATGTGTGCATTTCCATCAGACAAAGTAGGTTTAAATTCTGGGTTCTCCTAAACAGTGGATGCAATTGCTCATACGTTTTTGGAATTGGAATGTTAATCTCATGTGGCACTGCATCAAAAATCACATGCATCAACTTTGTAAGATATGTATGAACTAATTGTTCAGATCTTGGAATACTTCCAGTTTAATGAAATGCTGTTTGAATTAAATACGCTAATTATAAGTTACATTAATGGAAAGGAAAGGTATGAAATGTGGCTTTTTTGGAAGGTATTTTTCACTATGGTGACAAAACTGTTAAGGTGAAGCTAAGTGGGAGGTGAGGGCTCTCTTCCCAAGAAGCTGACCTGTATGAATTAAACCTGTATTTGAAAGCTTTTAAGTGCTCGTATTTTGATACCTTCTGCGTTAAGAAGTGTTGCTTTTTGAACATTAACTATCCTGTTTGTTGTGAGTAAGATTTTGATAGCTTAATGACTAACAGAGCAGCGCTCTTAGAATAAAGAGCAATTGCAAGTGAGCTCTCTTTGTCTTTAAGTATTGTTTTCTGGCCGCAGTAAATTGGTGGAAATGCCAATTAAGAACTCATAGTTCGTCTCTAGGAATCTTTCTTTTTAGCTGCTGTTCAGAAGTATATTCAGTATGTTTAGAAGGGCAGGAAGTATAAAGGCCCCGGGAAGCATTCTCTTGGGTAGCGTGCCATTACAAGCAATGGGCTGCAGGAGAGTAGATTGGAGTGTGTTTTATTTCCATTTTCATAGTTAAAGGCCTTTGGTGGGAAGCATCTTCATGTTGGAGAGGTGGTAAAAGATGCTGCTGGAGGTGTTAATAAGAAAGCAAGCCAAAACAGAGAAACAAGTAAAGAAGATATAGCCACGCTAAGGGCATTTCAGGATGCCCATTTGGTGAAGTCTCCTTTTGGTATGCTAGTTTGTCCTAATTTAGATACATACAACAATTTGATTTCTGCATGTCTTCGAAAAAAATCATTGTTGTTAAATCAGTGTTGATTGAGTCTACTTTATAAATGTCAGAATTATTTCCTGCAAAACAAACAAAAAAAAACTATATAATTTGATAATCATATGAATGCTTTGCCAAAAATTAATAGAATTAATAACTTTTGTAGTTGTCTCTAGAGACAGCGTGGTCTAAATGGTCTAAAGTACTTGAAATCCATCAGAAAGAGTTATTGGCAGCATTGAAGTGACACATACACACATAACATAATACGTGTCCAGCTGTCAGAATCTCTTCTGTACTGTGCAGTTAATCGAGTCCTGTGTCATTTAGTAAAAGGCAGCATTTCTAGCCTTCAGCTGCATGGATCAGTGCCCTTTGTGATCAGCATGGTAGGGTGGCTGACATGGTTCTTTGTCCATCGAACAGTCCACCCATGAAATCCATATCCTTCCAATTTGGAGAGAAGGATGTTGTGGGGAGCTGTGTCCAAGGCCTTATTCTAAGATATGGTTATCTATAGGCTCTGAGGTGACCTGGTAGCAGCCTTTCAGTATCTAAAGGGGTGCTACAGGAAAGAAGGGGACAGACTCTTCATCACAATCTGTGGCGATAGGGCAAGGGGAAATGGCTTCATACTTCAAGAGGGTAGATGTATGATGGATATGACGAAGAAGTCATTCACAGTGAGGGTGGTGAGGCACTGGAACTGGTTGCCCAGAGGTGTGGTGGAAGCCCTGTCCTTGGAGATGTTCTAAGTCAAGCTGGACCAAGCTCTGAGCTACTTGAGCTAGCTGTAGGTGTCCCTGCTAATTGCAGGGGAGTTGCATTAGATGACTCTAGTTGGACCTTTTAAGGGTTCCTTCCAACTGAACTGGTTCCATGATTCTGTGAGTGCTGATGACTTTTTAAATTAATTTTAGGGGAATGTATACGTATATATATATTCCCTCCTTTTGGACACTTTTCAGTCTCCCATTACTCAAGGATCATTAATCATAATTAGTCAAATAACCATAAAAATTAATCCATGAGCTACAAAAGTAAAGCCTAACAAGGTTTCTATAAGAAACAAGAAACACTGGCTGGTTCAAGTTGTGTTTTTCTATCCTGTTCCAGGAAATGAAAAGCTGCCTGTGTGCTAGGAATGGGGGAAAAACTTGATTAAAAGAGTTATGTAGGGAAAATGAGATGCAAGGGTTTTCATCTTTTCAAGTGCCCATATGACATTCTCAGTGGAAGTAAAAAGCCTTTCTGATGTTTTAAAGGGAAAGTGTAAGCCTTACATTGAAATACTCTTTAAATTCATTTTCCTGTGCATGATATCACTCTTAGGAGTAATCCCTTTAGACTATTGGGAACAGAGTTACCATCTTTGTTGATTGGAACAGTCAAAATGTTTGTATCATAAGCCTTCTTAACAATTGGTTTGTAATATCTAGATTTTGTTTGCTTCCACTTCCTGAGTACGCATCCATCCTTACAGCATTTAGCCCTTCACAGCAAAACCTTTGTAGCTTATGTGTAACAGCATAAGCTGCCATCCCTAAAGGAGCAGCCTCTCTGAAATGAAGTCTTTATAGTCGTCTGCCATGACACAGAGCCCCTAACGTGGATGTGTATGTTAGTTCATGAGATCATCTCAGCTTTGGATTTACTCTATGTGCAGATCTGAAAGTACCACAGACGTGATCTGCTGTTCTTGTATATGGATGATGCCTTGTCTTTTAGCCACGTTTCTTTAAATGTGATGTTCCATCAGAAGTCCTCCTGCGGTGCGAGCTGAAATGCTGTTTTAATTCTATCAATGGTATTGCCACAGAGGGGTGGAAGGTGTGCGTGAAAGCAGGGCCATCTGAAAATGAGCCCCTCCAGGGTTACAATCTGATGGAAGAATATTGTGCTACAGAGTCAGCAATGGTGGTATGTTTGTCTGTGATCTCTGAAGGTTTTTTTTCTGCCCAGAAGTTCCTTTAAGTTATCAAGTGAATTGATAACCTTCCCTAAGGAGGGAGGAGGTGGATACGCAGGGAATTAAGGCTTAGCTCCTCCCCTTACAGAGGAAATTTCAGGTTATTACTCAGCTATCAGCATGAGAACCAGTTATGTGTGTCTGTGTGAAGTCCCTACTTGTTGCCTGTTCAGGTATCTGCATCTCTGTGTCTTCTCTCGTCATCATTCAAGTTGTTTTCTGCTGACATATTTATGTGAGCATGAACCTGTGAACTCTTTGGCTTGTATCAGTCGCTGAATGGGATGTCCTGAGACCTGGTTAAAGCCTTACATTTGACTTTATTATGTGTACGCTGGGGATAAACAAAGCAAAGTATCCTTCCTTCTGTCCAGACATGATTTGATTGAACTGCCTCTTCCAAAAGACAAGTGGACATCTGGTGGACGTTGCAGTAGTGCTGACGTATTGTGGTGAGTGGGCTTTGTCTCCTCACTCAGACAGCTTGGTTGGAATTATTCTGAGCCGAGAGCTGTGGAAGGCTGCACTGATTGGAAACAGAGTCTGGATGTTCTATGAACCACATTAAACTCTCAGCTCAAGTTGGTGATGTCTTCATCAAAGAGCTCAGGTGATGCCCATTAGCCAGATAAAAGAAACAAAATCAACCACGAAGCTTTGAATGAAGTGTGGAATACTTGCTCTAGTACAAGGATTGAATGCCTTTAATGCATTCATGGGCTTAGAATTCGACTTATTTTCTCTTTTTACACCATGTTTCTACTACACTGGTGTGAGTTCTCACCCTGCCAAGAAACCCATTGCATTTTTGCTAGCTAAGCATCAGCGAGGATGAAACGAAATGATGCCCCTCCAGTTGCATGTGTACTTTGTGTAGCTCTTGGAGCATTCCTGCTACAGGCACACACATCTGTTTTCAGTGGAACTTCTAATTCAGATGCAAAATTCAGCTGCAACTTAAAGTTTGTGTCATTTTTGCTGGCGTTTCCTTTTCTGAGCTATTAATGGAAAGAGGTGGTGCAGGTGCTCTGTGGTTGATGTTTTTATGTAGCAGTAACGGCATAGAAGTTGTGGCATTCAGTTCTTTCTAGATTTCAGGTTTCTACCTTGCTGATTTCAGTGCTCCATTGGTGCTTAAAGAAAAAGCATTGCAACGCTACGTTGTTGGATATAAAACCTAATTTAACGTATGCTTTTCAGTCATTATTGGTATATGTGAGGCTGATTGAGTGGCTTGCTAGAATGGGACATTCAGACTTGCATGCTCTTTTAAACTTCCAAGTGTAGTTCCAGCTGGCAGTGAGGGATTGTAGGCTGTTGGTCAAAGAGTCAGCCACTGTATTTTACTGATGGAAGCTGAGCAACTTTGTAGTTTGTGTCTTGAAATCGGAATGCAGTATGACGTAGAGGATTTTGGTGTAAGATCGTGGTATTTAGTGATCAAAAACATGGTGGCAGGCTCATAAGGAATAATTTTATTGTAATTATGCAAGGAATTGCATATAACAATATTTTTTGAGACATACCTGTCTGTCTTATTCTGCATTCACAAGAAATCATGCTGGTATTGAGGCTTATAGAATCACAGGATGGCCTGGGTTGAAAAGGACCACAGTGATCATGGAGTTCCAACCCCCCTGCTATGTGCAGGGTCGCCAACCACCAGAGCAGGCTGCCCAGAGCCACATCCAGCCTGGCCTTCAATGCCTCCAGGGATGGGGCATCCACAGCCCCCTTGGGCAACCTGTTCCAGTGCGTCACTGAGTGTATGTTTTCTTTACTATGTGGAATCACTGATTGTGATACATGTGAATAGTGAACATGAGGAGCCCCGGTCTACCCAACCTGATACGGTGCAGTCAGAGATGAGCTTAGCACAATCCAGCCACCCTTCTTACTGTCTCCCAGCTCCTTTGAGGTGCACATTGCATTTAGCTTGCCATTATTTCTGCAGTTTTCTGTAATGGAATCCACAGTGGATGCTAATGATTCTGGTGGTGGGCTGATAAAGGAGACTGCTGCAGCCCCTTTCCTGTCTATGAAATCTATTTCTTTACATCAGAGGGTTGCAATGCAATACTAAGTGCCACCACTTTCATGGTTGCTGTCCTCTGCCAAAGCGCATGGGGTTGGAGGTGTGTGTCTGCTACAGATGCTCTCGAAATCACTTGTGAAGGCAGTGAGTGGTAATTCCTACGTGGCATCAGCCTTACTTTCAGTGGGGGCTTTCCTGAATGATGGAACGCTGTTGGGTTCCTCTTTTCTCCTTATTTCTGGCAGTAGAAGGTGATAAGGTGTGGGTCTATCTGGACTGGGCCCAGCCTTGCCAGCTGAGCATGTGTGAACTCATCACAGTAAAGCATAACGTATCCTAATGGGTTAAAAAAAAAATCGGTATTTTTACTTATCAGCAATGGAGGAATGGAAGCTCATCTGCCATTTCGCGTGGCCCTATTCCACACTGTAACTATTTCTTGCCTCTTTGGGCCTGCCGTCATTCACAGCGTGCTTCTGCAGCCCCGCTGTTAGCCTGCTGCCCGGGCTGGAGGCTTGAAAAAGAGATTAAACACGAGGAAGCGGAGGCGAAAAGCGCCTTCCTCCTCCGGGAGGGCCGGCCGGCCAGGGCTGCGTGCCCGCGCGGTGCCTTTCCGTGTCCTTGGGCCTGGCCCCGCGGGCAGCGCCGCTGCCGTTGAACGCAGCAGAGTCCCCTAGCGGGAACGCGCTGCCGGGAGCAGCGAGCGCCGCGCCGCGCTGCCCCTCCGTGCGGGGGCTGAGCCGAGTGCCGTACCGGTGCGTGTGGAGAGAAATACGCTCGTGACATTGCGCTCCTAAAACGCCGTGAGAGCGGCGCAAGGAGCGCGGGGCCGTACGCGAGGTGCCGAGCGTAGCGGTTGCGGGGAGTTTATTCCGAACGCTCCTGACTCGCGCTTCTGGCGGCCGTCGCGGGGATGCCAGAACGGGCCGGGAGGCGGCCGCTTGCAGCCGCGGCCCTTCCCCTCGTCCGCCGGGCTGCGGGCAGCCCGAGCTCCGCGCACAAAGCGGCGGTTTGCCCCCCTGCGTCATCGAGGGAGGGTCGGAAACGCACGGCCGCGGGAGTTCCCGTTGCGGGCCCTGCACACGGCGGTCGGGGAGGCGTCGCGGCGCCCGGCGCGGGGCGCCCGCCCCGCGGCGGCCGCTTCCGTCCGCCCCCGCCGGCCCCGCGCCGCGAGCGGCGCTGCCCCGCTGCCGGCGGGCGGCCCGCGGGGCCCCGGCGCTTTCCCCCGCCCGCGGGCGGCCCCGCGCTGCGGCGGCGGCGAGTGCCGGCGCGGCACTTCCTGTCTGGGGCCGGCGGCGGAAGGATCGCGTGCGCCGCGCCGCCCCGCAGGAAGCGCCGCCGCGGTGCCCGCGCCGCCCGCCCGGCCCGGCCCTGCCTCCCGCCCGCCGCCCGCCCCGCGGCAGCGACCCGCCGGTCCCCGCCCCGCGCGCCCGGCGGGCAGCGCGAAGCCGCGGCGGGAGCGTCGACATGGCGACCTCCCTGCACGAGGGGCCCACCAACCAGCTCGACCTCCTCATCCGCGCCGGTAAGCCGCGCCGGGACGGGGGGGGGGGGGGGGAGGGAAGCGCGGCTCGGCGCGCCGCGGGCGGGCAGGAAACGGGCAGGAAGCGGGCGGCGCGGGCGGCGGCGGCACCTGCCCGGCCCCGGGGCTCCCGCGGAGCGGTGCCGGGCGGGCGGGGGGCTCCGGCGGCAACCAGGAAGCGCGCGGGCCGCCGTCCGCCCGCTTCCCGCCACGCCGCGCGGACGGGCCCGGAGGCGCGGCGCGGCCCCGCGCTCCCCTTCCCCGCCCGGGCGCCCTTTTAAACTCGGCGCGGGCGGAGGCGCGCGCGGCCCACGTGTGCGGCGCGGCTCGGGGCGGCCGCGGCCCCCCTCCCCCCCGAGCAGCGCGGCGGAAGCGGCCCCGCGCCCCCCGCTTTCGGCACGCGGGGGGGGGGGGGGGAGGCGGCGGCCGAAGCGCGCCCAATGGAGGGCGGCGGGGCGGGGCGCGGCGGCCGCCAATGGGCGCGCGGCGGGCGGCGGAGCGGCGGCTCCCCGCGGGTTGGCGGGGCGCGCGGCGGCGCGGAGGGGCGCGGAGTGTAAACACGGAAGCGGCGGCGACGCCGCGCCGGGCGCACGTGGTCGTCCCCGCCGGGCGCCGGGGGCATCTCCCGCCCTGCGGCCTCTTCCTGTGCCCGCCGTGTTGCCGTACGGCGGCGTGGTCGGTAACGGGAGAGGAAAGCTGGGCCCAGATTGTTCCTGTCTGGGGCTGGCTCGGTTGCCGGCCACGAGAGCGTCTCCAGCCAGCCAGAGGAGGATAGGCGCGGGGCTGGCAGCTAACGCTGCTCTCGGCACCGGCCTGACGGCGCTGCTGTTCATCGCGCTCCTTTAAATGCTGATAGGTGAACCCGGTGAACTTCGGTGAGGCGCGTTAATGCCCGCGGGGCTGCTCCTGCCCACCGTCCGTGCTTGGAATCGGGAGCCCCTCATCGCAGCGCTGCGCCGGTGCCTGGCGGCATTAAGGGATAAGCTGCATTAAGGCTGCAGCTCCGTGCTGACCTTGTGCAGGTGAAGGGAGGTTGCTGCACCACAGCCTCACAAAGCGCCGCTTTAGAAACTCCAGTCTAGCTCTTCTTGTGCCTTCGTTCCCGCAATTGCTTCTGTTTTGGCAGCCCTGTTCCCAGAGGTGTGTATTGCTGGGACTTCTTGCTGTGAAGCTCAGCTGCAGCCCTGTTGGGCTTTGTTACCAACCAAGTCGGGCTTTTTGCAGCAGCAGCTGCTGGGAGCCCTGAATACAAACAGCACACAGAGTTTGTTTGGGAAGGGGGAGAGGGGCTGAGAGGTGTTCAGTCAGCACTAAAGATGGTCATCAGCTGGCCTGTTCTCTTTTCCCATTTAAATAAGAAGAGCTGTTTTCTTTTCTGGTAGAAACACAGATAATTTTATAAGCAGATATTTTTCTCCTTCTGTAAAACAGACCAGGAAACTTAGTTTTAATGTGAAGCGTGCCAAGAAGTGCCCTAGAATCATATTACTTCGTGACAGCAACGGGATGAGATTTGGGTTAAAAGAATGGAAAGAAGTGTGGTGTCCCACAGCCATGGGTGAGCAGACGGGCTGCTGCAGTATGCCCATGTTAGCCTGAGCTCTGGGAGCTGCAGGGATGCTGTGTGGTGAGGAACCTCCGTGATTTCCCATGGCAGTGTCTTTGGGCTGCAGTTGGCCTTCAGGTGAGCACTGCTGCTCCTCTGGGTGCAGTTCTCCCCCACGCCTCTCATGAGGAGCACTCCCAGTGTTGCGGTGCAGGGCAGCTGGGCTGATGGCTCTGCCTTCTGCACGTCCCACCCTCTTAGCGAGCCTGTTCCTCAGTGCTTGCCCTTGCTGTCATCTGTTAACGGGACGTTTGTGAGAGTGGCCAAAAGAGCTTTTACTTCACATTGGCACTGAGATGTGGATTGATGCTTTTCCCAACGTGTCAGAGCAGTAGGGTTACCCGCTGCATCTCACAGGTGCCTTGCAGCTCCCAAGGGCTGGGGCTGGCTCTCCTCTCTCCCTGCCATTGCCCCTGGTCGGGTTGGCATGGTGCTGGCGTGCTGTTGGAAAGGTACAGAGAGGCACCTGAGTGACCTTGTTGCCCTTGTCCCAAAAGAGCCGGTCATCTACTTCTGTGTGGCTGAGACTTCCCTTGGGAAGGGGAAATGCTCAGGTAGAACGTTACCTGCAGGGTCTCCCTTGTGGGTGCAAGTGCCCCAGGGCTGGGGATGGCCTCGAGCTGCCTCTGGGAAGGGCTGCTGGGACACGGGACGCAGCAGGTAACAGCCTGTCCTTTGGCACCGTTCTCCGTGCCCGCAGGGTAAGCTTTTGTTGTTGCGCTGTGCTGGAATGCCAGCCTTATCTGGCACCTACTGCTGCAGGAGATAGAGCCCCCTAAATAGCAGCTGGGCAGGGCTGTGGCGGCAGGCTCAGAGGCAGCTAGGTTAGCTCAGTGGGTTGTTGCATTCTGCTGCAAGTTTTGTGTTTGCCAGGTGTTGCCAACTTCTGTGCTTGCTTGTAGGTTTTCGAAGCTTCTAGCCCTTTTAAACTCCGATTTGCTAGCTGTTGCCCATGTGTTCCCACACTAATCTGTTTCCATAGGGTTTCCTGAGGCAGAAGTAGCAGCAATGGTATTTTCCTGCTTTCCACCATGCAGCCATCGCTTTTCTCTCAGACGTTCTCAGTAACAGGATAGGTGCCTCAGAGCTCTCGTGGGGAACGCTCACCCGATGCCCCTCGGATGGCAGGGGCTGCAGACAGGTGACCCCGCTGCCGCTAAAGATAGCCTGGCCTTCTGGCTGCAGTGCCGGGTACCCGGAGAGATGCATTGCCTTAAATGGCGAGCTGAGCCGCAGGAGCCGGCACCTTGTGCCGCGGTGACACGGGGCAGGTGGCTGTGCTGCCTGGTACCAGGCCTGTTAAAGCCAACTTGCTGATGTTTTCAGTATTAGGAAACCACTGTTTTGCAAATCAACCTTGTGTTTATGTATACGCTTTATCTAAATAGATTGAAAACCTGAAGAGAGGTGATGTTTATGTTTTAATGGGATCACGGTTGGAGCTGGGTTTGCTTCTCTCAACTGTGTCATTTTACAACCATCCTCATTACAATCCGGTTTATTTTGCTTAAATAGGAAGTAGAAGAGAAACCCCCCAAATCTGTTTCTGTAAGCTCTTGAACTCCTAATAGAAAGAGGGAGCTTGGCTGTGAGCCAGAAATCTCTCAAGCGACGGTGTTGGTTCTTGTTGGCTGCTTGTCTCATGTCTTCCCTAAACATTTCTGTTGGCAGTAAGGTGTAAAGGTGTGAAGCCACTGGACAACTTCTTGATCCTCGTGTTTAAGATTGAATAGCACTGTTGTACAGTAATACGTATGAACTTGAGCCCGTAGGTGTTCAAGGCCAGGCTGCATGGGGCTGTGAGCAACCTGGTCTACAAGGAGGTGTCCATGCTTATAGCGGAGGGCTTGGAACTGTATGATTTTAAAGGTCCCTTCCAACCCAAAAGGTTCCATGATTCTATGACTTGTATGCCTAACGTGGTCTCATGACTCTTTTGTCCTGCAGTGGAAGCATCAGTTCATGGAAGCAATGTACACTGCACGGATAAGACAATTGAAGCTGCGGAGGCCTTGCTTCATATGGAGTCTCCTACCTGCCTGAGAAATGCCAGGAGTCCTGGTACGTCAGCTACAGTTTCTGCTCCGTGAGCAGTTTTTCTTTCCACTAATCAGTAAAATAACCATCCTGTAAGAAGCATACTTCCAGGTGATATCGTTTACCCGAGAGATGTTGTTGGGTGCACGTACTTGAATAGCTGCACATTTAAAGTGGACTTTTCCATCTAAACATTAGGAAACGCTTCTTTATTGTGCTGCTGATGGAGCACTGGCACAGGTTGCCCAGAGAGGTCGCGGAGTCTCCTCCTTGGAGATCCTCAATAACTAACTTGAACGTCATGGTCATGCTGCTCAGGGCCTCTGCACCTGAGCAGAGGTTGGGCCGGGTGGCCTCAGGCATCTTGTCCTACTTAAGTTGTTCTGTGCTGCTATGATCCTGACATTGGGCTTTGCTAGAACAGTTACTTTAAGGGAAAATTGCTTTCATCTGTTCTTCTGTTTTAGAATGAATATCTGAATACAGGATGTTGTAAATTGTTACCAGTTTAAAAACCCAAAAGTCAGTGTTGACAATTCCTTTAACTGTATCTTCTTTCTGAAGTTACTTAATATACATTGGATGAAATCGTGATCAGACTGGAGCCCAAAAGCTATAAAGTAGGAAATGGAATTTGGGATGCAAACCAGTCCAGTCTCTTGGTGCCTAATTAACTAAGGATCAGAGATTGAGCTCTAATTTTCTTCAATTAAAATTGAATTTAAAGTTGAGCTTAAATCAAAACAGCATTGCTTTGATGTAATTGTCTTATGCCTAACAGTGATCACAGGTGTGCATGTTTTGGGGAGCGGACTGATTTTCTATGTGGCAGTTTGTTGGAATCGAATCTTGCTCCATTTTTGCACGTGCTTTGTTTAAAACAATTTCATGTGAGAGAGATTAGAATAGTCCAGGAGAAACTTCCTAACATACTTCTTCTTTTTTCCCCCCTTTCCTCTCTTAGTGGAAGTTCTGGTCCCTCCTTGTGTGTCAACCCCAGAATTCATCCATGCAGCCATGAGGCCTGATGTGATCGCAGAAACTGTGGTAGAGGTGCCAGCAGATGAATCTGAACCAATGGATTTATCTCCTGTTCGAACATCCCCTGATATCCATGAACGAATGAAGAAGAAAAAAGGTGCGTACGGCTCCTCTTAGCAGCTACCTCAGTGTTTATTGGTGCAGTTGGTATGGATGCAGATAGGTTGGATTAGCTCATTTCTCTGCTCATGTAATCGGTGTGGTTCAAGTCTGAAATGTGAGTTCTTAGAGAACAGGCCTGTGACAGCAACCAAAAATAGTGAGAGAGTGCATTTCACCACCTGCTAAGGAAAAGGAATTCTTATTTTGTTCTGTGCCTTGTTAAGTGAAGTCTGCAGAGTGGTGGAAGGGTAAAGAAGGATTCAGAAAGGACTTGAAGGAGTCCTCGATTGGAACGGTAGGAAGGTTACTAGCTCACAAGATCATAAATTGATTTACAGAATCAGTGCAGTGTCCTTCTGGTGAGGGAAGTATCCTGCTTGGTTGGTGTGTCTTGGAGGAGGCACTGATAGGAGCAGTGAGTGAGGTCTAAGCATTCAGCTACCAAATGAGATGGCTCTGGATGGTTGGTATCTGTCTGGTCTAGCAGTTTGCTTACAGGCATGTGTAAAATTCACTTAACCATAGGAGTACTTTATTAGAGCTTCCAGATGTATGTGTGTAGATAGGGGAGAAGAACTGCAGTGTCATGATAAAGCAGTATATAGTTGAGGTCTACGAGTTTGAGGTTTGGTGAAGTAACAAATGACTGTAACTACCCTAAATGACTTAGGCAGGAAAATAACGATAGTGCTTTTTTATAGCTGTATATTGGATTTAAACTAATTTCTTTATTTTTTATTTCTTTATTTTTTTCCTTGTCTGTCTGTGTAGTCATTACCAGGCAGGTTATGTTACAGGGCTATGCTCAGAAAGTTAAAAGTGCATAAGGTCATTCAGATTCAGCAGTAGAATGATAACTGCTGTCATCATAATTAACGCTCGTTGAATTCAGCATGTACTGAAGAGTATTATTCATCAGCAAAAGATAACGCTGTTGTTCCTGAGGAAAGAGAGTTACTTGCTGCTGTTTTCCTCAAAGTGAGGGCAGAAGCAAGGGTTGTTTACAATCTGCTGCCCTAGGTTATGATCCTCTTCCCTGCTTGGGCCCGTTTACCTCAATGGAAAGGTCACTGGCGTGTAAAAGGATGAGGATTTCCCTGACACGGGAGCACAGCAGGGGGCTGAGGGGGCAGGGCAGCCCCAGCACCACCCTCAGACCTGCGTCCCAGGGGCTGCACGCTGCCTGTAGCTTTTAATGGGCAGGTGTGCAGTGGAAGTGGGAGTTCATGGTTGCAGCTGTAGAATTTTGTAGGAAAACTGATGCTTTGATGGGCACGTGCACTAGAATATTGAAAACAAAGGGGTAGGTTCCAGAGTAAAAGAGGCATGTGACTAAAGGAAGGCAAACACACTGGATTTACTTCGTATGTGTGGTGCGTACCTCATCTGCCAGTAACTCATTTGAAATGAGATTAAATCTGCCTATGACATAAGCAGACGAACGATGCATTAAATTGGATGTGCAATAGTTGTAATCTAAGAATGTCAATTTATCCATACTTGAAGCAAGGAAATAGCATTAAAAAAAAAAAAAAAAGCATGAACTGCTTCTTTCAGCAAAATCAAACTGTAAAATGCTTTTATTCTGCATACAATTAATACTTTTTGTTTTTCCTTGCATGTTTTGTGTGCAGCTGGCCGTAAACCCAAGAGCCAACAGTCGACTATTTCAGATGGGTCTCCAGACCTTGGTATAAAGAAGAAGCCTAGAGAAGGCAAAGGTATCATTTCACACTGTTAAACCTAAGATCATGTTGTTTATATGCGTTGTGTCTGTCAGAGGTAAAACTAAGACCTTGAAAGCTTTGGTGGGTGAATTTGCACTGACTTCATTAGGTCTCAACTTTATTTGATGTCTTTGCATTTGTTGATGCAAGATGTAGCCCAAGGAGGTGCCTAACTCCTCTAAGTGCCCTGTAATATGTGCTGCCCTAAATAGACCTGTACATTTTCATTTGCTTTGCATTTATTGTCTCACGCTGTCTTTTGTGGCGTGTGTTAACTCGTTGCTAGGCACATAATTTGTTCAGCTGCCGCTGTAGGACTTGCTCTCAAGTAGAAGCAGCTTGTAGGCATTTCTAATGGTGAGGGCTGGAAGTGTGTTTCCTTAATTGATTCACAAACTTCAGTGGGAATGTGTTGCTTAACTAATAGATGCAAATTGCCTTAAGGGTAAAAACAAGCGATGATATGTTTCTCTGCTGCTTGAGTGAGGACTTTTGTGCAGAAGAGTTATTATTCTTATTGTTTTTCATGACGAAGAATCCTTTCTTAGTTTGCAAGTCCCAGCTTTTCATCCAGACATCAGGCAGACTCGCAGCACCTGCTCACAGGTTACTGTTGAATTGCAGTACAGCGCATCAGCTCTTAGCCCTGCCTGTAGGTGCAGAACATGGATCTTGTTGCCAGCTCACTTCTTGTTGTTAGGAGTTGGTAGGAGGCTGTCCTACAGCTTGGAGAAATAGTGTTTTAGTGACTCTCAGTAGCAGTGTACCAACTGAAAGACCATGCAGTTGTCAGCACAAGAGCTGTTATTTCAGGATTTGTTTGAAAGCAGGATCTCTGCTATTTACGTCATTCCTTATCTGGGGACAGCTCCTGAGTCGTGTTTGTGAACAGACTGAGGAAGAACGGATGCTAGCTCATGGAAACCAGTGCTGAAAATAAGTTTGTAGGCATCAATCACTGTTGGTGCCTTTGGTTTTTGCTGTAGCAGATCTTTATATTTGCTGTTCTTAAGAGTACTTCTTGTTTGATTTTATTTTTTTAGCCTTCTTTGTAATTCTGGTGTTGCTGTTAGAGCTTTCTGTTATCTGAAGAGCATTTGTGAGCTGCCCTAGTTGCTGCTGAAATGACTTGGAGAAAGGAGGCTGTGCTTCTGTCTCTACTGGGGATTTCTCTCCTTAGCTGTTCTATGAAGTGTGAGATGTTACTACTCTTTTTTTTTTTCCAGCTTCAATGGGCGCTTATGATATGCTTATGTTTGTTGTTCTCACAAGGTATCCCAGTCCATATTTTACACCACAGCTGGCTGGCATAAAATACATTTTCTTTCTTCATGAAGGTTAACTTTAAATCCTGCGAAATATTTTGTTACCGGCTTAATTTTTTTTTTACTATTTCTTTCAAAACCTGATTTGCCATATGCAGGCTATTTTACATGTAGCATGTTTCCAGAAAAACAGGAATTATTGCTAGAGCTGAGTGCTGTCAGCAGTTAAGTCATGGAGGAGGAGAACAGCTGGTTGTACACAGCTGGAAAGGGGTCGCTTGTTGTCCATGTAGGTACTTCTTCCTTTGTGCATTCTGGATGCAGTACAAAGTAAAGCAAATGTAGATAATGGGCTCGAGTTTGTTATATCGAGGGAACTGAAGACTCTTGTTTTTAACTGGGATGAAAGTTCTCGTATTTGTCCTCACGTAGAAGATCGACAGTTTATATCTAGCTTCTCTTCCCTTATTTTGTTTTTCCTTTGCTTAAGTGTTCTTTTTAAAGTGTAGGCAGATAGCATAAAGCTGCAGGAGGTGTTTTCCTTCAGTTGGAGGGAGAAGAACTGGCCTTGAGTCTTTCTGTATAGACGCTGGTACGAACGTGACAGTTAATGCCTTGTATCACTGACAATGCCTTGTATCACTGACATGCTTTCTGACCATTAGTCCTTTTATTTTGAGACTACAGCTGACACCCTGAGTGGTGTTCCCCAGGGGTTGGTACTGGGCCCGGTCCTGTTAAATATCTTTATTGATGACCTGGATGAGGGCATTGAGTACACCCTCTGTAAGTTTGCAGATGACACCAAGTTGACAGGAAGTGTCAATCTGCCTGAGGATAGGAAAGTCCTACAGAGGGATCTGGACAGGCTGGATTACTGGGCTGAGGCCAGTGGGTTGAAGTTCAACAAGACCAAGTGCCAGGTCGTGCACTTGGGCTACAACAACCCCAGGCAATGCTACAGGCTTGGGACAGAGTGACTTGAACAACGTGTAGAATAAACGGACCTGGGAGTGTTGTTCGGCACTTGGCTGAACATGAGCCAGCAGTGTGCCCACGTGGCCAAGAAGGCCAACGGCATCCTGGCTTGTATCAGAAATAGCGTTGCCAGCAGGAGCTGGGAGGTGACCGTACCCTTGTACTCAGCCCTGGTGAGGCCACACCTCAAGTACTATGTTCAGGTTTGGGCCCCTCACTACAAGAATGACACTGAGGCCCTGGAATGTGCCCAGAGAAGGGCAGCAAAGCAGGTGAGGGGTCTGGAGCACAAGTATTCAAGGGAGTGACTGAGGGTACTGGGATTGTTCAGTGTGGAGAAGAGGAGGCTCAGGGGAGATCTTACAGCTCTCTGCAACTGCCTGAAGGGAGGTTGTGGCGAGGTGGGAGTCAGCCACTTGTCCTGTGTAAGTAGTGATAAGACTAGAAGGAATGGCCTCAAGTTGCACCAGGGGAAATTCAGGTTGGAAGTTAGGAAAAACTTCTGTGGAAGAGTAGTTAGGTGCTGGAATGGGCTGCTCAGGGAGGTGCTGGAGTCACCGATCCTGGAGGTGTTCCAGAGACGTTTAGATGTGGTACCGAGGGACAGGGATTAGTGGGAAATATTGGTGATAGGTGGATGGTTGGTGGATGGTCTTAGAGGTCTTCTCCAGCCTTGGGGAAACTATGATTCTGTGATTAAGTAAATTGCTATTGAAAAAGGCTTCTGCCTCCCTAGCAAGATGTAATATGTGTTTATGTCTATCATGCTGGGTTTTGGATGCATAAGGGCAGCATGAATGTAAACCTGCTCAGGTAATACATTTTATAGTCATGTCTTTTCCTTCCTCGGAAGTCCATAGGCTTGAATTCATAGTATTACGAAAGAACAGTTTTCTCGGGAGAGAGGATTTAAAAATAGTTCAAAGTTCTGTTAAACATTTCTAAAGCTATCTTTTGCATAGCAATAGCTATGCAAATAAGCAATAGTTAAATGCATAGCAACCATGATTGGCAGAGCAGCATGCCTGTAGTATTGTTGGAACTTACTGGTATAGTAGATGGCCTCTGAGTAGTGTAACTATTATGCAGCCCTCATGTGGAAAAACGTTATTCAGGTCATTAAGAGTTTGAAGAAAAAGGGGAAACTGTTGAGTCAGCAGCTCTGTTCCAGCAGAAAAAATAAGGCACTTTCAAGAATGATTTCTCTTGAAGGTCACTTTTATTTCTGCAGAGAAACTGTTGCAGACCTCTACAGGATTTGTTGGTGAACCCAGAAATTCTATTTCTAAGGAGCTATGAGGAAAAAAAAACAAAAACAAAAAACAAAAACCCCCCAAAACAGGATTAATTTCAAGGAATACACTGCAGGTTAATATTTTTTCTCCTGTAGAAGTCTGTCTGAAATGGGAACTTGCTGGTCACTTGGTTATGTGCAATTATGAGGACTTAAAACACTTAGCATCTCACAAACAACATGCTGAGATTAATAAGTTCGGGAAGATTATTCTGATTTGATAAATGAAATGAGAAGAATGATATAAAAAGCGGGTAGTCTCTGTCTGAGATGGTCATCCAGAAGATGAAAACCATAATGAGATCTTTTCTAAGATAATTAACTTCTTGGAATCTGCAAGAGTAGCCTTTAAGCTGCCTTAATATATTTGTTGTTGTTTGTAGCATGGTGTAACGAGTGCTATGCTGGGCCATTAAACCTCAAGAGTTAATGATCTCTTTGCACACAAAAAATACTGGGGTGTCTGTTTTAATTTGCCCATGGCACCTGCTGGTGGCTCGGAAGCATGATCACATGAATTGAGATCGCCGCTAAGGTTGTTTCTCTTGTAGATCTGTCTTGGTTTTCCCTTCTTGAATTGCTTTAGCACTCTTCTCCAGCAATATTGATAAAAGAGAAGGATCTGTTTTCCTTCTGTTTTTTCCCCCTTTTCCTAGGTACAGTCAGAGTCCAGACAGCCCTGGTGTTATGTTCTATGCCATCCTGATAGTCATTGCTGTAAATGTTGTCTTGGGGCACCTCCAGTGGAAACTGTACAGAAATTGTACGCTGCTATAATGCTTGAGAAGTGTATCAAATTCTTCTTCTGTAGGCATCTTCATTCTCTACCCTCCCAGTTACAGGAAGGTGCGTGGCATTTCTGCCATGTAAACTCTTGCAGGGAGTAGTTGGACTGGCTTTGAACCAAGGAGGGCCTTGTTCATTCCACAAGATACATTTGGATCAGAACACGGGGCTGTCAGCAGTGGGTGTGAGAGCCCCTTTGGTGCTGATGTCCCATTGAAGTAAGCAGAATGATCCTGGACAGGGAGGTTGTGGCCTTATTGCCATTTGAGGTGGTTGGTTACTGAAGGTTGTATGCCTTTAGACGTTATTTATTTCTATCTTCTTGCACTTCAGCATCTTAAAATGCAGTGGCATTTCTATTCTCTTCTTAAGAAACAGAGAAGAAAATTCTGAGCTCTCTTCCTATCTGTGCAGAGCAGAGTAGGTTGTAGTGATTGGGAACACCCCCCTTGACTTCTTTTTACTTTTCAAGAACTAAGAATGGGTGTGGAATTGAAGAGGCTCCTGTGCTATACAACAGATCACCAGGATTAGCTCCTCTCAGAATGTAAATATTTATGAAAGCTTTACTAAACAGAATGAATGAATGCTTGCAGGTTACATTACATACCATCCTCTGCGTAGCCTTTGCCTGTAATTTAGGTCATTTGGAGTTAGCTATATATGGAGAATTTTCTGCTCTCTTTGAAAGTGGATTTCTAATGTTCAAATGCTTTCTGATTATAGGAAATACAACGTACTTATGGGAGTTTCTTCTGGACCTTCTCCAGGACAAAAATACTTGTCCTCGTTATATTAAGTGGACTCAGCGAGAGAAGGGAATCTTTAAGCTTGTGGACTCGAAAGCTGTCTCCAAACTATGGGGAAAACACAAAAACAAACCTGACATGAACTATGAGACTATGGGAAGAGCTCTGAGGTAAAATCTTAAGCTGCTGAATTCCTACTGCAATATTATAACCGACTCTTAAAATCCTCACGTCTAAATCGAACTCTGTAGAAATAGCACAGATTCTGAGGTGTTAAACGTTCTTGCCCTGTTGCTGGCTTGGCTGATGAAAAAGCAGCAGTTTTGCAGTTCCCGTTGCTTTTCACGTTACCAGTTAATTTGCAATTTACCTTCAGAGGTTTGCGTTTAAAAGGTCAGATATTTTTTAAGCTAGATATTTGAGATGCTGTGCCGGCATGGTCTGCCAGCTTCTTGCCATACCTTCTTATGTTTTATTTTTGGCTGTGGTTACGTTAGATTTTCTTGCTAGCACAGAATGAGCTTTTCTTTAAAATATGTATCAGTCGCTAATCATATACTGATATAATTGTACTTCTCTTACAGATACTACTATCAAAGAGGAATCCTTGCCAAAGTTGAGGGGCAGAGGCTTGTTTATCAGTTTAAGGAGATGCCAAAAAATATAGTCGTCATCGATGATGACAAAAGCGAACCCTGCAGTGAAGATTTGACAATGCCTACAGATGAAAAGTCATTGGAGAGAGTGTCTTTATCTGCAGAAAACCTCTTGAAGGCAGCAACCTCTGCACGTGGAGGAAAAAACTTGTCTCAGTTAAGCTGTACCAGAACAGAAAAAGCAGTCACCAGAGTGGTGAATATTGCCTCACCAGCACACGATACATCATCATCTCGCCCCTCAACAACCACTACTACTGTCCCAGCATCGTCAGCTCCCAGGTTTGTATTGATGTGCCTTAGGCTTGTTGTTCACCAATGAATGACAAGCAGATTTTTGGTTGGGACGCTGTCTTTATTACTTCACGTGTTGGAAGTCTTCTCTGATTTACAGGCAGCCGTGTAATGTGATAGAATACTGTGAAAGTGTGGTTTATGAGACAGAGCTGCCTGTCAGTGTGCTTGCCCTCAAGCATATTTTAAAGTTATGTAGAGAAGAGAGAGATGGATGCTGCTCAATCTACAAACGCCTGTTACGAGATGGACAGGAGGTTGTTGCTTTTACAGACCCAGTTAGAAACCTGCAGATCTGAGATTTGTGTATCCCCATTTTTGGCTCTAACGGTTTAAATACACGACGTTTTTATTTTGCAGGACTGTACGCGTGGCAATGCAAGTGCCTGTTGTAATGACCTCTCTGGGACAGAAAATTTCTACTGTGGCAGTACAGTCAGTAAATGCAGGGTCGCCGTTAATTACCAACACGAGTCCAACAACGGCGACAACTCCAAAGGTAGTAATCCAGACAATCCCTACCGTGATGCCAACCGCTACCGAGAATGGAGACAAAATCACGATGCAGCCTGCCAAAATCATTACGATCCCGGCCACGCAGTTGACGCAGTGCCAGGTACAAACAAAACCAGGCCTGACTGGGTCGGGAAGTATCAACATCGTTGGAACCCCGTTGGCTGTTAGAGCACTAACCCCGGTGTCTATAGCTCATGGGACACCGGTGATGAGACTATCGGTGCCTGCGCAGCAGGCGTCCGGCCAGACTGCCCCCAGGGTTATTAGTGCAGTAATAAAAAGCCCAGAAGTTAAATCAGACGCAGCGGCTGTCACGCAAGAACGTGAAGTGAAAACGCTGCAGCTCTTACAGGAGGAGAAGATGGCAGATGGGAGCAAGACTGTAACCCACGTGGTAGTAGTCAGTACGCCCTCAGCTATCGCGCTTCCTGTGACAATGAAAACAGAAGGAATCATTACGTGTGAGAAGTGAAGAACAGGTTGCTTCCAGCGTGGACTTACGGACTGTTACTGTTTTGCTTAAACTGACATAAATTGGGGAGGGAAGTGGAGGCGATCACCGCGTCAAAAAGGCGACTTCGGAAGTGTTAAAAAAACACGCGTTATGTTGGAGACTTGGGGAGAAAAGGAAATATTTTCCCGTGTTTCGGTGGGAATGGAACCACGTTGCTATGCTGACAGAAATGGCCTCTTCCAGTCAGGAGACAGCTGAACCTATGGAGAAGGAACGAGAGAGAGACTGAAAAGGGACCAAACAGTTCACTACGCTGTCACAGCACACTAAGACCTGGAACACTAACATTGAATTGTGTGAGAGGTTTGCCTTGGTTTTTGGTTTTCAGGGGAGAGGAAAGTCTCATTTCTAGAAATGGCAAAGTTGATGAATTTTATATGCATACCAGCAATCACTACTGTGTGCCCGCAGTACTCAACTGGTGCTAAGTGAAAACCTCTGCTACTAGGTATTGTAGAATGTGAAATAAAGGAGATCGAAGAGCTTCTAAAAGAAGACGGAGACCTAGAGGGATTTTTGTATCATAGCTTAAGCAGATTCAAAATGGAAGCCTTAGACTGATTTTCAGTTATTTTTCTTGAAATAAGCTAATGGCTTGTTTGTTTAAAGCTTTTTTATTAAAACAAATTTTTTTAAAAATCTTGTACCTAGCACAGTATTGTTATAGAATTACATGTAACATATTTTGTATGGTAGGTAAAGTCTGTCTAAATTTCTTAATTGTGGACAAAATAGCAGCAGGCCTCCGGCCTTTTGCTGTAACATGCCTGCGTCTCTCACTTAGCCTTGGCATCTGTGCATACATTTCAGTTTCAGCTCTACTCTGTCACTTGAAAGGTCACACCCAGCATGAGCTTTTGTCAGGTAGTTCTAAACCTGTAAATTTTTTTTTTTAGTTGAAGTTAAGAGGGAAGTACCAGTGTTCAGAATGAACTATAATAGTTTGTATATTCAACATTTGAAGTATATTCTATTTTGTTGTACTCTTGTTTCAAAGTGTATTCAAGTAGGTTTTACTGAAATATAGAAATGAAATTTGTTTCGTCTGCTTTCTGTTTTTAACTTTTTCCTTTCAGCTGTTCGGTTCTGTTTCTGCTGATTTGAAATGGTCTGGGCATTCAGCCTCACATAGCTGGGATAGTGTGGAAACTTGGAGCTCCCCAGCACTCCAACGCTCCGCACGGCTGACAGCTCACCCCCACAGTGCACTGAAATATGTTTGGTTGAAGTATTTGAGAAGCTCACAGTGGTTGACTTCTGACAGGGCTCTCGTTCTCTAAGCTTTTTTAGCATGGTCAGCATACTCGGTGTTCTTCCATTGTGGCTAATCGAACGAGTACTGGAGTGGAGTAATTTGAGTAGCTAGGAAGGTGCTGCCCTCCAGCCGATAACTTTCTGTGCACTCCCGTTTGCTGCAAAGCAAAGAAAACGGGGTTTGCTTAAATGACTCTGAGAACCAGTATCTTCTAAAGCTCCGTGGACGACTTACTGTTCCTCCAGCAATTCCTTCATTTTCTAAGGCTGCACTGCAAAGAAAAGAGGGGGAAGTGAGCAGACGTCACTACTTGAGTGTACTGATCTCTCTGATTGTCTCATAGAGGCACGTAGAAAATACCGGTGAGTAGAAACTGACAAAGGAGAAATGTGTTGCACTGCTGCACTTTTTGATGCTGTTATTGTTGACATCTTCAACTGTTAATATTTTGTCTTCTACACAAGTCAATAATTTTTTTTCTTTTCCCCCCTGAATGAGGTAAGTATCTAAATAGGGTTTTTATTTATAGTTGCCCTTAAGCTATGGGTGCAGAGTGAAGCTCGGGTGAGAATGCAGTGCAAGAATTACGCCACAGTTACAGCCTGTGTACAAGGGATTGGCCTCAAACAGGTGTGTAGTAGCTCACCCTGTTTTCATGGGGATCCACAAATGGTACTACAGCTGTCACGGCAGAAGCAGCGCATCGGTTTGTGGGTACCCAGGTGCCCAAGAAGAGCCTCCAGTTCCTAGCAAGATGCCGTGGGGAGTGTTCACAGCAGGGACTCGGTAAATCTCAAAGTCATCAAAGCCTAAATGACCATTTATATACTTCATGCCCAGAGGAGCAGTTTAAACAGAAATCTGGAACTGAGGTCTTCGGTAATTATAAAGGAGGCCAGTAGTAAACAGTTGCACTAAAGTTTATTTTTTCACATTAACTTCTAAAGCTGAAAAACAAGCTACCCACAGAGTCCTAGCAATAAGCCTGTTCTTGCCTTCAAATGGTGAGAAATGTAGGATTAGTTCCATACAGCCAGGCCAGCATGTGGGGGGGCTTCATCTTTCTTGTGAAGAAGAGACTTGTTACATACTCTAAGCGGGGAAGCAGAATTTAAGAACAAAGGAATGAACAAGGCTGAAGCGGGGAAACAACTCGGATGTAGGAGGCAGCAGTCCCTTCCACCAGCAGTTAGCCCAAAGAAGCAAAGGTTCTTACAGTTGAACCGAGTTTCCAAGCCTTGAAATGAGGGAGAAAGGCTCTTTCAAAGGGGGAAGTGTGTGAGAAGGAAGAGGATTCGTGCTGCCAAGGAAGAGGTAGGCCAGAAGGCCAAGTGGGGGAAGCTAGTCAATGGGAGGATGCTTTTGGAAGTTTGTGAGGCAACTACTGAGTAAAGAAAGTGAATAGACTGTAGAATAGTAGAATAGACTGGAGACAGCAAAGAGAAAAGCAGTAGCATTTTTAAACCCACTTTTCTAGGTCTTTTCTGTAAGAAATGATTCTCTAAATGGCTGTTACTTGATCGCGTGTGAGGGAGAGATGCTCTATCTCACAGCATGAAATGTATTTGTAGTTAAGACCTTTCCCACACCTAATTTAGATACACTGGAAGTCAACTGAGGGCAGAGTACCTTCCTGGAAATAGATAAGGATCTCCAGCTGACATCCTCCTCTGAATTTAGATCCACGATTTCATCATGTAATGGCGAAAATGGAAGGAATGAAGGCACAGATTGTTGCTGCTTGCTAGACAAACAGCCCTCAGCCACGCACTGCAGTTTCTGCCCACGCTCCAGCTGGTGATGATCCTTTGGCTCTCTCCCCTGGCCATGCAGTGAGCGACAGCCGTGTACCAGCTGCCCCAGGGTATGTAGTAGAGGTAGATAGGGTGCTGTGAGAATCGGTCTGTATGAAGATGCATCGTAATTGAAACGGTACTTAGCGACGTCAGAGAGGGAAGTCCCTTCTCATTAACCTTTCCACGTATGGCCCCGTATGCCCCACTTTGTTAAACACTTAGCTGCTAGACATAAATACAGGTGGCCTTTTTGTCACAGGCAGGTGGAGACTTCAGCATGTCTGCTTAGGTGCGGCTCTTCAGCGTTGAGTGCCTGTGTGGTTCCTCTGCGTTGATCTGACACCAGTTATTCTTCATCAGAAGTGTCATCTTGTTCACAAGCCACACTTACAAGAGGCAATCTCTTGTAAGAGTTATTGCAGAGGGTTTCTGCAGCTAAGAAGAAGAAGATTGCTGACTGTCACTGAAGTCAGATCGTGCAAGCTTGCTCTTTAACGTTCTTCTTCATTCTGACACAATTGCTGTGTGGGCAAGAAGTGTTTTTACTGATGATGGTGAAGGACACGAACTCAGGATGAAGGAGCTTTGGTTGGGTCTGTAACATCTGAAAGACAAAGGGCTGCTAACTAAAACACTGAAGTTAGCATCTAGATACATTGTTAGACTTGCAGTTCCATTAAAAGTCTGGTCCTGGGTAGCGGTGCTCTGTTATGACCTCAGTAACTGGCGGCTCATGAAGAAGAGCTCAGGCTGAGCCCATCCTGGGCAAGTAGTAACTTTTGTGGCTGCCACCAGTGGAATGAAAATGCAGTGTGCAGCGAGCACGCTTCACGAAGAAGGCATTAAGACATAGGTTGCTATGGTACCACATTATTTATCATGATGATTTTTCAAATATCATCTTGTCATACTATAAATTGTAGGGGGAAAGGGTAGTGTTGTGTGATCTACAGGGAAAACTGTGATGTGCGGCAGCTCAAAACATTGCCGTGTTGTGGCTGGAAAAGTTGAAAAAGGAATCTCATCCCTGAGGATTATTTCTGTTGCTCTCTCTTGAACTGATAAAGCCTCTCTTGCTGTGCAAGCCTGCTGAAAGGATTTTTATTCTTTGGTAAAACTTCTTGCTGGTGTCTCAAGCTTAGCATTCAACTGCAGAGTTCTTTGCCTTGGCACAAGTGAGCTGGGGAAGGTGTTGACTCTTCTGGTCCTCTGCTAACTGATATAATGGACTTTTAGACTTGGCAAATCGTACCTGAGGTGATGAAGGAGCAGTGAGCCAGGGGTTCTGAGGTAGGGGATGAGGAAGGGGAGTGAGCGGTGCCTGAAGCCTCAGTTCTTACCATGATAGATGCAGCGGGGGTCTCAGTTATGTCTGGAGACCATCCCAACCTGAACAAGCTAAATTCAATGCCTGCCTTGGGGAGGCATTAAGCTTATTAAGTAAGAAAGATTCAAGTGACAGTATCTACTTCTGACCTAATTGTTATCTGAGAGTGTTCTAATAAGCTTGAGGCAGCTTCTGCCTTTCAGCAAATTGAGTAAGTGGGTCACTTCTTCCCTCAGCTGGCCTGGGGGCGAGGGGAAACTGGCACTGCTAGAGCTAATGCAGCTCTTATTCAAGATGAGAGCAAGGGAGCTGCAGACTTGTAGCCTTGGTGTTGCAAGGCAGGCGGCCACAAGATGAGCTCCAAAGACCTTTCGATTCTGAGAGTCATGCTGCTACACTGAAAAAAATCAAAAACGTCCTGCTTTTTCCTATGAAAAATATTCACCGTACTGATGTTTATAGAGGGCAGAAGCATTTCACTGCTGCAGACCTACCACTTGCTGAATAAAACAGAAGCAAGGGCAGTATTTCATTTGAGCTTCCTCTAACAGCCCATCTGCAAAAATACATTTTATAGCAAGTAGTGGAATAAAAAGCTGAAGCTGGCTGGGAAGTTAGCAGCTCCTTGTTGAGCCTTGTCTATCCTTTATTACAATATAATGGAAAGCATTTGCTGTTTTAGGAGGCAGGTGAGATGAATATAAACCCCAGCCTCCAGTGTGCCTTCTGTGGTAGATGCCTATTAGCAGTGCTGGTTTTTTTTATGTCCACACTGTAGTGTAATTTATGGGCTGTGGAAAGCACATACCTGTATTATTTCTTGCCCTTCAGGTGTTTCGTAAGTGACAACTGGAGCTGCCTGTTGTGAGGAGCCAGCCCTGCTGGGCACGCTCAGCAGCTCCTCAGGGAGGAATACGTGCAGCCTGGGGTGCAGTCCTGAAGTGGGTGCTGGCATCGTTCAGTAGCTTCAAACAGCTAATGGGAAGAGAAATACTTAGGGTAATTTAAGGCCTAGGCTTCATTATTAGCTAGAGGAGAAGGCAGCTTAACTTCTCCAGAAGTAACCCCTTTCCCTACAGACTTGCTGTGAAATGGAGGCACGCAAGTTTGAGAAACACCACTTGCTATGAAAGCGGCTGTGACGACTTGTCAGATGAGGGCTGTGGACCTGGAGGAAGAAGGCCTGGAAGTGAGAGCATCATCCATTTATGGTAAGGAAATGAAAAAGATGGCAGTAGAGAATATATATATTTTTTTTTCCAAAGGACTTTTATTATTAAACACCTGGAACATTTAAACGTTACTATGGGCCTTGTGCAGCACGGAAGTACTGCTTTATTTGCTCTGCCTAGTCTCCAAACAATCTACACGTCAGCCCAACTCCACCTATTGGCTTTCTCCTCTCCCTTCCCCTTGTCCTGGCACGGTGGCACATTTACAATCCACATACGCAACACCTATGTCACACCAGTGAGCACCACGCCACACACAACAGCTACCACCCTACCCCACCTCTGTTGTGGCCTAGGACCTGGGCCACGGAAAGAGGACCTGTAGGTGCTCCTGAGCACTGTTGCTGTGTGATTTCAAGTCAGGCACAGGATTACCAGCTTCTCACAATAAATAAAGTTTGTCTTCTAATAGGTTCCAGTGTAGATTTAGGTTCTGAAGATAAATAAAAGAAAGTCTTTCAAAATGAAGATTGGCCCTTTACCGAAACTGCAAGATGGACAAGGCTATCAATTTAAACCATTTATAAGGGTAATACTTGAAGCAGACAAGAAACCACTCCCTTGTTAGGCATGTAGGAGGGAAGCACAGAAGAGGTACCGGTTACTGTGTGTACCTACAGACCACGTGTGTGACAGACACAGGCATGTTCTTTGGAAAAGTGAGGATGTCACTACAGGAGGTGCTGCAGTCAGCCTCTGTTTCCTCACTCGCTGGGTGGGGGCCTTGCTTACACTGCGCTATCATCACTTTAAACGGAGTCTTCGCCTTCAGTCAGGTGGAAATAAGACGACTACACCAATATGATCTTAGATTTGTTCATGTCTAAACCGTGTTTAGCCTCCTTCATCTGCAACAGAAAAGGAATTAAGAGAATCTAACTGAGAAGTCAAGCCTTGTTCCCTTTGGTACCGGCACAAGCTTAATATCGAATAAACAAAATTAGCATGCTGCCAGGGCAAACTGTTTTACATACGCACATTTAACTTTAAATACTCAGGCCTCCGCATTCATTAGAGGATTATACTCTTAGACACAGGGGTTAGTGAAAGGATAAAGCTCATTTCCCTTCCAGTTTTCAAATCTGAATACAGAAAGGCCACCGTTACAAGAACACTGACTCCTTTCTTCCTCCTTCAGAGGCCACGGATGAACGAGCTCTGAAGGGTAAGTGTAATTCCAAACAAGTGCCTAAAAGAATGTTTAGTCAACGGTATTTCCTCATCCTTAATAGCTTCCAGCCTCAGAAGTTTTCAGTAACACAAAACAATGGTGAATTAGGACACGGCAATACCGGGTGGCATTCCAACCAATTATAACAGTCTGTCAGGGTCTTGGTTAAAACTAAAGTCACACACCAAAGACAGGTGATCTGAAGGGTAATTGAATGAGGGCAGCCTGTTGGGCCCAATTTGCTCTTCAGTCAGCAAGCCCAGGGCTGAGTTCACATTCAAGGCGTGCTGGGAATACCAGATATAATCCAGTGTATGCCGGCACTCTCCCGAGGGCCGAATCTTCCAGGTGGTGTACGGGGGCTCTGACTGCCCGTCGGGGCTCAGCAGCTTGTATGCGCTGTTTAAGTTGAGGCTGGAGTTGGAGAATTCTCTGTAGACCTCCTCGGTCGGCTCTGCATTGAAGTCTCCGCAGATGATCAGAGGGATCTTTGCGCCCTGAGTAATGCTCTTCAGGTTCTGGAGAAGGTCACAGCCCTGCGCAGACCGAAACCTCTCCCAACCAGTACGAGCTTTCAGGTGGGTGACGGCGATGCAGAACAGTCTTCCAGTTTCACTGCACTTCAGTGTCTGAGCTATGGCTACTTGGTTGGTCTTCAGCTTCATGGCGGTGAGCCGGATGTTCGCGCTGTTGATGAGCTCGAAGCGTTCTTTGAGGAAAAACAAGGCGCAGCCGTCCGGCCCGTTGTTCTGCTCCACATCCAGGCACGGCGACCACGGCTTCGGGAAGAAAGTACATTGATAGCCCAGTCGGCTGAGGAGTGGCTCGAAGGTGTCAAAGTAGTGGTCGACTTCTTGCAGGCACAAGATATCCGGCTTGTAGGCAAGGATTTCCTCCAGGATGAGGCACTTCCTTTCCTCCCACTTCAGAGCTTCCATGGGGCACTGAACGAAGTTGTCTTTGCCTTCTCCGAGAGCTGAAATTAGAGGCGTGAAAGAAAGAAGTTATCAGTGGCAAAAGTAACTCAGATTCGAGACTTCTTCCTGCTCTTCTCAAAGGTCACCACGCTGCCTTCCACCTGTGGCTGCTACAGCTTACCCGACACAAAATGCAGCCCTGCAGGGGTTATGTAAGTACAGGATATGAGGGCAGTTCTTATGTACAGGATTGCCCTCTCCCACCCCAAAGGTGAGGCTGTTGCATAATTCAACTTACAGTCCTGACTTTAGGGCTCTAAGAAAAATCGATAGCGATTACTTGGAAGGGCTAAGAATTCCTGTAGCCCACCTGAATCCCCGAATAGTTCAGCAGTGTGCCAATTAGAAAACAGTAGAGCTTTACAAAGAAATTCACAGAGAGATGGGTCTCTCTTCCAGGAGCTGACAACTGAAAGTGACAGGCACGGCTTTTTTGGACGTAGCATGTTCTAAGACAGGCATTCAGAGCAACTTCTGGATTCAGAGATGGCAGAACAGGGAGACCTTTCCTCTTTCCTTCTGAACAGAAGACAAGTTGCCATTTCAAGTACTGAACAGTCTCTCCCTATCAGCTGGGCCTCGCATCATTCATCTCTCTCCCTTTACCCTGTCAGCCCCAGACATGTCTAACTGCACGGACACACCTGCATTTAAAACTTCTTGCTGCATTTGGTCTCCAGGTTCCAACCCGAGCTCCTACCTTGGGCGAGGATGTTCCACTGCATGACCCGGATGGGGCGGTGGTTACTGGCTGTGTTTTTCTTCAGGTCCACGAAGCTCCTCTGGAAGCGAGGTGGCCGTTTCTGCAGAACGAGCTGGCATTCCTCCAGTAGGTCCTTGGGGTCTATGGGCTCCAGCTGCGCCGAGTTGGGCTGCTCCAGGCAGTCCTGGTGCTGGGACACGGCACTGCTGCTCAGCGTCTTGGCGAGCGCGCTGTAGAGCCGGCTGGTGCTGTTTCCCATGGAACAAGCTGCAGAGGGAAAACCGACATGAGCAATATCTGTGTGCCTTACAGATAATGTCATTACGCATGAATAACGCGGGGTTTGTGCAGGAACTTGCTCCCAAGACAAAACAAATAGGGTGCAGAGATAGGGATGAGCTCTGCTCACAGTCCTGTCCCGTTTTGCTTGTTACTGGGCACTGCGATCGCTGCAGCATGCAAACCCTCCTGTTTTAGACAGCATGTAGACATTCCATAAGGGGAGAAAGGAGGTTTTCATTCAGGATGGGAGGGCTATGATTAACTTCTGCACACTTTGTGAAAAGCAGAACAAAGTGTACTTTTTCCCTCCTTACCAAGGAGAGCCCAGCAGGTAAACAGATGCTGCCTGCTCCCTGTTCCACGCACAGCACTAATGAAGGCAACGCACTGCACAGCCCAGTACCCTGTTCCCTATGTGGATGACTGCAGACCCATGGAGCAGCAGGCAGCTGACTCACTGCCTTGGGTTAATATTTAATAGCAACCTCCAACTGAGACTTCATTCCCCCTTACAGCAGCAACTTTCCCTGAGTGCTTCAGCAGGCTTACACCTCTGGGTGGGGAGGCGAGACACGGTTCACAGCACTGCCTTCTGTGTGGGCTGGTGACTGGCACGTAGCAGGGGCAGGCCTGGCAGGAGGGGAGGCAGCAGGACAGGAGCTGAGCAGCTCAGGGAACGAGGGGAGGCAGAAAAATGAATGATCTTGCAGCAGGAGACTCACAGCATTGTAAAATAGGTGCTTTTAAAAGACACTAAAAAATCCTTAAAGATGTTCGAGACGTGTAAGCCAATAGAATAGTGCCTCTGTTATGCTCAGTTAGGGGTTTCTTAGAGCTGTTTGAAGGCAGTAAGTTAGGAAGAGAAACTGGATGTGGGAAGTCCTCCATCCTCACCCCATCTCCATCCTTAGTGAGGTACCAGGAGCTCGCCAGGCTGAGAGGTGAGCTCTGAGGGGACTGCTTCTGGCACTTCAATTCCAGAGACTCAGTCAGTTTAAACTATTGTCCAGAAGCCCAGCACCAGCAGAAAAGATGCCATTTAATAGCCAGGGAATGGGGCACAGCCATGAAGCCCCCTGGATTCCAACACAGCTGTGTGGGGATAGGAAGCACACCAGGAAACAGACACTCTCTCAAGGTTGCCCTTTAGCAGCAGGGGGTGAGCACAGACAGCTCCCACGGTGTGATGTCGCAATGGGAAATGCCAGCTCAGCACCGCCTGCAATTGCTCAGTGTGTGTAAAAGAGGAAGGAAGAGAAAGGGACAAGAAGGCACCTTCTCAGCCGAGGTGTGGTCTCGGCCTTTCGAAGAACCTGGCACAAAGTCCAAGGCTTCTTTTGTCATCTAGTGACGGGACCGTGCGGTTCATTGTAAAGGCTCTAATTCATAACCAAGGGCTGTGGGACGGCTGCCCCAGCAAAGCAGAGCACTGCCGTACCCTCTCACCCGCACCCCAGTGCTCGCTGTCCCGGTGTGACACACTGGCTGCCCGCTGTCACACTATGCTTGCGGCCCTTGCCACCGCTTGCTGTTCAAGCCCCGATTTTGGCAGCGAGTGGGAACGTCACGGTGGGACTCGGTGCCAGTCACAGCCAGAGCTGAAACCCTGCCCGAGTGACGCTCCACAGCGCGCTCGGGCCCGGTCAGGCGACGGCCGTAGCGCCGGGCCCCGACCTCGTGTCAGGACACGGGGCCTGCCGGGGGAGCGACCTCGGGCAGCCTTCACACCCGGGGCCGCGGGGCCGGGCCGCCGCCAGCTCTCGTTTCGGGCGGGAGGAGCGGGGCACGGCCACGGGCACCCACGGACCTCGACGGCCACCCGCGCTCGACCGCAGCCGGCCATGCCGTGCCCAGCGCCCGCCCCGGGGCGCGGAGCGCTGCCGGTGCGCAGCACGGCTCAAACGGCGGAGGCTCTCAGGCACCGAAGAGCCGAAACCAGCCAACGGGGGGCTCGGCTCGGCTCGGGCAGATCCGGGCCGCGCCCCCACGCCCCTCGGTCCCGCCCGGCCGTACGGGATCGCGCTCCCCCCACCCCCTCCCGGCACCCACCTGCGCGGGGCGACGCGGCCCCCGCTGCAGCCCGCGGGGCGGCGGGACCGAGGGCCGGCGGGCGGCGGGGCCGCAGGGGCGGCGAGGCGGCGGCGGGCGCGCGGCGGAGGGCGGGCAGCGCCGAGCAGAGGCAGCGCGCGGGGCCCTGGTACATGCTACCGGCGGGGCGGCTCAGGCGGCGGCTCCGCACCCGCCCCGCGGCGGCGCTTTTACGGGCGGCGGCGGCGGCGCGTCCGGCACCTACCAGCTCCGCCGGGCGGGGGAGCGCCGCGCGGGCCCGCCTCACGTTCCCCGCCGAGCTCGGGGCGAGGACCGGCGGTGGGGTCTCCCCGATACCGCTCCGCGGCTCTCGGTGCCGCGGGCGGGGCTGCGCGGCGCGGGGCCGCGCCGCGGAGGTCGCCGCGTTCCCCCCCCGCGCGGCCGCGAAGTGGGCTCGCCCGGCGGAGGTGTCGCCGCGGGCCCCGCGGTGACGGCAGCGGCGCCGCGTGACGTCCCCGTGCGCGTCTGAGGACGGGGGGCGGTGCCGCCCGCGTCCCACGCGGGGCTCTGCGAGGCGGCGGGCGGGTGTGCGCGTGCTGCGCCGCGTGGCGGTGCACCTCCGTTATGCCCATAAGCGTATGCGTCGGGGCTGCCCGCTTTTGCGCTTGGCCTCCACCAGCCCTTTAGCGGCAGCGCTTTTTCTCTCTCTGCCGCTCGAAGAGAGCGGGCCGAGCCGTGCAGGCAGCAGCCCGGGGGCAGCTCAGCCCGCAGCGCTGCGCTGCGTGCTCTGAGGAGTAATAGTGGTAAAAACGGCGGGAACTACAGAAGGGCGATTGAACAGCGGCGGTCGGTCCCCGCTTTAAGGCAAGCAGTTAGCACCCCGCCTGCTTTTTTGTTTCGCCCCGGAAGGGCGGATGCTCTCTGAGCACGAAACCGTTTTCCCCACAGACTGCTTTGCACCAGAGCCGGGCAGGCTGTGGCTTAACTCCCAGGTGCGAACCGGCGCTTGGCTGGCGCGCTGCGGGGTGACTCACACGGCCCGATGGCCTGGAACGGAACATACGAGCGCTCCTGGAAACGCACAGTGTGTGCTGTTCATTTAGGGTACCCGTGACTCAGCTTCCCAAAGCATCTCACATCGCTTCCCCTTGGCTGCCGCGGTGTGGCTGGCTCTATTTCCGCAGCCACGAGGATTCCCATGCCACCTGCAGCCCCTATCCTGAGAGAGAGCGGGTGCCATGACAGGGCCAGGCTTCGGTTGTGGCCAGTGCTTTCCCTTGCAGGGCAACAGTGGTGGAGGTGCTGGCTCTGTAGTGTGCAGGGCTCATGGTGGCCACATGATGTCACGTGAAGATATAGGGCTGGGGAGCGGGTCTGGGGTTGCCCCAAGCAAGGAGGGCAGCTTGGGGATGAGGGTTTCGTATGTTTATAGTTGTATTTGTGGAAGCTGCCCCGCAAATGGTGAGCGAGGTGTTTATGTACTGAGCAACACTGCTGCCTGGCTCCGCTTGAGGAGCAAAGCGATGGTGCTGACCAGATCCTGCCATCATTGAGGTGGGAAGGCCGGGGATCCAGATCCTCAGGAGGAATAACCTCCAGAGTGCTAACGTTCCAGCTGGGGAATAACTGCAACCTCGGCTTTTCACACTGTTCCCTCAGTTTCACGGTACCCTGGCGTCCTGGTGACCGACCTCTCCAGTGGTTGTGTTCCAGCTGGCACATTCCTCACAGAGGCGGGGTTGGCAGCTGGGCAGCTCTGGACTTTCCCCGAGGGTGTGCTGGGCCATGTGCCGTGATTGGGCTGCCCCGGAGGCAGGGCTGCCTCCGCTCCCACATCCGTCCCACTGTCCATCTGTCTGTCTGCTCAGAGTGCAGCCCATCCAGTGCTACCTGTGCCCGTGGTTATGTAAGCGCCCGGTGCCAGCTTGTACCAGCCGAGTGCCAGGGGTGAATGTTCAGCGCCCTCCACACTTGACGTGTGCCAAACCCAGGGTGTGCAAAAGCCTCTCTCAGTTTGGAATCAAGCGTGTATCCCACAAACGGTTGTATTTATAGCAAATTCCTCTGAGTTGCCTGTTT
Source organism: Gallus gallus (assembly GCF_016699485.2). Classification (NCBI taxonomy): domain Eukaryota; kingdom Metazoa; phylum Chordata; class Aves; order Galliformes; family Phasianidae; genus Gallus; species Gallus gallus. The sequence goes on along the minus strand of NC_052535.1, from coordinate 28,778,771 downwards.
GTATTGCATCAAACACAAAATGACAGGTTCTGCAGTTGTAGGGCAGATTTACAAGGTGCAGAGAGCTCTCTCTACACTCCTGTTTTTTCCTGCATGAGCGACTCTCAGGGCTCATCCAGTACTTTTCTTCCCCATTTGTTTCCACCAAATCAGTCTTATTTGCACATATGTGCTTAAGTTTGGATGAACTGGCTGACATTTTTTTTTCGTAGAGCAGCTGGGCTTTCTGAATGCATCATATCCTCATAGTTTTCTTTAAAAGGAATTCTGATTTTCCCTCTTTATTTCAGGGATATTAGGATATTTGTATGGCCTCTCAGGAACAGGCTTTCATTAGCTGCAATTCCAGAAGGGAGTTTACAGAGGAAGGCTAAGCCAGAAGCTGCTCTTGATGTGCCTGACTTTACAGGGAAAACCAAATCCCCCCGCTGACACGTGTGAATCCCCCTCCTGCGGTCCTGCTGAAGCTTCCCAGCCAGAAGGGGGATGTGTGACACGGCAGCATTGGCTTTTTCATATGAAGTAGTGATGCGCCCACTGCTGACAAAAAGAAGGTAGGAAAAGAGCTGTGTGATAGATTTGGGAATGTGATTTCTTTACAATAGTGTTTTAGGTGTTTTCAGTACAGCTACACTGTATTTTCAGTACAGTGGACAGACCAGAGACAGCTTTGATCAGGTTATCCTTCATGTGGAAACAGGGACTGCCCTATGGAAGTTCCTTCTCCCGGACCTTGGCATGACAGAATCATAGAATGGCCTGGGTTGAAAAGGACCACAATGATCATGGAGTTTCAAACCCCCTGCTATGTGCAGGGTCGCCAACCACCAGACCAGGCTGCCCAGAGCCACATCCAGCCTGGCCTTCAATGCCTCCAGGGATGGGGCATCCACAACCTCCTTGGGCAACCTGTTCCAGTGCGTCACCACCCTCTGTGTGGAAAAACTTCCTCCTAATATCTAACCTAAACCTCCCCTGTCTCAGTTTAAAACCATTCCCCCTTGTCCTATCACTATCCACCCTCATAAACAGCCGTTCCCCCTCCTGTTTATACGCTCCCTTCAAATACTGGAAGGCCACAATGAGGTCTCCCGGGAGCCTTCTCTTCTCCAGGCTGAACAATCCCAGTTCCCTCAACCTTTCCTCATAGGAGAGGTGCTCCAGCCCTCTGATCATCTTAGTGGCCCTCCTCTGGACCTTTTCCAAGAGTTCCACATCTTTCTTGTGCTGGGGGCCCCAGGCCTGGATGAAGTACTCCAGGTGGGCCCTCACAGATGGGGCCTCACAGTTCTCCCGATAGGACCCTGTTCAGGACTCAACCTGAGGCGGGACAGCAGCCAGTATCCCCAGGAGAGCAGTGAGCCCCAGGCACGTGAAGGTGGCCCAGGGGCCCCCATAGCAGCGGGGGATTTTTGGCTCCCGGCGGGCTGTCGCTGGAATAAAAGGCTTCATGGGGTATGTGGGGATAGGGAGATGTGATGGAGGGGCCCTCCTGCTTTGCTAGTGTTTGGAAATTCCTTGCGGAAGGTTAAGCAGGGGTGCTCAGTGACCTGGTCTGGCAATGACGTGGCATGGAGCAAACCCATGGACCAGAAAACACGCTTTGTGAGCATGGTGAAACTGGTGTAGTTGATCATTGCTGGCTCCAGGAGGTCTGACAGTGTGTCTTGTGGGGAGAGGTCACCACTCAGCACAGCCCCCTGCAGTGCTGTCTGGGGCCCAAGGGCTAGCACAGGCAGGGTTTCGTTCTGGTGAGGGGATTTTGTGCTGGAGTCCAGGCTCCCACTGCCTCCTAGCACTTGGCCTTTGTGCTGTTTGGAGTGGGTGTATGCAGGAATTAAAGCACGTTCACAGCCACAGACCTGAGCCCCATCTAGCTGCTGCTGGTAGGAGCAGCCAACATCACCATAACCAACTGCAGTGGCAATTCTGGCTTTTCTGGCAAATGCAGGAAATTACAGCTCCACTGTACCCAGGCACTGTCACACCACTGTGAAATGCAGTGACTTCTCTCCTCTTGAAGGAAACTTCACCTATGTTATCATCTTAATTTGAACGTTCAAGAATGAACATAAAGGCCAGCTCCAGTCCTCCAGTCCTAATTGCCAGCAGGGTAAATAAAATCCCATTGCAAAGAGCTTGGGAAATGGCAGGCAGGCTCTGTCCATTCTTCTTGCCCAGACAGCAGTGGAGTTTGATTGAAAAGCAAATATAGCCATATTAAAGGGATGCTACCTGCTTGGAGACCACTGTCCCCTGTGAAAAAAGCAATGCTGATCAGTGTTACAGGAAACACTGAAGTTAGAGGAAACACGTATGGAAAAAACCACCTCTCCCTGTCTCTTACAAGATCTGTGGGTTTCTGAGGTCCCTGTGCAGGCAGGCTTGCTGGGCCTGGTTGCACATTGCATCCTTGCCTGAAGCATTGGGCTGGTCCCTATCACACCAGGCTGCCCAGAGGGGCTTCCTGCGATCCCAGCATCCCTGTGCTGGATGTGCAAGGCTCAAATTATAGCAATCGCCCATGGAATTGATAGTGGCCAGCTTTAGCATTTGTCTCCATGCAGCTCCAAGGGTAGGCTTGCTTTGGCTCCACGGCTCTGTGTCTTGTGGTGGGATCCCCAGACTCGGACACAGAACTCCACGCGGGGCATCACGAGCGCAGTGTAGAGGGGGACAATTCTCTCCCTCTCCCCGCTGCCCACCCCTATTTTGATGCAGCCCAGAATACTGTTGGCCTTCTGGGCTGCAAGAGCACACTTATCCCTTTTATTTCGCTATGCCACAAGATTATGGGCTGAAGGATGCTGGCTGCATCCGTACCACCAGCTGTGCAGGGCATCTTCTCTGCCTGGTCATCTGCTGTTCCTTCTGGCCAAGTGTGGGTATGTGTGGTGGGCAGTTTTTACTGTGCATTCACCTCTGAGCTTATGTTGACTTACCTGGAAAGGATAAACAGTTCTTGCACAGCAGTGTCATTTTTCCTTCTCTTTTTTCCTCCAGATTTTTAATCAGTTCCAGGGATGCTGCCACCAGCTAGTTATGGCAGTAATAAACTGTGCTTTAGGCAGAATGGATAACAAGGCAAGCCTGGCTTCTGCTGCTTTTTATTTACATTTTGGTGTGAATTCAGCGTTGCAGATGTCCTCTAAATTATAGAATTTGCTTCCTTCAAGATTTTAACTTGGAACAGAATGTTGAGAGCTGTGCTTTGGGAGTATTGCTTCTTTTTCAGGTTGGCAGGCATTGCAGCTTATAAACACACTGCCTGTGCCAGACCTGCCTCCATTCCACCGTGGCCATTTTTTTCTCTTCCTTAAGGGATGACACATACACACCCTTGTGCATTCTGCTGTTTTCTTTTGGAGCTCAGTAATAGGAGTAGGAAGGGATGAGCTGCTCTCATCCGGCTCCTGGTGGTTGAATTCTATGGCATTTGGGAATGGTCAGTGCTGGCACCCATGGGAAGGCCCCGTGTAAAGGGTGATGATGGGCTCCCTGGGAAGTAGAACTACCACAGCAGCCCCAGATTCCCCTTGGGGGTCTCCATAGGGTTCAATTAGACCCCGAGAGAAATGGGAAGAGCAGCTCCCTGTTGGGTGATTATCAGTTAAAGCTCTTGAAAACGTGCTTGGATGGCCCTTGGGTGAAAATACTGGGTGGCAGGGAAGCCAGCAGCCACAAGTGGAGAATGGAGATCACTCTTTGTAAAACATTCAAAGGAAACTGAGCAATCTTTATGTGGTTTGGAATGTGCAATCGAAGGGAAAGCTGCCATTTTGACCGGAGATGGAAAATTGCCTGAGTGTTTTTACTTTCTATGTGTCTGTGCAGAGAAGGGTTTCTCTGCTGTTTGATGTGAAGGACGTAGAGGGGAAGGAAAATACTGCTTTTGTTACTGCTTGATATTCTGCTGGCCGCATTAGCAAACAGCACTGTTTGTTCCAAAGCTGCTCTCCCATGTGTGCAAGGCCTCCCCCGGGACACAGCAAGGCACCGCTGTCGGCAGCTGGAGTCAGGCTGAGCTCCCGGCTCTTCTGCAGCGTCCTCCGTTCTCTTGGGATCCAATTTGTTTGCTGCCTGTTTTGCCACCTTAACTGCAAAATGGGACGCTTCATTCTGTCAGGGGATGGAGGAAGTTTGGAAACAGAAAGGTGTGCTGTTGTCTCGCTTATGGCGGAGGTCTTGGGCTCCCGCCCGGGAGCCTTCTGCAGCCGTCTGCCCCTCAGCTCCCTCTGCTGATGAGTGAATGAAGTTTTGGTGCGTCCTTCATGGCGGTGGCTCCTTAATACCCATCGAGATTTTGGCAGATCTCTCTGTCTCCTGGCGTTTCTCTGTTCCCTTATCTTGTTCACGAAACTGTATTATGTGAGACGAAACTCATTTGTTGGAGAGGAAGGGACATTGTACTCAACGGGATATTTACTGTGTACTCGAGCTATAATCTATCCTCTGCAGTAATACAGACTCCAAAATGAATGGGTATTTATTTATAATAACACAGCAGACAGTCCACAGGGAGGTGTCATCCTGTTTGTAATCAATCCCGGTGCGCTGCTCCGGCTGCAGCACAATAATGCTTTGCATTAAGTGATGAATTGGTTTAGTTGCCTTATTGCGGCTGTCATTTTTCTCCACCGAAGATGCATTGCCTCCATTATGCAACTCTTGTCGCTGAGCATCAAATATCCACGGGCTCTTGAAAGGCAGTATTGGGGCGGCGTATGGGGAGGGAGGAACGTGGCCACAGCCCTACTCCGATGGGCAGCGGTGGGTCCAGGAGGGCAGCTGGGCACCGTGGATTTGTTCCGCCAAAATGGATCGTTATTGAACTAACGTTGTGTTTCTGGATTGATTTCAACTCTAAACCTGATGGCAGAGCGGATGTTTTACTGCCAGAGAAATAGACCATCCATGATATCGAGTAAGAGAGATATATTTTAAAAGAGACGTTCTTGCTATGCTAGGAAGAACAACAACAGAACTTCTATTAAAAGGACTGAATTTGGGTGCTGTAGAGATGCAATCAGTATTTCTGTGTCATGACTGTTACCATCACTGCCCATTGCTCAGCAGCTCATGAGCGAGATGCCAGGAAAGTAATAGCCTGCTTTATGAAAGGCAGCATGGAAAATGCAGCCGTGTAGGCTGAAGGCCATCCTGGCTGAGGCTGGCTGCTCTGCCAGGCAATGCTGCCTGCAGAGGGAGGGCCAGGCTTTGCCTGCCAGGGTGCTCCAGGATGAGTGAGGGTGCAGAGCTGGTTGTTTTCCTTGGTCCCGCTTCCTTTCCTTCCCACTCTTGGCCAAGCCCACCCACGGGTGGGTGACCTGCCCACGTCTCTTGTCCAATGGATCTGGACATTAGGATGTCCTTCAGTGCAGGGCAGGCTGTGCTGCCCCTGTGTGTCTTGAGCTATCCCTGGAGCCTCATGGGCTTTGAGGGCTGAGAGGGCAGAGTGGGCAGACAAAACACGTCTGCGTTTGGTCCTTTCTGCTGCCAGGGATGGGACATCAGCAGCTTTTCTGGGCAGCCTGCTCCAGGGCCTCACCACCCTCATTTAGTTTAAACCGTTTGTCCTTGTCCTGTCGCTACCTACCCTTGTAAAAAGCTTCTTTCTATCATTTTTGTGTGCTAGGGAGAAAGGGGCAGGTTTCAAAGAGGCTCGAGAACATCCATGTGCCCTTTTATACATCTTGGAACTGCTTTTCCTTCTTTTGTGGAGCATTAAAGTCAGAAGAGCCCCACCTCGGTGCAGTTGCCCCCTCCCCAGTGGCGGAAGCCCGTTGCAGAGCAAAGATGACAAAAAAAAAGGCCTTAGAATCAGTTATTCTTCTGAAGTCAGAGCTCCCACTGGGAGCTGAACTGGCAGCTAGCAGGTGTGGGGGATCAATGGGCTGGCAGTGCCAGTCCGATGTCGAACTGCCTTGTAGACCTCGGGCTCAGCTGGAGCTTCGCTGGGCTTGGGATAAAGTGAAGGCGGATGCATGTGTGGTGGCTGTGGGTTCAGGCATCCTCTTTGTCCTCAGGTTGCTCCTGTACGTGTCTGCCCATTACCTCAGCCTGGGTGGAGGCTTTCTAGGGCCCCCGAGTTCCTGTGACTCCTCTGCACGTGATGGTATTATTTCAAAGCATATGCAATGCTGCCTGAGCATGCAGCTAGAAGCCAGGGTCCTATCTTATTGCTGTGTGACGTAAATTCCTATTAAAGCAAATGGGACTTATATCCTGCAGTGAAGAAATAGACCCCAGGAGCTTTCACTTGTCCTTCCGATTCCTGTAGCCCTAAGGAGACCAGCAGGGCATTTGTTTTTACTTCTCTCTGAGCTCCTTTGACTTTTCTGAGGTGCTGAAGACTGCTACCACACACTGACCTCGCTAGGAACTAGCAGCACATCCTCATATGCATGTTTAAATATCTGACTGTATGCATCTGTGTTAGCTCTATTTTTCCTCTGACTACTTCTGCATTAGCTCATTCATCTACAGAGCTGACCTAGAAATAATTGTGTGCTGGCCAGAGCTGTGGTGAGGGTGAGAGGCTGTGTTATGAAGTGCTTTGATGACCGTGAGCACTCTGAGTCCTATGTACTTGAAGGTTTTTGAATGGAACTGAGCTCAGAGCCCTTCTTCATGTCAGTCTGCCTGTGGCTGAGCTCAGTGCCCAGCTCAGTGTTGGTAAATGTGTGCTCACTGAGGTCTGAAGGGCTGCTGTCCACGTGCCATAGCCATGCAGTGTGACAGGTAGGCACCTGCTGGTGACCGAGAGGTGAGAAGTCTGGGATGTCTCTCTCAGACCAGAAGTTTGGGCTAATGTGGGGCAGCCTTCAAGGATGCTGCAGGCAGGGTGTGTGTATATGTTGGCCACAGGAAGTACTCCTTCCTTGGCTCCCAGCATGGAGAAGATGGCTGCCCATGGGACTCGCTATAGCTGCTGGGATTTTCACTTCTTAACAGTCATTTTATGGCCTGAAAGCACCCTTATAAATTCACAGAATGGCTTGGGTTGGAAGGGACCTTGAAGGCCATCTAATTAAAACCCCCCCACCGTGGACAGGGCTGCCTCCCACCAGCTCAGGCTGCCCAGAGGCCCATCCAACTTGGCCTTGGAACACCTTCAGGGATGGGGCACCCACAGCTTCTCTGGGCAACTGTGCCACTGCCTCACTGCCCTCTGAGTTAAGGATTTCCTCCTAACATCCAACCTCAGTCTCCCCTCTTTTAGTTTAAAGCTGTTCCCCCTTGTTTTACCACTATCAGACTGTGTAAAAAGTCAGTCTCCATCTTTTTTATAAGCTCCTTTTACCTGCAGAAGAGCCTAGTCCTTGTCTGAGGCACGTTGCTGTGCCATTCTGGGAATTGCTAATGGCCAAGCTGTATTTTGAACAGAGATTTATGATCACCTTCCCAGTCAATTAAAATGCTAGATATTGCTAAGGCAGAATTCAATTAAGGTTAATTGGAGCTTCTGAAAACTGCTTTTCCAACGGGAAACAATGGTGGGATTGCAGATCCTAGAGGGTTTCTATTACTTTTAAATAACTTTCAGTTCTGTTCCTCCCTGACGCTGCCGTAATCTTCCCTCCAGCCCTACGCTCACGCTATTATCAAGCAATTCAAATGTTGATTTTTTTTTCTGTCATAATTTATCATTTTGACTTATTTGTTCTTTATACGTCTTCTTCTAAAGGCAGGAAAAAAATCTACAGACGCCTGGAAATGTTTTTGTATCAGTCCCAGTGGCCTGCCATGAAAGATATATAGCCACTTCTAAGAATCTGACAACACTTCAGCAACAATTATCCAGACAGGTACAATAACAACTCCCTTTTCTTTCGCTGTTGAGAGGGATGCTAATGCTTTAATGAATTGTCAGTAAAGATTAAAAAAGAATAAAATAAACAAAGGGTTGGGAAAACAGGTGCAAATGAAATTCCATTAAAATGCAGCTCAGGTTTACCGTTCTACCCTAAATTTTATTTTCTTGGCATCGGGGACTGTTGTGACAGTTCCTCGCACACTTGATTGAACCGGGAAAACACATGGGACTGTATCTTAGTCACAGAATGCAGAACGTGCAGCTCTCAGCTCGCAGAGCAATCTCTTGGAGGGATGAATAATCATTTCAGCCATTCCTTTTGTCAGAATTTGCAACCCGTTGTTTACTGCGTGGGGACTAATAACCAAACGCCAGTGAGGAATTAAAGGAGAGGGAAGCAGCAGTGTAGAAAGAGAGAGCTGCAGCAGCTTGCAGGTCCGTGGCCCCGAGGCCGTGCCTTTCCCACTTGCTGGCTGGGGCGTTTTGTTGAACTCTGCTCTTTGCTGCTTTGGGAGTAGATTAACGCTTCTGAATGCACATGCCCTGCACTCGGCTGTTTAAAGGGAAGCAGAACAACTCTCGACACAAGTATTTTTTTTAAGAGTTTCCCTCTCTTTGTGGGAGATAAAGGGAAGCAAAGCCATGGGCAATTATTGTGTAGAAGTTAAAGGGAAAAATTTCTTTGATAAGAAACGATTGTGTAATTATACAATTGCCAAAGGAGAGGAACATGTAGGTGGATGCACTCTCTGATGTGTGATTACTAATGAATTCTCTGTATCCCTTGTGGAAAAGAGCCACAACTGTAAAATTAAATAGTCAATGCTTCTCTGATGAAAGGATTCACAGGCACTGATGTCCTTTATCAAAATACACCAAGCTTTGAAAGAAGAGCGGGAGCAGCAAGGCTCAGCTTCAAGTAGAGCAATTGGAATGGGGGAACTCGGCTGAAGTCTTTTTCTCTAGGAAGCTTGCGGACCGTGTTTTCTAGTGGCAGAATCGTTTTGTCTGGGGAAGTGATGGGTAAGCTGTGACCAGGTGGCGGGCGGTGGCCGATGCTGTGGCCAGTGCCATACAGCTGGTGGGCAGGAGATACTGGGTTTGATGTCACAGTGGGGTGCGTGGACTGACAGGTGTGGAGACTTTGGAAACATCCTTTCTTTGAAAGGTGAAAAGTGCCATATAACTACTCAGTGAAGCGTGCATCTGCTTGACAGTCCAGGGAGCTCTCGCATGCAACTCTCTGCCTCTCTCTTTTCTCCTTCCCCTTTTCCTTTTCTTTCCCTTCCCCTTTTCCTTTTCTTTCCCTTCCCCTTCCCTCTTCTGACTCTCCATATAGATACACTCAAACGTAACCTTTTGGAAGACAGTCTCCTTTCATGAAGTTTACTCTTTTTGGTCTTGCAGTTCATGCAGGGTGTTATTTCAGGGAGAGGTGATAGTCCTGTGTAGGAATGTAGGTCCTGACATGGAAATGGGACTCTTGAAGACCTCCAGAAAGAGGCAAAAGGGGCAGAAGGGCTGCTGGGGCACCGCCTGCAACGCTATGGCTCTGATGCTCTCAAGTGAGAAGACACCGTGAGCACAGAGACATCCCCTGGAAAATAAAGAGGGGAAAATAGCGTCAAAGCAGTGGATACTCATCCCTGGGCTGCCCAGTGCGAGGGGTGTCTCAAGATGGAGACACCAAGAGGGTGGGCAGGGGGTTGTGTGTGGGTCTCCTGCCCTGCTACGATGAGGCGGATGTCCTTGGCCAGCGACACTGATATTAGTGTCCGCGGCCGTATGTAGCTCGTTGTCGACAGCATCCCTTGCACCTCCATGGTGGGACACGGTGTGGAGGGCTCTGAGGTTCCCTGGAGAATGGGGAGTAGCTGGATATTTTTATTTGCTAAGAAACAGCTGAGAAGACCTCTTAATACAGAGCTCCAGCCATAAAATCAGAATTTGTTCTCCCCTCTCTTATCTTCTCAGGAAACAAATTTTGCTGCAAAGCTTTTCCTGGACCTTTTTAAAGCTGTAGCATTAAATACATTAAAGGCTGCTTATTTTGAATTTGGATAGAGCTGAGACACGTTACGACTCTATAACTAAATGGAAAACCTAGTAAAAAAAAATAAATGCATTTTTGCTCAGGCTGAATACAACTACTGCTGCTTAGGTAGATTATTCTCAAGAGAAGATCCATGGGCTGAAAATAGTCCATTGCTGTCCACAGGGACATTGTGAAGAAGATTTAAGAGGATCTAGGTGAGCCCAGTGTCCTTGGAAAAATAATGACAAGAAGGCTAGCTAGCCCAAGGCTATCTACAGCAATCTCCTCAGACGTTAAAAAAGTGCAAAAGGCCACACAACGCATACCTGAGATCGTGAAAAGAGGGGGAAATAATAGCTTGAAGTAATACTTGGATAAACAACTGGAATAAATGTGTGACTAAGTGGGCGTATTTCCCTGTAGGTACAATCCAGGGATATGCCGAGCTGAGGGAAAAGCGCTGCAATCTTTGTAGAGGAAGGAGTACAGGCTGGCGCCTGAGATTAGCTACTGCAAGGCTGGCGATCAGGAGTCACAAAGCCCTTCCTCTTTCTCTGCCTTTTGTTTTTCAGACTGGAAATGCTTTTTCATGGGCGCTTGTAGTAGAGAAGCTCTGAAACGCTTCTGACATTACAGCACATTTGTCTTGGATCATGCAGGATGTATTCGTGTGTAGCTCAAATTCCTGCTAGGTACTGAAAATGCAGGGAGATTATTTTATTATCCCTTTACTGCATGGTATATTAAAGGTTTCAAGAAAATCCAGCCAATTGATCACAGAGCTTGCTGTCCTTGAAAGTTATGCTAGTCTTTCCAGTACATTAATCAATGAGGCAACTGAAGGCAATTCCACGTTGGCATCCGATTTCACATCCACAGGTTTATAACCAGTGCTTATATCCACATTTATTTACATTCATCTCAGCTCCTGCGTTGAGAATTCAGTGTGTGTGTGTGTGTGTGTGTGTGTGTTTACATCCAGAGATGACTGAACTGTTCATTTTTTTTGTTCTACATCATAAAGGTTCAGTTTTCTTCCTTCTGCAGTCTGTGTTTCCTGGCTCTGACGATGTTTCCTTAAAGTGGATGCCGTGTGCTTGTTCTACAGCTGCCTGTGGCCATCAGGAATGGATGCACTCGGAAGAGTCTGGGCAAACAGACATCTTTAAGTCAGTTTGTGATTTAAACAAATCACCCTTGCGTCTGTGTTTGTGCCTCTGAATGGTAGGCTTCCTTTTGTAATTTTGGCCTGAAAAATGTAGTTATTTTGGGTTGTGTTGGTAGTTATCTGTATAACATTACAAGATGCCCTATTGAGAGCTGCTATATCATTCATCTGATTGGCCTTATGAGTTCATCCAGTTATCAAACACAGATTTGCCTGAGAGTATTTTAACCAAGAGACAAAGCAGTAGTCCAGCAACGGGCACAAATTGGAATGTCTGTGAAAATTGGTTCAAACACAACTCTTATATACAAAGGGAGAGTTGTAATTATGCTGAGAAGAAATTATTTCACCAGCACAGTCACTGATAGTATTGGTCAATGAGATCTTCCTGACCGAGAAAACTATCATAAAGAGCTGTGGAGCAAATGGAAATTGGGACTCTCTGCTGCTCTGTGTAAAGACAGGAAGGACCCTCATGCAAAGTATTTCACTGCACCCTGCCTTGATTCTTCTGCTTGTGGTCTGCGGATGAGTGCCTGCTTTCCAAGGATATAAACAAGTTAGACTTACTGCCATCTGCAAGGTGTGCTGAGATCCTCAGCAAATGCTATGGATGTGCACGTTATGGAAGCATCTTAATTACAGGTTAACGAACAGCACAGTACAGGACAAGCAAGAAAGCGACCAAATATTGTCCTCATATCTATACTAGAAGCAGATACTAGCTGACATGGTTTTTGAGTACCTTCCTTCCATTAGTGGCTTTTAATTTCAAAGTGAAATCATTTAAACTTATCCATTTCCTTCTTATTTATGTTGATCTGATAATACCATTCTGGGTTACATCCCTTCCGTGCTCCTATCTGTGAAGCTCCAGACTGATGAGCAACCTGATCTGGTGCTTGTTTCGGTGGTCAGCAACGCTGCCCATGGCAGGGGGTTGGAATGAGATGATCTCTGGGTCCCTTCCAACCCACATCATTCTGTGATTCTACCATTTTACCTGAAAACAGCGTATGATGTTACCTAGGCATTTAATGATGATACTAATGAGGCAGCAATTCGTTTGTTTCCTTTTTTCTTCCCAGATTTGATGAGGTTATTCATTTCAGACCTTGAAAACTGAGAGGAGACGGTTGCGAACACGGCATAGCTTTGTGTTTAATACGCCTCCTGTTCTATTTTTGTGCATTTACATGCTCATTTAGGGCCCTTGGATTCAGTTGTGCTCCCTGCAGTCTTGCTGGCATCACGGATCCTTCCTGACTACCTGATGGCTTTTGTTAAGCACTCTGCTCCATAGCTGTTTGTATTATGTGCTTTTATGCAGCTTACTGGAGAAACATCTTGTTACCACTTTTTCTCTTGGAAATATGTATTTAGATGACAGGTACTTCCAGGCTTTCTGCTATTCCGATTTGTCAGCATTGCTACCCTGAAATTACACTTAACCCAGGCAAGGTTAAACAAGAAGTGAAGAGAAGGGATCATCTGGACAAATCCCAAAGGGAAGCCAGCTGCAGAACTGCAGGCACAGCCACAGAGGGGTTACAGGGACGTGGTCGCCCAGAGATGGGCTCAGCACGGAGGCAGCCCTCCTCTCACCCGGTCCCTACCTCTGAGCATCACGCCTGAGCGACGGTCCCAGCCCATTTGTGTTTCTCTCCATAACTGTATCCAGCTTTACAGCCGTTTCTTTTCTCCACCGTTTGCCTGAGGCAGAGCTGGCCCCTTGCTTTCTGCCGTCTTAGCGGTGGGTGCCCCATCCCGCCCAGCGCTGGGCTTTGGTCTCGGAGCAAAGCCGCAGAAAACCAACGGCGTGCAGACTGCAGCAAGAGCCATTAGATGGCAGTAAAGCCTTTCGGAAAGGGCTGTGGGGGAGCGTTGGTGCAGCGAGCTCGTAGCTCGGAGAGCCTCGTAGAAGAGGGACCCTGCTCATAAATCCAGCATGCAACAAGGGGTTCTTCGTGCGTCCTGCAGAGTGCGTGTCGTACCGCTCCCCAGATCCGCTGTTGTTTGCAATAGAGACGGCCCTTTCTTTTATTTTCTTTTCCTTATTTCTTTTCTTCCCCCTACCCTCTCATCCCCTCCTCCCCCCCCCCCCTCCCCCCTCGGGTTTGTTTTAATCACGTAGCATATTCCCACCGTTTAATCTCCTTTCCAAGATAATGCGTGTCCTAAGCCTTTAATGTGAGCTGACCGAGACACCTGTGTGATGTTTGCAGGGAAGTGCAGGGCTGGTAGCACACGGGGGTGCCAATCTGTAAGGTGCAGTCTCGGCAGGCTGGACAGAGAGCATTATTTCTTGCCTAAAAAGGAACATTACCCTTGTCAAAAAATGTGCTTGTGCTGAGCCACTGGGATGGAGTGGCCAGGCACAGAAAGGGATTTTGCAGAGATTTGCTTCATTATGGCAGAATAGTTAAGGAGGAAAGTGAAACATCATTTTGCCTTGTTTTGTCATCATCCGTTGCTGTCGGGTAAGAATTTGGATATAAAAAACAGGTGGGAAGAGGAACAGAAATCATTTTCTGCCACGCAGTGACATTATATATTCCCCTGATAATAATGTAATAAGAAAAGAATTACTGATTCTCGTCAAGGTGAAGAAAAGCAGACTTATGCCTGCCACACACCCACACTTCAGCCTGTTCCTATCCCTGGTATTATGCTTTGTGCATTCTTCTCAGCAACAGTAATGAAAAATAGGTTAAAAGCCATTAGTGATATTTCCTCCTTTCATCCTACCCGAGAATGGTGTGAAATGCAGTGTTATACATGATTTCCTTGAAAACAGCCTTTCTAAAAGCATCGCTTACTGTTTGGGATTTAGGAGCTGCAGTGCAGGGAGGCAATTTTAGATTCTTTAAGCTGGTTCTGTGAACTGCTGTCGGTAGGGCTGATGAGGGAATGTATGCAAAGGCCGTCACCATTTCAAACGTGCTAATGGACAAAATGGATGAGAGAAAACAGTAAAAGCTTTGGCTTGCACAGCCACTCAGGAGCATTCCTTGTTATCAGCGTGTGCTGCCTTAGATCCGAAATGCAGAGACGGGGATCTCATCAGAAGAGGCTGATCCATGGCATTCCTTATACTTGCAATGCTGCTGGCATAGTGGGCTGCTGGTGGCTGTCCTCTACTGTGAGATGAGCCAGTCATACTTCACTTCTAGAGTTAGGACAAGGACGGAAGAGTGTCTCCTCCCTCAGACTGCTCTGAATTAGCCCCAACCCCTGGATTTCAGCCGGGCTGAAAGCATAACTGTGTTGCCAGGGTTTTGGAGTGTTTTGAAGGCTGAACTTCATCAGTAGGATTGTTGAGACTAGGACAATTTTAATATTATTCCCTTCTCTCAATTTTGTGCGAGTACTTGATTTTCCTTACCTGACACTCTTACATGTTTTTCCATGATTCTGGTGTTTTGTTCTTTGTTTCCTGTGAGAGAGTTGCATGGAAAGGAGATGCATGGAGAGGAATTTACCGAGCCTTGTTCAAAATGTAGACATTTCAGGATCGAGTGTTACTAGGAGGATGTGCAAGGGAGATTTGTGTGAAGAATTCTTATTTTAATTACGTACCTTTCCCGAATGCCTTATCAAGAGCCAATGCCATTTTTTTAATACTGACTTTGGCTAATTATAAGCTTTCGGGTAGGAATTGTCTGATAGCCCGGGTTAGTTACAGTTGTCTGGGTTTGAATTTCTGTGTATGCTCTTTGTTTTAACAGCACATGATCAGAGTCTAGGGCCAAGCCCTACCCTCAGCTCCTCCCAGGCAACGCTGTATTTGACTAATGTCTACAACTTGATTTGCCTTTAGGACTGTAATCTTGGAAGCCTTAAACTTGAATTTGTGCTGTCACACTGAAGGATAGAAAGGGGGATAACATAACTTTATAGCCTCTTTTTTTCTCCTCCCATCCTGCCCTTCTTGAGCTTTTCTGTGATGTTATTGCAGGGCCCGGGAGGTCCCTTGGGCCACTCCTTTGGTTGCACTGACCCAGCTGTGGATTCCCCTTGCAAGAGTTCTGGTAGATGTCTTTTGTCACTCTGGCTCAGCCCCTTGACGGAGCCTCACTGCTGGGGGGCACGCTGGTTTCCAGCTCCCCACATCCCCGTGCAAGAACATGAGCCTGAAGTCATGGGGCAACCAAGAATCCTTCAGATTTCACCTCCTTTTCCCTCTGTTCCTGGCAGGTCTTCTGCTTCTTTCTATAATTGGAGATACTGTTCTCTGCGAATAACACCTACCCACTCTGCCTGCAGGCCAGTAGGTATCGTATAACATTACTTTCCCGCTACCTGAGCTTATGATTGACAGAAGCTTTAGCTTTTTCTGAGCTTGACATGCAATTTGTCCCCAAACCATTTGCGATGTTCTAGAAAATAATTTCCCTTATTTTTTAGGCACTTTAAAAATCTTTTGGTGTGCGGGGATTGATTGGGAAGCAAGGACTGCAGGACCCCACTGCTTTTAGAGCCCATGGTTGGGTCTTTGACCTTGTAAAAGGAGGCAGCTGGTAAGGTAAAGTAAATACTTCCTGAGAAATTCATTCGATAACATGTCAGTGTGCTCTTTGTGCTAGCAAAAGCGAGATGGGCATGTGTTCTGTGACTAGCTATTGCTCCCCTATGTTTGTGTCACAGAGCATTATCAGCTGTGCAGAATTACATCATTCTTGCTCGTTGGTGTCTTTCTCGATCCCCTTTCACTGATTTCATACTTGGGTACACAGTTCCTCTGCTATTATTCTGGAAACCGTACGCATAAAGAACACAAAGTACTTCACAGCTCTCTGACTACTGAGAAAAACATCCTCCATGGCTCCATTTGATTCAGTTTTCACAGTATTTTACACCTTTGGTGGTGGTGGTGGTGGTTTTTTTTTTGTATCCAGGGAGACTGAGGTACACAGAAAATGGGAGTGTCATGGGGTCACAGGGTTCACCACAAACACACAGGCAACCTACCTTCTCTTGTTAGAAGCAGAATATTTGAGGTGGATTAAAAATATATCTTGCAATTTGAAATTTAATTGGATTTGTGCTCAGAAGAGGCATCCAAAGGAATGAAAGGGATCTCGGGGTGTTCATTTTCGAGCTGAAAATGTGATTGTTTCTATGAAATGCAAGTCCTTGAGCACTAGCAAATTTTCTTGGTGAATATTTGCTGTTGCTCTGCTCAGAAGTGAGGCAAATCCTGTTGGCCTTTTCAGTCTTGTAAGTATTTAGTTACCTTTAAACCTACTTAGAGATCTACACCTTGTTATTGCTTAGTGAAATTTAACAAATCTAACTCTGTTTGCTCAATGTATTTGCAGCTCCAGAGGAAGGGCAATGTTATCGTCAACATTCATGCTGCTGTCCACCTCCCCTCGTGCGTAGAGCTTGTGGATGGGAACTGTTGAGTCACGGCCTGAACTACTGATTGATCACCTGAGGCAAGGGCTGAGTCAGGCAATTCACCTGTGTGACTGGAAGGGGTGGAACCTGGCTCCACCTCTCCTAGACCCCATCTAAGGGCTGACTGCCACTGGGGAAGGCTTTCTTTCTGGAGTTCCATCCTCCCCCTCCTCTCCCCTTTTTGGAGTTTTTCTGCAAGCCTCAAACACAGATGAGCACTTCCATTAATTTTTGATTACTTCTTTCCACCATAATAATCCTTCTAGTTATAAGACCTGCAAAATGCCATCCTAACCACGCCGCTCTGCTAACTGTACATTTGTTAACTGTACAGCTTGATTTTCTCAGTAGTGCTAGGTGGTACTGACCTGTCAGAACAGAGCTGGAGAAAGGTGCTTGTTGCCTCTGTGATGGTAAATGAGTTGCGGGGCTCCTAGCTTGCTGAATCTGCAGTTAAGCAAAACAGAATGAAAACACCGCAGTTATTGCAAAATGAGGCTTGTGTTTTGTTTTCTGCTGTCAGGGGGCGAGCTGATCACTGGGTATTTGAGTCCAGCAAATCAGCCTGAGGCTGCTCAGACTGTGTTCTGGGGGCAGCGTCAGAAGAAGAAATCTCTGCTTCTGCTGTGTCCTTTCCCCTCTGAGGCAGAACTACTTTTGCAGCTGCTCAGAAAACTGGATTGAGCAAGTTGAAAAACAGTATTTATTTTTCTGTGGGTTTTTCACTGTATTGTCAAGAGGGGAGTGGGGAAAAGCAAGTGGGGATTGGAAGACTTCAGCTGTTTTAAAACCTGCAGCTTCTGAATATCTAACCATAGGCAGACACAGGCTCTAGGCAGCTTCCTGCCCACTGGAGGCTCTCTTGTGCCATCTGTCCAGTTTTCCGTCCTCTGTTCTGCAAAGTCTGTAGGCATTTGCAATCCCAGTTGATGAGGACTTGCTGCACCCTGCGGAATCCAGCCTTCCACCTCCGGGTACAGCTTGCAGTGAATCCTCAGGCAAAGCTAAAGCTTACAGCTGCGGTGCAGAGATATGCAGAAGAAATAACGTAATTATTTGCAGTGTAAATGCTGTGTTCCCTTTGTGTTGTTCCCAATATTCCCCACACACCTTGCTGGTTCCCCTTGTAACACAAAAAATAACATGGCAGTTAAAGCAAGCTCTTTCCGTGAATGGCACATAGCTTCACTGAAGTATTTCTCTTTCTCGCCTTCATCTAAAAACAAAAACCAAGCAAACAATGTTTCTGCGACACGGTAAGAGAGCTGGTATGAGGGAATTTGTCTCTAGAGACCGCAGTGCATTCTCAGCTATCAACTTGAGGCATTTTTTGCTCAGTGGAAGCTGTTTTTGCAATTCATCTCCTGTCTGTTCCTTGGCTTTTATGTTGTTATAGGGCCGAATTCTGCGAGCGGTGATGTGGGAGGTGAACTTGCTCATAAATGGGCTCATTGATTGAACTCATTGGAATTATGTGCCTAATCAGACATGCACTTCTCTCTGCTGGATCAGGTCTCTCCTCCTTCTCCTCCCGAAGAGAGAGTATTCTGTCTTCATAAATTGATGCAGTGAGGAAAACCTCCTGGCTTGTGCATTTGTAACGCAGAACTGTAAGAAAACCTGTGTTTTTCTCCCTGAAGATTTGCATTGCCTAGGATAGAAATCCCCTCACAGCTGCAACAATCTATATTTTAAACATTTTCCCTTCATGTGCCTCCCAGTTAAAATATCGTACGAAGTACAGCTGGAAAATCTCTTGCAGAAAGAATAATTCCTTTTCCTTTCTGTTTTCTGGCTATTTCTGAGCATTTTACCTTACATCCACTTGTCCTCAGGCCCACACAATGCTCCGTAATTTATGGCTGCCCTTTGCCTGTGTCAGCTGCACAGGAGTTTGCAGAGCTTCTCCTGCCTCAAGAAATGCTGGGAAGCATTTGATGGCATCCTCATGCACAGCCAGCGCTGTGATTCCTGTGTGTGGAAGGAAAGTGATGGGAACAGCCATGGGGCTCCACGGATGGAGTGATTAAAAGCAGGCTGGGATGGGGAGAGGGGATTGACAGGGAGATAATGAGAAATGAGCCTGCAACCTTAGCGTTCTTCATTTTATGCTTGATTTCTTCCCTTAATGTCTGTGTCACATCTTATTCTTGCCACAGCTATTTCACCCATGTTAAAACTGAGGCACAAATGGAGTGGCTGGGAAGCTCAGCCATGCTAGGGCTAGACAAAGGAACCACAAGACCTTCTCTCAAAGTCTTGGAGCCTTCTAGAATTGGAAGGAAATGATGGCTGAAAGGCAGTGTTGGTGCTATTTGGTCACAGGGGGCTGTTTCTGCAGGGCCGTGTGCCTACTGCCACAAGCACCCGGGAAGCTGCTTTCTATGCCAGGAGGTCGGGATGTGACCCAAGTGGGAGAAGTAGGGTGTGATGGGACTCATGGATTTTGACTGCCCTGTGGTGTAGGTAGGGCTGCCTGTAAGATGAGCAGCGCCAGCCTGAGCACTGCTAGCTGTGCAGCCACAGCAGTGTGGCTGACAGAGCTGGAGTGTTCATCCAGCTTGTCGGGAACCTCTTGCCTCTCCGCTAAGCTTGGTGGAGCTGCAGCACCACTGTTCAGCCCAGTGCAGGTTTGTCACCCCAGTGCTCTTCCAGCCTCAATCACACCACAGTGTGCTCACCGTGGCTATGGTGTGGGGTGTGTTGCCTGGCTGATGTTGCTGATATCTCTTCAGTGTTTCTAAAACGAAATTAAAAACTGCAGTGTTTTCATTGCTGCCCCATCAGCAAATTGACCTGACCCAGGCTGGTAACTAAAGCAGAGGCCAGGTAGAGACTGGCATTTGGGAGCACTACTGTCAGCTCTTGGAAGAGTTGTGCTGCACACTAGCAGAGCGGGAGCTCAGGAGCCTGACCAGCGAGGAGGAGGGTCTGCTTCCAGTGCAATAGGAAGATAATCAATCATGCTACTCGCTTGTGTCTTGGCAAAGGTATTTAGCTATCAGCCAGCTGGTTAGCTGCCTCAAGGCCACCTGCCTGACTGAAAAGCAGAGAATCAGTTTCTTTCCCTCGCAAAGGGAAGCGGGGAATATTGACTTGTGTGATAATTTTAGGTGGATGATTAAATTTGGCCTCCTAGGCCCCGGTTGAAAATCCAATTCAGATGACTAGTTTTCTGTTCATACACTGCTGAGCAATCTCGTATTCTGCCACCACTAATGTTCCTGATGTTGATTGTCCTTTCACTCTAACAAAGCACAGAAAAGCCCAGCCTGCTCTCTATTTCCTGTGGCTTTGGGCTATCAAAACATAATGAGAAGACTGCTTTCGGTTTATGTTAAGGACATAAAATCTACCCTTAGACAAACTGACTGTCTACCTTGTAAGGTCCCATACTGGTGCTGTGACAGGTGCATTGGTCAGAAAGATTGTGAATGTTCTACTGACTTAGGTCGTTTTCAGATATTTTAGTTAAAGCTGCCCAGATCCTGAACACAAATTTCATGGAGGGGGGGAAACAACCCCAAACCACAACTGGAATGTACTTAGTGCTGTTACAACCCATGTGAATGGTAGGGTTGTGGGTTAAAACCCTCCGTAAGCAGGTGTGAGGTAGGTGGGGCACTCAAGGGGGGAAAATGGGGAAGAATGTGTTACTCATAGTATGTTCCGATGCATATACACGTGCAAACATCAATCCCATTTTCACTAGGATCACCAGACTGCTCCTATATGTTAGTGAATTACACCGTTACTGGGAAGTTTTGCTACACCAGATCTTTTCAAGAAGTCTGTTCTCTCAAACAAATGTGGATTCACTTAAGAAGGCTCCATTGTGGCAAGCACAACTTGTTTCCCGGAGTTAATGAATGCAGGTGCTCAGCAAGTGCTTTCAGGTGACAGATTCAAAGAAGAGTGCTCATATAACAAAGGGATCCTGAGCAGTAGCAAAGGCTTCTGAAGAAAAGAGTACATAAAGGGCAGTTTAGAGTGCGTTACCCAGAAAGTTGCATTAGGGAGCGAGCTTCTGATTGCCGAAGATAAACTGCTTGGAAGGCATTAATGGAGGTAGAAAACAGCTGAGTTCGGGTTTAACAGATAAAGCAGATACAGATAATAGGATTAGGAAATAAGAGAAAGATAAATTCGTACACTGTAAAGCAGAGGCCTTTGCCCTTAGTGGTGCTTTCTTGTTCTGAAAGCAACGAGTGGATGACATTTCAAATATTGTCTTGAAAGAAGGTAGGGATATCTCTAAGCTGTGTGAGAGTGGGAAGGGGACAATCTACATTGCCTTGCAGTGGTCGTATTTACTGCCCTTCAGTAGGCACGTTTGAGAGAGATATTTATGTAGTAAGCACGGGTGCAATTACAGTACAGGTAGGTATAATGTAGGTTTAATTTGCCAGCCATAACGTCTGTAATGCTGCACAACGCAGGCTTTATTATGCCGTGGGCAACTGTAGCATAAGCTCTGCAGAAACCTTGTACATGTGGTGCAGTTTTTAGGAGGTGCCACTGTGTCTTTGTTAGCATTCTTACTGAACGATAGCCAAGACCTGTAGCTATCACTTGACTGCCATCAAAACAGTGCTTCCTACCGGTGTAAACTGTACAATGAAGGGGAAGATAAAGAACACGCCTCAGTATCTCTCTAAAGGCAGATGAAAATGCTTAATTTCACTCTTCCAGCCTTTGAACTTGGCTGAAGATAAATCTGTGTCTGAAAGAAGAAATGCACAGCTGAGTAAAAAAATAATTGCAGGTCATAGTGAACAGGACAGATTGTACTAAAGCATTACATTAGATGCTTTTTATGTTATCGGCGGTGCCAGTAAGTTGCACTTAGTATTTTGCCCAATGCATCATATGATATATCACAGTTATCTGACAGGCAATAGAAGACTGCGGTCATTAGGAGTGAAAACCAACGGGTAACAACATAGGAGAGGAGAGAGATAGTTAGCTGGGTTGTTACCAATTTGTGTAGAGAACTTTGTAGCAGCAGTAAATACTGTAATGCGGGTATTTATGACTACTTGTGACATAATGTGAATGTACTGCAAATGTAAGCGCAGTCTGTAAGATTTGCAGGAGGTCAGCTAGCCCTCCTTTGAGTACTGCTGAAGAGCAGCCATCAGGCTGAGGGTCTGATTACCATGTTTTTGTAGCGCACAAGCACCTGATAGAAACGAGCAGAAATTTGGTCATGTACTCTGACAGACTGGTCCTATTTTCCAGGGAAATAACAAAGCCATTGCTATAGGAACAAATAATAAAACATAAGCAGCTAAAGCAATACAATGATACGACTGCACAGCGGAGCTGAAAATGCAAGCCTGGCACACTCAGTGCTGGCACACAAACTTTAATTTCTTCCAGCCTCATGATGAATACATTATCAGCCCTTAGGATGATGACTGTACGTAGGATTACCTTTATGAGCTAAGAATGACTTTCAGACAGCCTTGGTGCGAACCTTCCCTGTGGTACGTCACTGTGCTTTTTGCCCTGACTGCTGCTGATTCTGGAGAGCAGTAGCAGCTCCTCGTGTCCCTTCAGAAGGGCTCTGTGCGCTTTGCAGCGTTTAGGCAGAGCGGGGAGATTTTGGAGTTAAGTTTCCCAGTGTTCCCTCAATCAAACGTAAGCTTTTCAGCTCTGCCTTGAAAGATCTGGCTGTGCTAATGAAGCCAGAGAGATGGCAGGGGTGGGGACGATGCTGTTGATTTGGGAGATTACTCAGTTGGCTGAGCGTAAGCAGAGAGGCTGTGACAAGAGAGCCTGTTTCCTCTGCCCTTTGCTTAGAGAACGTATCTGGAGCTAATAAAGTTGTCAGGTTGTGTTCTCTATGGGTACTTTTCCCTGGCTGACATTTTACCATTTCTTTCTTACATTTTGTCCGTTTTGTGTAAGAGTCTGTTCATTTGCACTCCTTTTTCCCTCGTCATCCTTCCTCAGATGTATGAATAAATAATGAACATTTTCATCATTTACATGTGGTGAACATTTCCCCCCCCCCCATCTTAGGCTGTGACCAAACCTGGCACTGGGACTTGGCGAAATGGCGAGGGAAAGAGAAGTCAAAGCATACTTTGACTCTTCTTCTAGGGGCTGCTCACCACCAGCAAACAAGAGAATGGGCAGTCCCTGGCAGGTGCTCATTGTGACAGTGGGCATCAGAGAAGGCAAGGCAGAGCCCTGCCTGCCATGCTGAGAGCCCTGTGTGGTGGCATGGTGCCACTTGGTACAGCCACGGGGGCAGGAGGTGGCCATCACTGCAGATACAGGAGAAGTTAGAAACTGAAGAACAGGGAAATAAAAATGTACTGGGGATACCGTGCCCTGCCTGAACTTTCTCTGCAAGAAACTCAAGCAGATAGACAAGCTAAGAACCCACAGGATGGAAAAAAATGTACATGGGCATACTCACATCACATATATCATTAACCACTGGAAAGAAAACCTACTGAGTTTTCTCACAGCGAAAGAGTGTATGGCTTAGGCTCAGCAATCTGATGACACAGTTCATGGAGCAGTATTGGATAGTAACAAATTTTGGTCAGTAGGGCATTCTCTCTTTCTGAGATGGTTTTTAAAACAAATGGGTTTTGCTTAATATGTTAGGAAAGGAAGTAATATTTTGGAATTTCTCAGCAGCAGCCAGTTGTATTTTATTTTTACTGCTGTATGTGCTGGGAGCACAGGGAAAGGGTTTTCTTTCTGCTGCCCAATAGTTTTGCTGGGGTAGGAGTGATGGATGCCCGCATCTGAGGAAGACTGTGCGATTCCAATCTTGAGATTGTCATGATGAGATAGGATTGATTCCCAGCCCTTTTCTCATTACAATTTGTGGCACTAGAATGAATCTATTTTGTACCACGGAGTGCTCTTGTTGCAGTCTTCATCACAGGCTCTGGAACAAGCAAGGGGAGTGAAAGGAAGGCAAAATGTGTTGCTCAGAGCCACCCAGCCCTCATGACTGACATGTTAATGGGAGAGGAAAACGGGTAGAAATAGGGCTTGCTTCTGTGTGGGATGTTTGAAATAGACAGCATACAGCTGAGACAGGATGGTCTTAATTGCTGGTACCTTAAGAGACAGGTGTATGGTGGTAGACTGCAAATGTGAAGACCCCAATGAGGATGACTGCTGGGGCATCATCTAGGAACACCAGGAATTTTTTCTTATCAAAGGGAAATTAAAAACAAACAGGCCATTAGTTTGACAAAGAGCAGAATGAAGAACAGGGTGTCAGTGTCCCGAAAAAGGAACTTTTGCTACAGCAAGTGAATACATGTCCTCTGTCCCGTGAACATTTTCAGTATGCCTCTTGTCTCAGCCCAGCGCCATCCCCTGGTGTGGCAGTAATGACAAGAGTTGAAATTTGTCCAGACAACGACTGAAGGTATAACTATGAGGACACACGAGGTGGGAGGTGAGAACCGTGTGTATGGAAACCAAAGGAAAACCTCTGCGCAGCATCCTGCGGAGCAGCAGGGCTGTGCTGACACAACTCCAGTTAAAACTTATCTAGCTCACGTTGGTACCACTTTCAAGTAGCTGGTAGCAGTCCTGAGTCCAGACAGAATGAAGCGAGGTAAGACAGCTTAGTCTAGCTGGAGGAGAGTCCTTTCCCTTTTTCTATTTATACTGACCTGCAGCGGAGTAATTGTCCATCAATACGGAGTTTGATTGAGTTGGCATTTTGAACCCCTTTTGTATGCTTTTTGCTTCGAGAAATATTGAAGTCGAGATAAAATTGGAATGCTGACTAGTAATGAGATCATTACGTATAAATTTGGAATTGCTCACAGGGGGTATAATGATTCCTCAGCTCAGGTATGCAGCACATAACTATTAACTACGAAGCACAGCCTGCCTTAGAGATATGTTTCCAGTGCTAACACACATAACCCCCTTCAGCATAAAGTTCAAGTCACAGAATATGAGTGACTGGGAGTACGTTATTTACAGCTCGTGTTGAGGGGTGAAATGAGCTGGGGCTGGCTATTTACTTTTCACATGGAATTTTAAAGAATTCTGATGGGCTGAAAAGACAAAAAAAAAGCAAGAGAGGGAGATGGTAAAGGACAAAAACCATATCAGTTCACAGTATGAAGTCAGCTTCCTTTCAGCAGCCATCCCTTTGCGCAGCACTGGGCGTGCTGTAGGGAATTAACAGTTAACAACTATGTCTGAGATGGATCTGTAGTGAAACGTGCTGTGAAGCCTGAGCCCCTCCTGCCTCTGAGCTGTGGAAGTGCTTGGTGCTCTGTGCTCATGCTTGACCTGGGGTTGGGGAAAGAAGGCTCCCCATACCCCAACCACAGGGTTTGCATATGGAGCCGGGGGGGACATCTGTGGCTGCTCTCCTAGGCTGGGAAGGGGGCCCGATTGCCTGATCTGCTGTAGGTTTCTGAAGGGGTTTGATCTCTAATTTACAAACAGGGAGTGGGAGGTAAAGAGTGCGAGACGCCAAGCCTATGTGCGTCCCTCTCCTTGAGTTCTCACCTGCGAGATAAAAGCAACAGAACTGCCTTGGAGAGCGTGAGGGAAAATATATTACAGATTATGAGATGTTGCGATGTGAGGATGATGGGGGATGAGTAAATACCGATGACAGATTCATTATGTCTTATGTCTACCCGGAGAGGTGAGGACCAATAAAAATAATGGGCAACTTTGGACTTGTCAGCGTGGCCGATACGCTGTGTCTCCACTGAAATCAGCGAGGTTACAGCTCCTATACAAGTAACAGATAGTCCTGATGCTCTTCATAATAACAAGAGGGATCAAATCCCATCAAGAAAACATACGTCAACTGCATGCAGAAAAGCTGCAGAAGAGGCATTTTCTGTTGAGACGCTGGCTTTTGTGACTTCGTGTAAGTCTGCCTGCTGTCTGGTTGTTATTTCACTGTGCCAAAAGGCAAATTTGGAGTGTCCTGTTTGCTCTCTGATGCACCCACTCTGTGGGACTCCTGTATGTTTCCTGACGTCTGTGAGGGGTTTTTTTTTTTTCCTGAGTTGATAAAACAAACCCACTCTGCATGTGCTAGAACAAAAGCAGTCCTGGGAAAAATTGATAAAGTATGCATCTAAGTTGCTTGGCTTATGCAAGCCTTGTCATACCAGTAAAATAGACGGCTGCCTAGAATAACAAACTAGCAGAGGTACATGGATGACTAAAGGCTGGGAAGGAGAAGACATCTGTCTGATTGTCTTGAGCTGCCAAACTCCTACACCCAGCCCTAGGGAATGAAATCCTGCTGTCACTGTCAATATAAAACTCTTTAGGCTGGCATTTAATATGCCTTAACCTGGAAAGCTATATTTAAGCTAATAATCCAAATTTGTGTGTGTGTGAACTAAGTGGATTTTAGGATCACTTGCAGCTGCTGTCATTATGGATGCAGAATGAATTTCTGTCAGCAAACTGAAAGGGTTCACAGGACTCTGCTCCTTGAAGGGAGCTGCTGTGAGTCCACAGAAAGAGATATTTGATAAAACCAGAAGAACTGTAGTGGCCTGTTTCAGGTGCTGTGTCCCACTACAGTGGTGACACGGGTACAGCCACCCTGAGCTGCATGAAGGGAGGCATTGAAAAACATTAAGGGGTGCTTTGTAGCTTCAAAGAAATCAAAAAGGGCATGGTTTTTCCTTAACAGAATCTTTTCCTTTAAGGGTTTTCTTCTCTTTTAATTTCTTTTTTACTCCTTTTTATGCTAGGTCAGACCATCTCAATGGACCCGCTTCAAAGTCTGAAAAATGAACTTGACCCCTTCTGGCAAAGGCTGGACCAAGCCAGTAAGAAAGCCGCTGCTTTGCTTTGGTCCACAAACCAAAAGCTGGGTTAGAATTTAAATGCACATCAGTGGGTTAATGTGTCATTAGGCCATTCTGCTTTTCCCCCTCTGTTTATTTCAGAAAGCTTCGCAGGGTTAATTAGGCTACTCCAAGGGTTAGGAGATGACATGTGCAGCATTCCCCTGGCAGTGTGGTGGCTGAGGCGCTGCAGCACGTCCTGTACCTTCTCTGTCAGGCTGCTCTTCACTCCACTTTCTCTTGCTCCTCAGCTGTCATCCTGCTGGCTCATCTTGGAGCAGGGGAGAGCTGCCCTCTGGGTGCTGCACCCTGTCAAGTCTTTGCTTTACAATGCATTCTGCACCTCATATCAGTTTTTTTTTCCCTTTTGTCTTGTGGCTTTATGCAAACTTCGTAAGAGATGAAGATCAGGGTTACTTATTTTCGTTAATCATTAATAGCCTTTCCATTTTGTTCTCCTTCCTCTTTGGGAGAGGCTTGCATTGCCATAGGACTGCTGCAGTAGTGCCTACTTTGTTTTCGTTTGTATGTTTATCTGCCTGACATTGTCCCAAAATTAATTGTAAGGGAGGTAAATGGTGTGAAGGAAGTTCACTTGGATTGAACCGTGAGGAGATTTCAGAGTCATGTTTTTAGCTCCTCTCGCCTGATGGAGGAACTGAGGTCTTAACATCCAAACAACTGTGGTTCAAGTAAATTAAAAGCCGCTATCTGACCTATGCTCATTATAGAGTTAAAATGTGGCCTATCATCACCACAGCACTTTCTGGTCTTCTATGCAGCCAAAGTGTTTTAATGTGTCTATTTGGCTATGTAATTTATTATCCCCAGGGCTCCTCAAAAACAATCCATTTGGCTCAGACAGGGTCATGAGACCTAAAGCAGCTTTGTACTATTGCTCTCCTGGTTGGTCAATAGCTTCTGAACTGTTGACCATCTAGCAATTGGCAAAGAAAGGTCTCCTGACCCTGTGAACTAAAAATAGATAAAGCTCTCTAGAAGGTAAGTCTGAAGTTTGAAGGGCATTTAGAGGAAAAGTGCTTTTGAAATTGAAATATTTAGACTTATTCTGTACTTTGAACCTCCCATGGCTTGGTTTTTTTTCTCTCTGCGTGCTTTGTGGGACTGCCAGACAGGTTACAAGAAAAAGTAATCTTAAAAAACAACAGCAACCAAAAAACCTGAAAACCAAACTAAGTGAAACCACCAGGGGGGAAAGAAGAGTAAATATAAATACTTGCAGATACTTCCATGGAAGTCAGGAAGCATTTGTAAGGCTGTCCTGATTAAAACAAGATTTTAGAGGTGATGTGCCTGACGGCAGCTGTTGAAACATAGTTGAGGAGAAATGCCATTTGTATTAATCCAAGATGGAGGACTCATTCATTAGCGGCTCTTTCCACTGGTGTGGCAATTGTACATGACAGAGAGAGCAAAAAAACACCTGACACACACAATATAAAAGTATACATTTTTTTTTAAGCAGCAGATGAAAATGCCTGTAGTCTGGACTTCAGATTTCCCACAGAAAGGCTGTCTCCTTTATCACAGTGGGGATACCGGATGCCACTGGTAATCCCTGCTATCAAAATTTCTCTCCCCTTTCTACTT
This sequence comes from Gallus gallus, assembly GCF_016699485.2. Lineage (NCBI taxonomy): Eukaryota > Metazoa > Chordata > Aves > Galliformes > Phasianidae > Gallus > Gallus gallus. The sequence continues at coordinate 28,750,914 of NC_052535.1, read as the reverse complement.
CGGCTGTCTTTTGGTGCCTTTTTTTCTTTTGTGGAAGTGAGGAAAAGTTCTTTCCTAGATGTTCTTACATGATTAATGTCCAGGTATAGATAGGACTGTCTATCACAGCTGCCATTTCCCCCTTTTTTTTTCCTCAATTTCGTTTCTTTGGGAAGGAGACTGGGCTGACATGGGAGCAGTTTTGTCGTCTTGCAGAGTAAAGCTGGCTAATACAGCGTGGCCTCACCTTTCAGATAAGCACTGTTTAGCTGGAATAATGTTCAGGCTGTCAGGAGACTGGCAGAAAACTCAGTGAAACCACTAATGGTGGGCCAAAATGTGTATTTTTTTTCTCTGGTAAGTGTGGCTGACCAGTTGCGAAACCAATGCCCTGAATATCTACCTGTTCACAGTGTGGTGTAAGCATGAGATGAGCAGATGATCTCTTCTCTCCCATTTCAAAATACAGGCATACTGTAAATACAAAATACTGACCCCCATGCAGCTTGAATTTGAAGCTATTCTGCCAGTTGCTGCAGGACGAATGCTGCAGGTGTGGGGTTTGAGCTCTGGCTTGGTGCAGAGAATTTTGAATTCACTTCTGTTTTTATTTCTAGTCTTTGAAATGCCTTGTGCTCGAGACAAGCTGGGTAGCAGCGCTCCCGTGCTAGCTGTAGACTTGAGATGATCTGCAGCAGCTGATCTGCATGCTTAATACAATTCCATTCTCCCTTGTCCCTCGAACACATTGTCTGCTGTGCATTAAGATCTGAAAGTCTTGGATTTCTGCAAAAGCATCCTTGCAGAGTCTCAGGATGTGCTTTGGCACATGCAAAATCAAGCAGTCACCAAACCCCTGATAATCTCTGCTCTACAGAGGTATCCTTCCATTTATCTGCTTCTCCATGTGGCAGGAAATGAGGCTATTGCTTTCTAAGCATAAATGAGGGTTTGTAACAATGCGCCACTGAAGATGTTGCTTAAGTGGCACTCACTGGGATGTTGACAGGGTGCCTGGGAGCCTCCAGACAATGACTGAGCTGGTATTGACTGGGGCAGGTCTCTTACTGGAGTGGCTGAGTCACCTGTTCTCTCTTTGGATTGCAGATTTCCAGACATACATGGCAACTCTTAATTATTCCCCTCTCACAAAGTAACTGTATGTGTACGTGTATCTACCTATATATATATATAGGTATAGGGGTATATATATATATATATATATATATATATATATAGGGGTAAGAGGACCACACCTGTGGCTTATTGCTCCCTTAATTGCCTAAGCCCTGCCCAGCTCCACCTGGGACTGCTCTGCCCAGGCCCAATTTCAGCCCAGCTGGTGCCTAGAGCAGCAATGTAGTGCAGTGCTGTAGGGGAGGGGAGTACCTCTCCCAGAGCCTGGTAGGTAGGGAGCAACTGGTGTGCAAAAGTGATGTGGGCAGTGAGGTGCACTCCTTGTCCTTGGGATCCCTCTAGGTAAAACCTGGAGTTGAGGAAGTGGAGGAAGGTGGTGTGTACTCATCTCTGATAGAAATAGGAAGTGGTGTGGAAAGCAAGAAGTACAGGTGGTACTGGTGTTACCTGGGTGAATGAGGTGGTCAGGGTGTAAGCATCACTAGGGTGTGGCTGAGTTCCTTGCCTGGGCTTGTTTTTTTTTTCTTTAAAAGCCTGAGGAGTGGAGGCCTTATGGCATGCCTGCAGAAGTGGGAAGGTACCCCCAGCTGCAGCTTCAGAGGTAGGTAGTGTGAAAAACTACTCTGTCCTGGACAAAAATAATCCACAAAGTCCTTTGATGACTCTGAAGTTGAAGGGTTACTCCAGTGTCTGGGGCTGCCCAGGGTACCAGGGTGACCTTCTCTCCAAGCATGGGCTCTCTCTCCAGCAGTGAACAGCAGGCGTGGAACCTCCAGTGTCTTCAGTCTCCCTGCAAGAGACATTTAAACACTGATGGTTATGAGTAATGGGTTGCAGAGTATGTGTGTGGTGTCCTGGCTCAGTGGGCCTTGTCATTTTACCTGGCAATACACAGAGAAATGCTTTTGAATTGTGTGGTGTCTTGGATTGGCCAAAGCTGTGCTACCTTAACAACTCCACCTGACAGAGAGGATCCAAGGCTGAGGTACGCTGAGGATGTTTCCAGGTATTTTGTTGAAAGGGATTTCAAACAGTGAGCTTTGGCTAATATATTCCTAGCCAAAGCCTTCCATTCTTGCATAGTCAAACCCACTGTGGGAGTTGGGGCTTTTGTCTGATGAAAGGCACTGAGATTTGGCTCTGTATTGCAGGCTCAGTAGTAGTGCAGATACTCACACTCTGCTTTTCTCAGAAACAGGGCAGAAAAGGCCATGTCTCTGTGAGGGACTGAGTATGACTGGTTTATAATTATAAACATCTGAATACTAAACCCGAGCAACGTGCCTTGCACCCTGAATTTCAACTGCTAGCTTAGCTATTCATTTGACCCGCTTTAACTGAAAAACATTCTGAACATTATCAATGCTGATTTTTACTTTTTTTCCTCAAGCAAGATCATTATATTGGCTTTGTGTCTTGGTTTCCTGCTTGTTTCAAAGATTGTGTTCCAGTCAGTGCAGCTTATTTGGGGTACAGTAATCACAGCAAGTGTTGCTGAAGACATGCATTTACAGATGAGATTTCTAAGACACTGAAAGGCAGTCTCATTCCGTAACACAGGGCAATCAGTTTGAAATGCATCCTGGTGAATCAATAGAAGACTATGCAGTCTCTCCCCACTTGAGTAAGCAATTACACTCTGGACTTGAGGCTTTTTAGCGAGGGAAGTATCTGCTGATACTTTTTATGTACTAGCAGTGTGACAGAATACTAAGCGAAGACATGTTATATCCATGGCTTCAAAACTACATGTTGTAACTTCATTCAGAGCAACTAGTAGAAAACATAGTAAATAACTTGCTGGTATATATGTGTTAGCTGCACTGTATGCATCAATACTTATCCCAGTTGCTCTACACTGAAAGCAGATGTGTGGCAGCTGTGGACAACACTGGTCTGCATGAATTTCAGGTCCAGAGGTACTCTGTGAGTGCCTGGTTTGTGATATCTAGGTATGTGGCTATCATTCAAAGAAGCTGTGCTGAATACTTGCTATCAGTGTCCTGGCTATTATTATTAGCAGAGGTTAAAACTAGATAATCTTCCAGGTCCCTTACAATACAAACTGTTCTATGATTAATGTTTGTGAAGTTGTCTGTATGCCCTGGCTAATGTTCAAAAGTTTAATGTTAAACCAAAGCTAAATGGAGGCACAGCCTGTACCTGTGGATTGCCATAGCAATCTATAATATGAGTTTACTGTTAGTCACTGCAATCAAAAGGATGATTTGTCATTCCCAATCTTCTTTTCTATTAAGAAACAACATCAACAACAAAAACCAACCCCAAAACCACCTACAAACAAAGCCTACAAACCAACAGCAGTAAGAAAACAACCAAGAAACTGAGGAAGGTGGAAACCAAGATTTCCCTCGCTTCCAACTTTCTCCCACTATACAGTCAGAGCTTTACTTGAGGAATGAAGGTGTGCAGCTTTATGTACAGAGGAAATCAAATGTATTCGTCCATTGAAATGGCTTAATTGACCAAGCACTACTCTTTCCTGCCTGGAGTAAGAACAACATCTCTGCATAGAGGAATTTAGGTAATAAAGAACTAAATCAGTCAAACTGAGTGGCATAAATGAATCAATGAGGTACTTGAATAGAATGGGTTATCTTATGTCATTATAAGATTTTCTTTAAGGTGTGTGCTTGCTTGAACTATAGGTACATATGTTAGATTGAAACCATTGATGGCAGACCATGTTTGGCCTTCTTAGACGTGGTGTACTAAATATCATGCCTTTTGGATGGGAAGGGGTCCTTCTATTAGGTGAAAGGAAGTTTTATTATGTGCAGTAATTGGCATACCTGCAGTCTGCATTAAGTGCAGCTGACAGCAATTAATGTAAACAGCACAAACTGCAGCATTCCAGTTTTACAGCAGTGAGAGGACGGCTGTTTGCACAGCTCTTCACTCAAAGCAGTGAGGACTTGACTCCACAGTGCTAATGGTGCAGCTAGTATGTTTTTCTGCAATGAAAGGTCATTTTCCCTCTAAGGAGAAAAACATTAGAAGTGGTTTTTTTTTTTTTCCTTAAGGAAAGTGAGCAGGATGGACATAACCTTTAAGGATGGCATTATGCCTTGGACCACATACCTGTGGTGGGAAGCAGTAGCTATGGGGGATTGATTCAAATGTGCTAGGCGCCTTTCTTCTCCAGAGCTGATGGGTGAGAAATGTGAGAGGATGCTGGAGTGAAGAGGAAAGGCTGCTTTCCTTACTGGCTGCAGAAAGTACTGTGAGGCAGCCATAAACTACTTTCCTGTACTACAAAGCTGATGTCAAAGAGAAACTGTGTGTGAGGGCACATCTGAGGGCAAGGTTACTCCTTCATGCGGAATAAACACATCGCACCCGCGTAGCTTAGATGCTGGAAGCAGGCTAACTGCAGCAATATGGAGCTCTGAGCAGGCTAATTGACTTGCAGACCTCTGCACTGCTGTAACCAGGGAGCTTTCGTTGGAATAATTTTTGGCAAGAAAACTAAGTACATCTGCCGGTCCAACCTGCTAGCAGGGTTTCCAAGTCCTGATATTAGGCTGTGGCTGGTACAGTTGTAGTTCCTATGTTAGTTAAACAGAGGTGACTGTCTAAAAGGTCAGATTATGGAGACAGTTATGAGCACTGTCCAGTTTGCTTTTATCTTCCAAAGTACTCAGTGACTTGGTTTGTCTGACACCTGACACTTCATTGGAAGGGCATAGCAGAGTCCTCAAATGTTCTCTTGGCCTAAGAGAATGGTGGAAGCTATTCACACTGCTGCATGTATTCTTTGGTATTTAACATGTTGTAGTGGAAATGTTAAGTCATGGCTTGAAGCAGTGATTGAGCACCTGGTGGGAATGCAGGGCCAACCCAGGGGAGCTCAGGTGCATGCAATGTATCTGAGTGACCAGAAGGGGTGGAACCAGGATCCACTTCTTTCCAGACTTCATTTAAGGGTTGGCAGTGGAGGCAAAGGTATCTTGCTGGGAGATCCCTGCCTACCTGAGGCCTTCTAAGGGTAAGCAGCTTTTTTTTTTACCCCTTTGTTTCTGTGTCTATGACTGCTGCGTTTGGGCTTGTCCTCACTTGCTGCAGCCAAAGACTTTGCCACCCTGCTATTATCGCTTTACTTTCCATCTCATTATAGTGCTGCACGTGTCCGTCTCATTGTATGAACTCATGAGTGAAAACGAATCCAACTGAAAATGAAGTGTACAGCCTTTTGATCTGAATGAGGAGATAGTTTGTACAAGTATGTAAATCTGAGGATGAGGACGTTGGTTTCTGTAGGCCAGTATACACTGTGTTCAGTGGCATTCACCTGCTGAGGGGCACCCCCTGGCTTTTTGTGATGATCGGGGTTGGAAACTGTTGGTGCACAAACTTGGGACAGGTGACTTTGTGCTGAGGTCTCTGAAATACCTGATCCTGAATTTTGTCACTCATCCCTGGCTCTGAAATGTCAGCCCTCTTTCTTTTGTTCTTGTTAATTAAAGCTCCTTTTGTGTTCGCCATATGTTCTGCAGCAGAACAATTTTCTGCTTTAAGTTCTTTTGAGTAGTTCTTACGCTTTGTTTTCATGTTTAATGTTCTAAAAACCATAAAAACATTACCATCAAAGAACAACTTGCACAAATTCTAGGAGAGGTGCTAAATCAGAAGCAAAAGACTCCTTGTACAGTACATCAAATGCCATGTGGGAGATCTTCCACAGTGCAAGGTCCTGCAGCTCCTTGGTGGGAGCAGAGCTCGCTTGCAGTAACAAAATGTGCACAGTGCAACATGTTTATAAAAGTAACAGACCAACAGTGAATGAATAATTAAAATGCTTTGCATCGGTTTCCAATCGAGCTGAGCTTGTTGCATTATGTAATATACTTCTGCAGGGCAGTAGATGCTGGTAATGATGAGGATGTTATTAGATGTGGGGGGAGAAGTGAGTTTCCAGTCATGCTAGGACTGGGCTTCTCTTCTCAGTGAGATGCAAGCTGCAATTGTGCAGCTCTAACATTATGTATGTCTGGAAAATCTGCACTAGAAAAAGTAGCAATTAGGGTCAAGTAGACGTTGCTTTTGGTGGATGACCAACTAGGTCTGAAGTGTACCTCTTGAGGCCAAACAGTGGGAAATAGGTGTGCTAGGACAAGAGTTTGCAGTGTTTTAACCAGAGGCAGTCATCAGCATGTTCTCTTACCCCGATGGATGAGGCACAGGGTGAGGAGAGGCTGCTGCAGCACTGCATTCAGTTTGCAAAATAAGGCAGCAGTGCAGTCTTTGCAAGCCTGAGATGAGTTTTATTGCAATACCTGGGTGATATTTACACTGAAATGCAGATGCATTTGCTCCCATGTTTATTTGATTACCTTTAATTCCCAGGTGGGTGGTGTGGTGTGCAGACCCTGGCAGCTGGTGGACAGCTTCTGGCTGCTTCTTAACCTGTTCGTGCTGTCAGCCTTCACATTTTGCTCCAAACATCTCTTGCAGAACTGATGGAGTGCATTAAGCTCCTTCCAGGATGTCAGGGGGGGAGGTCTCTGATACAGCTGATCGTACTAATCCCATAGTGACAGTGCAAATGACAGATGGTACTCAGAGGAGCACCTTCCTCATCTCCAGCCACAGTGACCTATGCTGCAATTGCATCAGCTCTGCTCCCAGCCCTGCCCTGGCTGCGTGCAGGCAGGAGGGGACCCTGGTGGGACAGGGGCAGAGCTGGAGCTGCCCTGCTCCTCCAGCAGCTTGGCAGATCCGTCCAGCTGTCAGGGAGAAACAGCAGTGGGTAACCTCAGGGCTGAGCAGCAGTCTGGGAGCTGCTCAGAGTGACTGGGTTTTATAAGCAACCTACACTGCATCTGACTTACCAGCTATTCTGTTTGGCCTTAAGTATTGGTTAAAACAATACAGCGATTTGTTGAATGTTGTTTTGAAGTTACATATCTTTTTTCATCTGTTCTTTTTTTTTCCCGAGGTCACCTTGCTTGGGCAACTTAGTAAGCTGAGCCACTGCTGTGTCAAATATTGTGCTAAAAGCAGACTGAGCTGGCTGACAGGCAGCCTCGGAGATGCTGCAGATGAAAAATCAGTGAAGCCAAAAAAGGAATCAGTTGCTGCATTGTCACCTATAGTGCTTCAAGATCCCAAAGCCCACCTGGAGTTTCTGTGTATCAAGTCTCCTGCTATGTGGAGGCTGCTGCAGCCTCTGGCTGCTGCTCTGCTTGGTCTCCAGGCTGTGTAGGTACCGTGGCTTCCTAGCAGGGAGCGGGGACAGCAGGTTGCTCTGCTGTCACACCCCAGCTCTACCGTTATCTACAGTGGCTGGATAAGTACAGTAATGCGATGTCATGCAATGCACATAAATGATGCTTAATGAAATGCAAGCTGATGAAAATTTGCATCAGCAAAAGAATCCCTTCAGGTTTAATTTTTTGTCTATCAGCTCCAGCCTGCAAGTGAAAGTGTACCAGCAGCAGTGATTCAGACATTAAGTAGATCTGTTCAGATGCTGGAGAAGCCATCATTGCTCCAGTCCATGCCTATCTGTGCAGCCCGTTGCAAAGGTCTAAGGGAGGCACCTTGTTCCTCCTCTGTTCCTGTGTTGCCTCAGTAGCTCTTTCTGCACCCCTAAGTTGTCACCCACTTCAAATGGGTGACCAAATTCTGTTTGGTTCCTTCAGTGGTTGCAGTCTGAAGGGTAACTTCCAGCTAAACTACGTACCACCTGCACTTCCCCAGCTGATAACGTCTGAACCCTCGACTGTCTGAACACATGCTACCCAGCACAACTACTACAAAGCAAACAGATTTTCTGTGTCTGTCTTCACAAGTCTAAACTGAAGCAGAGAGGTGCTGAAGATCCCTCCTCTGGCAAGGTCATCGAGCTCATTGCCCAGCACTGCATTTAGGTGTTCAAGGCCTCTGAGACTGCCAGTCCCCTTATTCACCTTCCTTCTTTGTATTAGTTTCTGAGTATATAAGGCAAAATCTATGTCTTGCTGAAAATGGCTGCAATATTAGCTTATTATTCTTAGACCATTATAAGACAGGATAAAATGCAGTCTTATCTGAAGTTTTTAGATTTTTAAATGCAGTTTTCCTTTTTTCTTCCTTGGGATAATATTTGAATTGGAAATAAACCAAAACGATCACTAGAGTGTTTGTGGGAATGGCCCATCCATTTTTGCTCCCTCTGCTGGCTCAGCAGCTTGATGCGTTTCTAACTGACCTGCATCATTAACTTTGGAGAGGATGAAAATGGAAGTGTTGTGGCATTTCCAAAAGAAACTCAAGATCATTAAATAATCAATTACTGTTCAATTGCTTGTTGAACACAGGCAGGGAGACAAGGGGAGAGAGAGGGCAGATATCTTTGCTCTTAGTAATAAATAATTTCTACCTAGATGAATGACAGGATATTTTTAACAATACAGCCTAAATAATGATGATGGCAAGGGAATAATTTTGGACAGAGGAGATACGTTTTGCTAAAGCATTAGGGATGGTGCCAGAACTACCTAAATTTTGACTGTATGTACCTGTGGTAGGTGTTTGGATCTGAGGTAGCAGGCTAGTCTGTTTCTTTTTACTGTAGGAAAAAAATTAAGTGCAATATGATTTCACTGCTCACCACGCTGTTATATTGCACTAACCTGAAAAATAAGGATTGCCACTTCTGCTACCAATTTCAGAAGAACATTTAACCTCCCGTTAAATCTTATGGCTCCAAGTCTTCCAGCAGGAAGTTCCAGGATGGCAGCTTGTGTTGCTGAATATCTTCTGTTTTGTGCTACTACCCCACTACCTAGCATTTCCCAAATTACTGCTGTCCAGGGTGTTTGCTTTGTTTTCTCCTGACGTGTTCAAAGCTTTTTGCAGTTGCTCATTTGTTGATGGCTAGAATGTCAGTTTCTAATTTCTAGTCTTTAAGTAGTTGAGTTTTCCTTCCTAAAAATTGGCACTTTATTTCCTTTGCCGCAGCCCTCTGAGACTTGGCCTGTGCTCAAAGACTTTTAGGAAGTCGTTGCTGCTAGCAATTGCTTCTAGCAGCTCTTGAAAAACTGTAGAATCCTTCTAGCACCTGCTTCCTGATTTTTACACACTTTAATCTTCTTTTTCCTATCATTATCCATTCATTGCTTTATGCCAATCATCTTTGGCCTTGGATGTGCTATGTTGCCATGTTTCTTACTGGTGTGCACACATGTAACAGAGGCTGAAAATGCCAGTTGTTTCAGGCTCTCTGCTGCTTGCTTCCCAGCTTGACTGTTTGGGTGCTGAAACCTTCCTGAGAGATGCTGTGTGCTGTCAGATGCTATGAGCCCAACTGCAGCTGAACCCCATTAATGGCAGTGGGACCTGTGATGCACAGCGCTTCCCTGGAGATGCAGGGAGCCTGAGTAAGCGCTGCTCAGATTTTAGTGCTCTACTAGACCATGTTTTCTTAGTAAACCTTTTCCTTTTTTGCCTTTTAGCTATGCCTATTTCATTCTGCTTCAGTGTTTTCCCCTGCTGGATTTTAATGTGAGAATAATGGCATGACAAGCAAGGAACAACTGGAGAAGTGCCTCTCTCAGCCAGAGCCTGATCATTTGCGTTGGCAGGGCTGTCAGCCTTCAAATTCCTGATTGTATTTTCTCATTGGTCAACACATGGACAAAATTACCTCACCTCTACCTGTTTTTTTTTCTGCTGGAACATGAGATACTGTTCTCAGCCCAACCCGTATTTGATTTCTGCTTTACTGTGGGAAAGATCACAAGAAACTTGAGAAAACAGAATCATCCCAACAGTCTTAGGCATAGTGGCCTGGTGCCTGTATTTGTCACACAGGGTTATATGCGAGTGCTGCGATACTAGTTTGGTGACATACTCTCCACCATGCAGCTGCACTCTGGAGCCCTCCCTGCAAGGAGGAAGGTCTTGTCCATAAGATAAGGGAGCAGCTGATGAAAAAGGAGGACAGTTGTAATAGAGGGAATATCCATGAAGTTGCATGCATTTTAAGGGATTTCCTGAATGAGACAACTAGGCTCAGGTTTCAGCACAGATATGTCCAGTGGTTAAAAGATTTTTATTTTCAACCTTTAGCACTGATAGTAAAAAGAATAGCAAGTGTTTTCCTAGAGCGGCTAGGTAAGCTTTGCTCCAGTTTTCAAGAAACAGATATCACACTGGGATGACCTCTGCAAGATCCCAAACATGAGATTTTGGAAGTGCTGAACACAGAGACATCAGTGTGGACATGAAAGCAGGCACTTGGAGGGAAACCTACTTAGCTTCAAGTCGCCATCTTGAGCCTACTGCTAGCTTTATCTCACCTTATGTGCTTGCCCATGTGGTGTAGCTGGTTGCATGGAAAATGTGGCAAAATATTCTATACAGATGTTCTTTCAGTACAATAGGGCTTTAGGAAACTTGCTAACCGATGATTAATGCAGCTCATTGAATTAAAACTCCAGCTGAGCCGGTTTATTGGTGAAAAAATTTTAACAGCAAGCTAATCTTCCCAAAAAATTGATTTCCAAGAAGCTAAGAGCGCAACAGAAGAGTACAAGGCCTAGAAAATTCAGTTTGTTGTCTTTGAGATTATGTATGTTTGACTGTGAAACCTTGAAGACTTGGCCCATTGTGGAGGTACAGCTGGAGAGCTGTTGGAAAAGTGGCTCTGCCACTGTAAAGCCTTTGTTATTTTTTGTACAATTGGATTTTCAGAAGTAAAAGGAAATGAGGCTTGGGAGGGTGGCGGGGATCCCTTCTTAATCAGAATGCCTGACTTTTTGGGTTAACAGCTGCGAGGACTTTTTGTGTCTAGATAATGCCAGAGTAAAACTTAAGGTGAATTTTCCCTTCAGACCCTCTCTGCTGGTTGCCTCGTTTTTTCTGGTCCTTTTCTCTGGCAGCCTGCTGCCTTCTCCTCAGTGTTTCCGTGCTCTCTCTGATCCCCTCTGCCTCCAGTTTTGTGTGAGTTATCTGAAAGCGTACATTACTGGAAGGCTTCTCTTCAAATAGGCCTTTAAACAGATGTTGCCAAGTTCTGAGTTAGACTTTAAAAATACAGAGGTTGAAATGGCCAAATAGTCGTGTTTGGGAATAATAATAATAAAAACTTGCAGCTTGTGAGATGTGAAAGCTAATCTTTTTTTTTCCTCCCCCAATGGCTGGAGTGCTCAGGGATTTACTTAAGTTTCATTATTTATCGCGTGGAGGTAGAGCGCGGTTTTAGGAGGATCAGATGCACATAAGAGAGAATGTGAAGATGGAAAAAGAAATGCTGTGAAATGTATGAAGAAAAGACTGAAAAATGGTAGGAACAGCTGTCTATGAGACTTTCAAATACCTGAACAAATATACACAGCTGTTAAAAGAGAACTTTGACATCTAGAACTGTAGGGACTAGGGCTGGAGCATATAAAAAAACAGAAATAATTGGGAAGGGTCAAGATATTTTACTTTCAGGTAATTGTGGAAGGAAAAATAGTAACAAAAAAGAAATTAAAACGTGGTTTTAAAATGGCACCAAATCAGCAAATTAAATTTTCTAGGAAAAAGGTAGTGCATTTCCAAAAAGTCCAGGTTGTTTACTGAGCATCAGTGACCAGCATGCATCCTTGCTTGTTGGAATGGCTATAATGAATACACAGAGCAGAAAAATGTTTTGCTTCCTACATTAGGAGTACATTTAATGGGCTCTGCTTCAGCATTTGCTAAATACTGATTGGTGAGCTCATGTTTAGCCAGGATTATTTTTTGAGAGAGAACTGCATTCTTTATCTGGTGAGTTCTTTGGGCTAATTCTCCAGACAAGGACTGCATGGAAGCAAAGGGACCTCTGCACGCTGGGTGACCATAATGGAAGGCATGTATGTTCTTTTTATTCTTATTTTGGTGCAGATTTCTTCTGTGTCTTCAGTCAAGCAAATCCAATTAAGCTTCAGCGTCTAATATGAATGGTGATGCTTAACTAAAAAATCTGAACGTCTTCTGCAGGTGGCCAACGAGGGTGCAAGAAAGCTTTGTTTGCAAAAGCAGGCAGAATAAAATAAGGCAGAAAGAGATCAGTGCCCCTCATCTGTGCGGCAATTAGAGCTGGACTGACCGTGGGGCAGCAGCTAATGTACCCTATGGAAATCAGTGCTGATTTCCTTAATACACGCTAGTGTGCAATGCAACGTTTGACCCCTCCCTGTTGCAGAGGTGAGAACTGTGAGATGAGAAGCAGCAAACAGGCTGCAGATGGTGGAGAATTCCCAGTGGAGGCAGTCCTGCTCGTGAGCCAGAGTTCTGCTTTGCAGGTACTGCATTTAGGAAACATTGGTCTGCATCTCCGTTATCTTAGTGCATTAACCCATGGGGAAAAAAAGATAATCATTGTAATATGTGAAGTGCTTTGAAGTCTTTTCTGACCTAGTGGATCAGAGTGTTTAGTACCCATTCCTGTGATGGGTCTCCGATACTTAAGCATGCAGCGGTGAGTCAGAAGAATCAATTTGTTGCTTCTGTGAGGACCATATTTCATCCTCCCTGATTGGAATGATCAAAGATGCAGAGGCGGCTCTCAGCTTCCAAGTAAACACTCCTTTTATGTTCCTTTAGCACAAACACCTGACACTAAGCAGGGATGCACAAAAGGAAGTCAGGCTGCGGGCTTTTTCCTGAAGTAGGTGTTTTGTGATGGATTAATGGCAAATCTTGATGCATTATTTATCAGATAATAAGTGTGATAATTGTTCTTATTTATCATGAGTCTAGCTCAGCTCATTCTCCCATCATTCCTTCAGTCAAGCTGCCCCCGGGGAATTTGCCAGATAAAAAATGGTCCAAAGGTCATTTCAACAATTTTTAGTCATAATGGCATGCTGATTACCCCCTAATTGAAAAGTGTAAACTACAGACACTGTAAGTAATGCAAGTGACCCTTTCCTCACAGCATAACGTGGAGAATCCCTGTGTATCTCGCAGCCAGCTGTTGAGAATGGGGGGGAAAAAAACCCAAACATTTTCCTTAGCACAGAAAAATGACAGGGATGTGTACTTACCACATTGTGGAAGCAGTGCAGATGTGTTTGGAGCTTAATTCTGGGGTGTGTGTTAGCACAGCCCTTTGGATGTCTGTCAAAAATCTAGCTCTCTCTGCTGAGGGGATGTGAAAATAATTATTGCAGTTTTGCTGCCTCTGTATTTATACATCTTGTCATAAGGAGGTGCAAAAAGGTTACGTGCAGAGCAGATCATAACTGTAAGAGTGGAAACAAAATGCAGAGTCTATGTAAAGTATTTTCAAAAATTAATTTTCCAAAAAGCACAAATTACAATGCAGGAAACTCACTGATTTCATTCTTTTATATCTCTAAGGTACACGAGCAGTGTCATGTTAATACAAAATTCTAAAGTACTGCCAAGAACAAATACAATATTGGCATTACTTGGCTCTACAGTTTCTCCTTAGAGCCCACGCTATGCGTTATCTTTTTCTACTAGATGATTTTTTTCCCCAAAATTCTTATCACGTATTGTTCATACACCTATCTCTTGTCAACCCCACAATTCTGCATGTGGGATTTGTCTGACTAGAGTCTGCAAACATCAAGATTTTATATTGCAGCTGCATAATCATTAGTGCAGAGCTTAAATTATTTCACCTCTCAACTTCTAAACAATGTAAGTATTAAAAGAAGTGTAAAAGATGCCTCTCTATGCATTGTACGTTGGTACAAAAGGAGTGACAAACTGCAGAAAGCATTTCTGAGCAGCAGCTAGAGCAGCACACCTGTGGTTCCCATTCTGCAGCATTCCCTCTGGAAATAATATCGGGCTGCTGGCCAATGTTTATTCTACTGAACTAATAACTTCACATTTGCATGCCAAAGTGATCTCCTCTGGGAGCCAGAGAAGTATCGTGAGCATACCAAGACTCGGAAGTAAGTCACCCTAATGCCAGAGCATGACTTTAGGACAGGACACCAACTACACCATCGTTCATGAGGTAAAGTTCCTGAGATAAGCTGTTAGGTTACAATATGCCTGTTGTCTTCTCCATTGGCTGTTTACTGAGGTATGTTCCCTCTTTACAAATACTAGAAGAGCTTCAAGTTACCCACACCAGGGAGAACAGATGATTTAATGCATGCAGCAGTGACTTTTTGTTTCTATTTAAAATAGGCCTGAATAAATATTATGTCTAAGCAGCATAAAGCAGCTGTTCCACACTGTGTGTTTTTATTACTCTTCATAGGCAATGCTTTGTACACCACAGATCTTATCTGGGAGGGATTTAACTTTATTGGCTTTACACGTGTAGGAAGCAGTGCCTACATTTGAGTTAATTTTTCTTTCCAAGAGAAAAAGGTGTTCTTTGCCCAACTTCAGATGCCTGCTTCAGTCTGAGTTTAATTTTGTCCTGGAAGTCTCAGTTTAATTATCATTGATTATAAAAGGACCAGTGTCAACCAAGTTGAATGCATGTTTACATGGGATCAGATGAGAGTCCCTGTCTTTTAGTCCAAGTTAAGTGCATTGTACAGAAGTGAGTATGAAATTTAGGCTACTCTAAGATCCATACTTTCCTATTTTTCCAGGAAAAAAAAATAGTTATTTGACTGAAGGAACTCTTCATTTCAGATGTAGAGGTTGTTCAAGGCAAGCTACATTTCTGCATGAGCAGTGCAGGTTAGTCCTTTTTAACCACTAGTTTTATTATTTTGCAAAGCTTTATAACGATGACACCTTTCAAAACAATCCACAAAGACAAAAACCCACAGTGCTCCCCCAGGAAGGGGAAATGGTGAGCGGTGCCGGGTCTGTGTAACAGCTTCCAGGTGTGGGCAGAACCATAAATGATCTGGTCAAGCTTTAGCAACTTGAGCAGACAAGGTCAGATACTGCTTCATAGCTCATTGCAAAGAGGAAATATAACAGGCAAGCCTAAAGCACAGTAGATATTACTGACATGATTAAAAAATAAATAAAATTGTGTTTTTTTTTTTCACAATGTGATCTCCAGTACTTCATCATTTGGAGACTATGCCTCAAGGCTTCCTCTTAGCTGAGTCCGGTCACTTCCAAGGAGGGGGAAGTAGCATCCTTGTGGTGCATTAATTTAAGTCTTGACAACAGTGTGCTCCGTCCTCGGCTTCTTGGGAGTCTAAGGGGATGTGATAGGAAAGCACAAACTCGTACCATTCTGAATTCACATTTCAGAAGAAGGATGGATGGCATAAGCCGAGTCTGTGCTAGGTTATTCTTTTATGAACAAGTTAAAGGATTTTATCAGTAGCCTGAGAAGCTGAAAAGAAAGCTTCTGAATAAGTGAGCACAAATTTGTGTCTTTTTTGAATGTTTTTTGTAGCCTAACTTGTAAAGAAAAGAGATTCTTCAGGCATCTGAGGTGGCATCTAATCCGTTTTAGGAATGAACTCTGCATTTACAGCTACATCATTCTGAGAATAAATGCACCTGTTTTGCTGACTCTCAGTTAAGTTTAACAGCAATAACACCTGTTAACCTTAATGTGCTTTTTCCTTATCAGTGCAATTACTGAAGAATCTTGCAGGGTAACTTTGGTAGGAGTGAAGCTTTCTGCTTGAAAATGCAAAATGCCTATTTACCTTATTTTTTTTTAAAAAAAGCATATATCTAGGAACTTCATAATTGAAGAAGCTCTGAGGAACTGCAGCTGTTAAAGTGTCTTTATAGCTTAATCTATTTCACATTTTAGTATTTTATTAGCGCTTCTTGAGGGTGCTGATTAAAATACACACACACGAAAATTCCTTTCCTATACATGTTATTAAATAAGTCAAATCAGCACCTTTTCACGTTATTGCTTTAGTGCTGTTATATTGATACCAATTCATTTACCCTTGCTCTTCCTTACTAAGCAGTAATGGACCTAAAATAAATAAATAAAAGGTCTGGGACATAACCCTGTGAGAACCCCCAGGCCTGTGGGCAGAGCTCTGTAAATTTTCACAGCTCCATTGCTTCCAAATGGCTAAATGTTAGTGCCTTCCACAGCTGAAGGTTATCTGCCTGCTGGGAGATACCCCCGGAGCTTTCCTTTCCAGTGGCTTATTCACCGTAACAAATGTAATAGCGGCCTTAAGGACCACATCCAGCTGACCTAAATTTGGTACAGCCTATTCAGTCATTGCTTCCCCGAGCTTGGGTGGTGCACCCGTTTCTTATGGCAAAGGGAGGTTAGTGGTTTGTATCTGAAAGCAGGGACTTGTATTCACTTGTTGCTGGGCTCGCTGGCAGCAACTGGTAGCCCAGATTCAGGGCGTGATTTGGAAGGAACTGTGCTTTAGGAGCTCTTGTAAGATGCCTTTGCTATTCCTTAGTAGAGATTAGTGGTACCAGCTGATGTAAACAAAACTGGTCTATGTGACTGGGTCGTGTGACTCAGTGGAGAGTCATGCAGGATGGGGAAAATAGATGTCGTGCTTTGTTGAGGTGTAAATGTTCCCCAGTATTCTCTGCTAAGCAGCTGCATTGTAATAGCGGATGTTGGATCCCTTGAGTTTCAGAAAAACCTGGATTATTACCAGATAATACCCTTTATCTCTGATCCAAGTTCAAAGGCATGCCCTTCTATTTTTTGTCTCTTGAAAAGTTAATGATATCTCTCTGTGAAAGAACTATGCGAACCGAGCAAGAGAGATGTATTCATGCGAGCTGGAAATGTAAGGAACAATGCCCTCTCAAAGGGAGACGTGTTGCTAATGCATCTATTATCCTGCTTCACTTACCTACTGTAGCTCATACCTGGGTTCAGAGGGAGCCCAACACTGCAGACCTTGGACAGCTGTAAGCACACAGTGCCTCTGAAACCTCTCCTTTCTACCTTGCAAACATTAAAGGTAATATAAAGGTGACCTTCAAACTTGGGTTTAACACTAAAGTAATTTTCAAGCTATTTGGCTTTAAAACAGTCTCTTAGACTGATCTGCCCTTTCTGTTGTTTGTTCGTTCTTTAGGGGCTTAGGAATGGGGTAGAAGATGTGTGGTGTGCAGAAAAGCCTCTGGACCATGTGTCCAGGGGAGGGGTTTGGCTTCTCTCATGTATGTTTGGTCTGAGAGAAGGCACGAATGAACTACAAAAAGGACTTGAAATTGGAGCTGATGTGGGCCTGGGCACAGCTGTAGGGAGTGTAAAGTGTTGCATGTTAATGCTGAGAATCAACTGCTGTGCCTGTAACTTTGTTTGCAGAGGATGCGTTTTCTCCAGTTTTGCATAATAGGCAACCTCAAATCCCAGTTTCCTGGGTTTTGTGTGAATTTTCAGAAACGTGCTGCCAGAGGACCAGTTTAGTATGTTTACAATAGTCAGCTCAAACTAAAGAAGCATACTTGCATGATGCGAATGCAAGTTGAGCGTCATGGACTTGCGACTTCTAGAAAACCCAGAGGCTGTTGCGCTTCAAGCAGATCATTTGGTGCTATAAGCTCCTGCTCTGGATAACTGAGAGATTTTTGAGGATCAGGAGGAATTTCTAAACAAAGTTTGGTTTTGATCACATTCAGTTCTGGGTCTTCAGAGTGTCCTTTTAAGCTGCTCTCCCTCTCATCTCCAAACCCTGCTTCCAGTCCTCAGAGCCCTCCACCAAAGGGTGGTTGGCATTTCAAGCCGGGCTGTTTCATCTCGATGCTAATCAGCTTCACCTCCTCCCTGTGAATTAGGCAGAAACATGTCTTGGTGGGGGGGAAAAAAAAGTGTTTTGATAACTGAGACTCACAAACAAAAAGTGGTGTTCTGTAAGGCACAATTGTAATTTTGTATGCAAATATCTGCAGCCAAATAATCTTTTGGTGTCTGTTTGCATAGTACTGTAAAGGAAGGAGTGTTCTTTAGCCATCATCCTAGGTGGGACTGATGTGAGACAGCGCAGACTGGGAGATCCAAGCTTATCCAGGTGGTTGCTTTGCACCCATTGAATGATAGGGAGGACTGTCCCTTTCCTAGTGCATCTTGCAGCTCTTTTTTCCTTCTTTTGCTGTTTTCATTACGAAGTAGGGCAAATCCTGCTGACTTCCTGCATTGCCTGGCTTGCTCTATGATTTACCATGGCCTCCTGCTGCCCTGCAGGGGTACTGGTGGCTGTGCTCCTGGCAGAGCTCTGCACCAAGTGCTCCTTATCACAGTAACCCCCAAGGGGGGGAATTTGACTAGGCTTGTTCCTGCTGGCTGCTGCTGCTGAATGCAACAGACCCAGGGTTCCAGTTGTGATTGGCATTTCCTTTCAGGTGCTGTTAGATCATGTTTGATACTGTTGTAGGTGTATCAGACAAATGGCGAAGAACAGGAAGTTCCTCGTATCGTTTTTAATAGTGCAGTAAGTCACAAGAAAATGTACATTTACTGTATTTAATGAGAAGCCTGGCAGATGAGTGAGGATCTTGTGAGATTTCCTCCTGTGCTGTATAGTCAGCTGGCAAGTTGGGACCATAGTTGTTAGACGTAGGCTGTTGGAGACACTGATAGCAAACACCAGGGGAAAGCGTGCTGATTTGTCACAAGAGAGATAATGCCAAATAAAGAGAAGCTATAACCAACTTCTTCTCAGTACTTTTCTGCCAGTCTTGGTGAGGAACATTTTCTTCTTAAACACAACATCACATGCATACAGACCAACTAATGAGAAGAGAAGCAGTCCTCAGCTGTACAAAGAAAGAACAATCTTGTGCTGAGTTGCTTGCAGATGGATTTGCACTTCCCGGTGGCAGTCTACCAGTCTAACTGTTAAACTTCACCTAGTTTTAGTTCTTACTACTTGATGTATGGAAACTGCTTCTGTGGGCTTTGTCCTAGGGACCCATCACTGCCTTGCATTTCTGTTGTTCGAGCAGTCGTATTTGGCTGAAAGACTGATTTCTCAGTGGGATCTGCAGAGGTCTGTGTGAATCTCAGAATGTCACCTGACTATAGAAACGGGTTTCTGTGCTTATCACAGAATAATTTAATTTCAGCCCGCACTCTTTGGCAGTACACTTAGATTGAGCTTAATCTTTGCTAATCTAGTGAGGGTTTCAGTGAAGAAGGCAGGAGGGAAACTTAATTGATTCTCTTTTAAATGAGCTTAGTAGTAACTAGCAGTGCAGCAAATGGATTCAGTTGTCTCCACGTGCCAGAGAACTTTACGTTTTGGTGATGGCATGGAGTTTTCCTACATGCTACTGCTTAAGGTGCTTGTTTGCTACCTCAAGGAGATGTGTGAAGAGGGAAGAGACTGAAAATTGCTGAAGGCTAGTGTCAAAAGTTAATGTCTTCCCACACAAACCACTGGTAATTACTGGCAAAAAGGAAAGAAAACCAGGGCAAAGAAATGCACCTGCCTCATGAAAAGTATGTTGCTCTGCAGAGAGAAGATAAAAGAAACACAAAGTTTTATGCTTCTGCATTAAATGTGCACCAGAACCAGGAGAATTAAAGTCTTGGGAGATGACTTAAATAACCAAGTTCAGACATGTTTGGCTAACAGCATTGGTTTTCTAACTGATGGTGCATGTCTTTTTGCTTTCCTGTACTTAGGAACTGGTGTAAAAATTTGGCCCTTGTTTTTAAAACCACAGTTGCCTATGTTCAAGGAAATCTTCCTCATCTTTTCCTGCAAAAGATGAAGAAAAAAAGATGTCCCAGACAGGGCAAAACAGACAACAACAAACCAAACAAAAAAATCCACAGGAAAAAAAGCAGCAAGAAACCAAATTGCTGCATTGAGAGCACGGAAGAAACATATCAGTAGGTATGCATTACTTAACTGGCATTGAGTGTTGGTCCTTTAAGTGCCAACATCCCACTGGTAGCATATACATCTTTGTTAGGCATGTTTGTGTATATGCCTTCTATGTAAGCCTCTTCAGTGCTGTCTTTCTCCCCTGCATGAACTGCCTGTGGCTTCGGTGCTAACAGCAGTGTAAGTTAATCAAATTCCACAAAACTTCCCCCTAATGTGTGATATTTCAATTCAGAGCAGGCTTTAGGGTAGGAGAAACTGATATGGCATTTGTACGTTTTCAAGGGAAGAAGGGGGAAAACCAGGACAGGACTGATAAGTAACCTGGCTAACCTCCCTCTCTGTATACAGCCCTTGCTTTTTTTTCTTCTATACGGCCTCTTTCAAAGCAATCTCAATCTTTCATCAAAGAGCTTGCCAGTGCACTCCCAGTGGGTTTACATAAATCTCACTGTTCTCGCTCTTTTTGTCTTTCACAGCCCCCACAAGTCCTTGTGTTTCCATTTCTTTAAAACTTTTATCCTCAGGTTGCTGCTGATGGCAATACGGATTACCTATCAGCACCTCCAAATATTCCGCAAAGCCCTTGCCTGTTCTCACCCTTACAGTCACGGTTGTGATGAAAGAAATGTGAAAGGCACAGCTAGGCAGTCCTGAACCAGGCTGAGTGCATTCCCCCTTTTACAGCTTATTGCTTTCTGGATGTTTCTTTTGACCGGTCATCAATCACTGCGGTGGTAACTCTGAAGCGGTTCCTGAAATATCTGTTCCTCTGATAAAAGTTAACAATAGTCCATATAGTGTGAGGAAAGAACGGCACGTTGGGTTTCAAGTTAAACAACTGCTTTGTTCTGACTCTGGGTTTCTTTTCTTTTCTTTTTTTTTCTCCCTTTTTTAAAAGTAAAAGGTTTTCCTCAGCAGAACCCCCCTAGTTAGCCTGAGAGACCGCTATGTGCGTAAGCAGCAATTAGAAGCAGTGGAGGAACAGGTCTGAAGGCAAATGGAGGTGCATATGGTCTGCCACAGAAGAGCTCCAGGGAATGGGAGAGAAGAACAGGACACCAGCTTAGAGCTTCCTTTCAGTCTCCAAAATTTACCTTTTCTGGGAAGGTTCTTGAAGAGTACTTCAGCTTTGGAAGCCTGGCAAGCTTGCTAGCAGCGGCAGAGCATTGCCTGGCTGGTGAAACAGGCCCTCAAACTGGGGGTTTGATCTGTCAAAAGTCAAAGCAGTGTGAGGAGCCCCATGCAGCCCCTTCCAGGGGCTCAGATGCAGTTTTGTGGGAGTGTGTCCATGCCTCTGCCTGACCCTGTGCTATTACATCAAGGGTGATGGGGAGGCTGATCCTACAGGACAAGGCAGTAATTTGTGTGGCCTTAGGTTTCTGGGCTACGATCCTACATATTCACTTAAACATTCCCTCTCTGTTTGAGTTGTATTTAATTTTTATGGGCTGGGAGTTAGAAACGAGTAAAAATAACTCCTGTCTTTACCCTGCTTCTGCACTGATAGTGTTCTTCCCAGAGCTTTGATTTGCTTCTTTCCTTTGCTTGGGTTATTTCCATTTTAAGGCCTTGTACACTTAGAAGTGAATCACCCTTGTAATTGAACTGCAAGCTGTGAGCTTTTCTCCGTTCTTTGATTAATCTGGTCCATTGATCAGAAGCATTTTTGGGAAACTCTGGAAATTTCTGAGTCACTCTTGGAGTTTAAGATATTCCTGTGCTTTTGATTAACTTGAATAAAAGAGCCCTGGCAGGATTGACATATTCTTTTGCCTCAGTATCGACGCTGACAGTTCATTCTTGTCTATCAGCTCCACAATTCGCAGAGAACTTGCAAATGAAGACATTTTTGTCACCAGTGGATAGAAAGGCAATAGAAAGGGGTCCAGATTAGTCAGACTTCAGTGGCTATTTGCAGCAAAAGGCAGAAAGTTCAACAACCAGCTGGGAAGTGAGAAAACTGATTTTTCAGATGCCAAAGGAACCACTCATCCATCTTTAACCTTGAGAGTAAAATACATCTCTGCTGTAAATATAGAGTTAGCCACAAGTTTAGGAGAGGCAACTCAGAGGATTGGCATTGTGTAAACACTTCATACAGAGCCCGCAGTAACTTGTTGAAGGAATTGCTAAGTTTTGTAGTTCTTTAAAAGTTCAGACTACCTCCTTTTTGTTGGAAATGTTTAATTTACCTTCTTCCATTCTGTTTGTCAAGAGTTCTTCAGATATTGCAGATGCTGTTGTGGTGGCTGTCAGTATTAAAAAAGCCTAGGTAGAAAGGCTTAGTCTGCTAGTAATTCATTGTAGTAGAACTTAAGCTTATAATGGATTTGATATAAAAATGGGCTTAAATTGAAGTGGGGAAAACTTGCATAAAATTAGGAAAAAATTCTCAAAGATAGTGGTGGTAAAACCACTGGAAAATAATGCCACGGACTCTTCCTTGCTGGAGGCCTTGAGGAAGAGTCTTGATAAACACCTGTAAGGAATAACAGGTCTGGTGGAGGCAGTAGGTTGGAGCCAGTACCCTTGGTCCCTTCCAACACTGTGACTCCGTGACTGAGAGAAGCTCCTGTAGGGAATAAATTGTGAGTCTGCTGCAAGTTTCCTTGGCTGAAGCAGAAGAAAGGAGAAAAGGTGGTAAGACTTGTTTTGTGTGCTTTCTTGTTTGCTGCAGTGCATTGACATTATGTATTTTGTGCATTAAGCACAAAGAATAGGAAAGACAAATACAGAAGTCTTAATTCTGGATTCGTTTGAGGTAACCATAAGGTCAGCTGAGTTCAAGAAATGTTTAGGCACTGCTCTCAGAAATGTGGTTTGAATTTTTGGAGGTCCTGCATGGAGCCAGGAAGTGAAGTTCGTGATTCTTGTTGGGTCCCTGTCAGCTTGGGGTATTCTGTGAGTTTAATATATATGCACTGTACCTCACATTGCATTTTAGTAGCTTTAGTTAAATGCGGTGCTCCAGATTGTAAGGTAGTGCATATTTTTATTTGCTCAATACCAGACACAAACAATTAGGCACTTGTGATTTCATGCTCAAAAATGAGAAGCTGGAGATAGCTGCAGTCATTTCTGGGAACTCTTTGAATGGCAGTGCCAAATGCTATGCTTATATTGGAACAGAAGATAAATGCAGTTCCTTGCTACATTTTGCAGATTATTTTGGGTGATGAGCTGTGAGGGATGAGTAAATGATGGTCACTGATTAACTCAACCCAGAGTGCTGCAGGAGCAATACCCGTTGCCCTGGGGAAGGCAGCGCATAGAGTGCCCTGCAGTGCTGGAAAGGGGCCCTGCTCCTGCTTCCTGTGCTTATCTGATAACATATAACATACTGATAACAGTATAGGTGTCAGAGAAGCATTCATGGAGGACAGTGGTCAGGGTTATGGGCAGGGTAAAGACTTGAATATCTTCCCCTATGACACCGGGCCACCAGTCTATGAGGCGTGTCCTTCGTGTCTCCTGATGCATTTGCAGCTCTATCTCTCATCTGTACAACCACCACCAACTGCTAAATGATAGGCTTTGTTCAGAATTTGAGCAGAAGAGATTGTGTGCGTGTTGGTCTCCACGTGGACACCTCTCAAGTCTCATTGCTCATTTTTTGGATATCTGACATCAGGACTGGAGATATGATTCTTGACATCACTAACACCTAGCATGTCTTTGTGGTTCTAGCATTAGACCAGCCCATATTAGTCTCTTATTTCTCTTGTTTTCCTGCATTTCCGCTGCTTGCTGATTGCTTTTGCTGGCCAGGATAGTTCAGTTACTGCTTGCAGCACGCTTGTTTCAATAGTTAAAGATTTATTTCTGTTAAAGGCAACTGTTTTTATAGTGTTCCTTTTCTTCAGGAACACATCCAGGTAGTACAGACAAATACTAATTGATTGATTGTATCTTCAAGGCTGGGAGAACAGAATTACTGCATTAATTTGGCTCTCTAAATGGTACTGTGGACCTTGTACAGTATCTCATCAGCAGGCAAAGCCGTTTCTCCCGCGTCTTACAACTTGAGATAAGGGTCAGGCTTTTTGTTTATACTGTTTACACTCTTTCTGAGCTTTTGGATTTACCACTGCTGTAAACAGAATTTACTCAGTGTCCCGAGTGGAGCAATGTCTACTAGAGGTTAATCCAGTGGTGAGCATCCTCTGTAGTATGTTCTCAGCAGCACAGATCTTACGGATTTCCGCTTTCCTCCTTGTCAGTGGTGCTTCTGCTTTAAATGATGAGAGAGGATTTTAAACCTGTGCAGAAAATGGAATTCTTGCTGAGGGCACAGTGGATCATGCAATTTATGGGACAAATCTGTCCCAGGCTTGTAAAGCTTGGGAGCTGCCTGCTAGAAGGACCCCTTCCTTAGGGGGTGCTGCAGCAGTTGAGTCAGCAGGTAGGGCTGAACCTTTAAGCCTGTAAGACTTAAACAGGAATGCTAAGAAGCAGCCATTTACAGCCTTCCAGCTTTTTAAGACAAATGTTTCTGCACCATCTATTTGAATAAAAGCTCAGTTTTGTATTAAATTAGGTTTTACCGATGTCACCAGATTTTACTAACTGGTTTGTGGAAGCTTGGCAGAGGAAAATACTAAGATGTACACAAGTAATCACTAACTTACAGGCTGTGCTTTCAGTGGGTTTGCAATTTGTGAGATGGTTAGAGCCAAAGTGTATGTTAGTCTATTAGATAGGCAAAATAATTAAAAGAAATGAATTTAAAATTGCAGCCTGTGCTGATTACCCTGCCACTTGGTCTTTTTACATTACTTCTATAATAAAGTCTCGTCAGCTGTACTTTTTGTATTGTATCTCTTCCACTACGTTTGCCTGAAAGCCTGTCCTAGAACAAGAGAGGCAGAGTATGCTTTCCATGTAAGTGTTTGCTTTCCATGTAAGAAATATTCTACTTTTAAATAGAATTTTCAAGTATTATAATATTGTTTGTGGATAAAATAGCTATTGTTTCCACAAACAAAGCATCACTTCTTTTAGACAGCTCTAGGTTTAGCACCTAGGTGCCAGAGAACAAAGGAAAGGTCTCTGCAGTCTGTTACTCATTGGGTCTTAGTATTAACTAAAGTTAGGCATCTCTTGTAAGTACTGTCTCTTTCTCAAGAGAAACTGAAGAGGGGAAACACCTGAGGGGCTTTGTCCATCTGAAGAGGGATTTCTAAGATAAAATGGCTTCTAAGATGTGATTTGCTTTTGGAACCATCTCTTTCCAGTGACTACAGACAGCTCAGATGGTTAACAATAAGTGCCATTTAAATGGTTAAGTGGATAAATCCAATGATTGTTATGAAAATTCTCTGTTTTGGGAAAGTTGAAATACACGAAATCATTTCATTTAAACTTCCTAAGAGACTGTGAATTCTGAGCAAAATCAAACCGTGGCGTTTGCTTGAGATGGTTCATGGAAATTCTTTTGCAGCATAACTTGAGCTTTACCTGGTCCAGTTTTTGAGACTGAGTATGAATCATAACGGGGAATAAAGGCAGGAAATAACCAGGTTAGTCTTTTTTTTTTTTTACGAAATAAAACATAGAAGATCCAATATAAGTGCCCCTTCCATGCTACTTCAGTGTCTTACTGGTGGAAAACTAAAGCATGCCATGGAAAAGGGACTCTGGGCTTAAAAGCAGAAGCCTTGGTTTTCTGTTGTAGTGAGTTAGGAATTTTTAAGTCTGCCTCACAAATGAGACTTGGTGTTTCTGGAATACAAATGCTGTGGTTTGTGTTTAGTTTTAAGGTATAAATTCAGGCTTGTGTGATTGACTTGTAATTCAAGGAGTCTGCAAGGATAGAGTGAGGCTCAGCAATGCCCATCTGCATGAAAAATGACAAGCACTGAGCTGTGGGTCTGCAGGTTTTGTCTCTTTTCCTTGGTCTGGGTGCGTGTCGCCTGGCCAGCCTCCCTTAAGGAAAGGAGTTGCTGGTTAGCTGCTGTGGGCCAGTCTTGAGGACACCGGTTATCATGCAGACATTGTCTGGTTCAGGCAGCAGGCTGGAGATCAAAGGAAAAGAGGGCACCCCTCCTGCAAGAAACTTTGGTACTTAATTAGGAGTATGGAGAAAACAAGGCTGCTCTGTAGCCTGCTACAGTTGCAGCAAATTGGGCTAGCAGTTCTTCCCCAGCTTCCATCTTTCTGTGAGATACTTCTTTGTTAGTAGAGATGGTGTGTCCATGATGCGCAGAAAGAAGTGCCATTGTGCGTATGACAGGCATGTCAGAAAGCATGTCTGCAGTAAATGTGAACTGCAGACAACTTAATTAAAGAAATAAAAGACGAAGAAATGCCAGCATCTGGGCAGTTTGCTCAGCCTCAGTAGAGCTCAGGGATGTTGGATATCCTGCTCCACATAATTGCATAAACAGACTTCATCACCTCCTCCCCAAGCAGGTCCTATAAAAGTAGTGTAGATGAGTGAAGCATTGAAAGGTGGCAGGCATATGACTTTCCATCTCTCCTTTTTTTTCTTTTTTCCTTTTTGTAATGAACAGGGGTGTTGTCAGCTGCCTGCATTGCGTTCGTCACTGTCATGGCTGGCAGTGTAACAGATAAGTGGATGGATTCAAGGCCACCCAGGGAATGGAGCCTGACAGGACCTCATTCATCACTTCCATTTCGGAGGTCTCTGTGGAAGAGCTGGCATCAAAGAAGTAATCAAGGCTCACAAGACCATGGGGGGGGGGGCGTGGGAGGAGTGCTCTGCATTGCAAACAAACCGAGCTGTCAAATCTGTTTTGTAAATGAAGTGTTTTTCTGGAGACCGTGTTTATAACCGTCACCTTAAGCATACCCCTCATAATATACAACTGCCGTGGGAGCCTAGGGCCACAACCTGGGCTTCTCCCAGCCTCCAAATAAAAAATTGCGATTGCAGGGAGAAGTCAAAAGGTGTGTGTGGGAGGTGGGGGCATTTAAGATATGGCTCATCCTAGCGGTTTGTTTCATCAGGTAGCCTCTCCATCTTGAGCTCTGCTCTTGGCACCTGGGCTCCATTCATCTTGAGTAATTGGCCTGCTAAGTATGATGCCTTGCCGGTTGCAGATGAGACACGTGGTGCGATTTGCCACTGGCTATGCGAACTTTGTGACAGCAAATGAGCCTGCTCTAAAGATTAAATAATAATAATAATAAAATCCTGCTAATATGGACCTAGGGGACAAAGGAGAAAGCATTTACTAGCAGCGTGAGGCCTATATGGATAGCCCTTGCATATGAAATCACGCTGAAAGCTTTAGGTTTCTAGAAAAAAAAGCAGGTGAGCAGTGTGCTCCGCTGGGCGGCTGCTCAGCTGTCAGTCTCTTCTGACAGGCAGGATATCCAGCTGTCTGTGTGTACGGAGTGCGAGGCTGGATGAGCTGGTGAAAGGAAGACATCTGCGCTACAATGTTAGAGTGCGGTCGCCTTGTTTGCTTGTCCTTAATATTTTCTTCTTCGGTTTTGTTCTTACAGCCTCACAGATGATGCCTTGCCAGGTAGGCTTGGTCACCTGGCAGCTGGGGCTATGGCTGGGACTGTTATCCACTGACTCTGTGCTGTTCCCTGCATGCGACTGGCCTTCCTGCTGCCCACTGACCTCAGCCGCTTGGTTTGGGGGGCAGAGTTTATTTAGGAGTGACAATCTGAGCACGCCCACGTTATGTGATGTTGCACACAGGGTCTATGCTTGTACTTGATCCTCAGGTTACCAGGTTCCTCTTAAGTGCATGCAGTTTAACATGAACTTACGTGCTTTGGACTCGCAGAGTAGAAACTTCCTATTGGATTACCATTTTTCTTATTAAATACTTTAAAGCACTCTCTGTGACTTATGCTACTTGGAAGTTACGTGTATGTGCTAAGAGTACCTTTACATAATGCACTGGATATTTTCTTTTACGTTGCCAAGCTTGCTTCTGAGTCCTAAGCTCTCTTGAGGCAGCGAAGGCTTAGTAAATCCTGGAAATAATACTGATTGAATGTAGCTTTAGGTGACAGAAAAAAACAGCCAGAGGTTGCTCAGGGCCTTCCCCTGCTTTGGTAACCTGGATTACAGTCGGTGTTGGGTGCCTGAACCAATCTTAAAGGGCATCCCATGGCAAAACATTTGCCATGATGAGAAGAAGTTCATAAAATGGCAATGATCTTTATTTGTATAGCACTTTTCACCCAGGAGAAAAACATAGTGCTTCACAAAATGATTTTTACAAGCTGCACCAGCACTGAAAAACAAGCTCCTCCAGGATGAAATACACCAGCTGCTAAGCAGCAGCACTGCTGCATGAATAAAATAATAAAGCTATTTGGAGAGGAGTTAATGACTGCCACTGAGCAGGTCTGATCGACAAGCAGTGGTAGGTTTTACTGAAGGTGATGGGAGTTTGAACTGTTCTGTTTCCAGGAGAACAGAGGATGCGGTTCAATATCCCTTTGCAGAGAGGGATCTGGTAGCAACAAGCTCTCCCTTGGTAGCAAGAGGCTTCTTGGATGTTCAGAATGCAGTTGGAAGACCAGGTGAAAGAAAGAAAGGGGGAGCAGCATGGGTAGGTTATTTACCACGAGTGTGTCTGGTGTGGCCCTGTCGCCTACTGGCTTCAGCTTCTGAGTCCCCTGGCAGTTTCTGTAGTGGCTGCAGCTAGGAGTGTGTCAGACCAGCTGGGAGCTGGTAGCCTGGGGAAGGTTTGATGGTCCGACCAGGTTAGTTGGCTTATCTGACCAACTCAGTATCGAGGAAGGTAACACTGCACTTGTTGATAGTAGAAGAGTGATACAGCTTCTCTGTAATATGTGCTAGATGGGGGATTTCCTCCAGGAGTTGTTGCAAACTCAGGGCAGGGTGGGGTGGAGTTACCATGCTAGCTGTGTTTGTACATCTGGGTCTCAGAGCATTGTCTTTGGCATCTTCTGTACTGGATTGTGTGAATGGTGTTTGTAGACAAAGGTTGCAACAGAGAGTACTTGAGTGCATAGTTACCCCTTTCAAGACCTGACAAGTCTCGCAAGGAGAACTAGGTGCTCAGGCCAAAGGGTTATCAATGAATCTAGCTCAGTAAAATGGCACAAAATCAACTGAGCCATGGCATCTGAGAAGGCTAAATTACTGTGAGAAGTGTTATGAGATTATACCTGTCATAGCTCTCTACAATTTGTTCTTCACGTGCATTTTAGGACTGGCACTCTCAGGGACAAGTCATCCCCCATTCCTGGGGAGTGGAAAGATTCTTCAGTGCAGGGAAGAGTGTGCTCCTGACCAGACTTCCAAGAGTATCTGACCCGTTTCCCAGAGGTAAAATCATAAAGTCATTTGTTTTTAATAACTCTGATTAAACATAATTTTTGGCAGTCAGATTGTGAGAATTTACAAAGCTTAAACAACACACAGAATGGTGGTTATGAACCACTTGCAAAGTTCAGGTACAATTGGGTTTGCTCCTAAAAGTAAAGAGAGTGCAGACCCAATGCTGTAATTTAGGGTTGTCTTTTGTTTGCAGATAAATTTATTACTGGCATAAAAACCTCAGGAATTTTCTGTGCCACAGTGGAAGACTCTGGGAGAAACATTGTGTGAAGGTCAAAATGACCATTAGAGAAATTTGAAGACAAATTAGGATCTGAGAGAAAAAAAATGAATCATGAGGTCTTACCATGAAAAATGTAGATTCCTAGTTAACGGTTTCTGTGATCACTTCGTTAAACAAACAGCTCTGTCTGTACCACTATATATACAGTGATATGCACAGTAAAAAACTAACTTGCAATTAAGATGCTATAGAAGTTCTTGTTATCCTTTGCTTCCATTTGCCACACAAATGTGTCTTTTTGCTATGAATAATCAGGTTCAATGCTATAGAACTAGTAAGAAATACATGTTATATGTACTTTTTATACATTATATGTATATAATAATACAAAATGTATGAATAATACATTTTATTCAACGTGTATGGTCCTCGAGATATCCACAGAATGTGTCAGGCCATGCAAATCAAGTCAAATATAGTAGAAACAGACATCAGAATTTGTACGTTTAAAACCAAAGCCATGAAACTTAAAACAGCTAGCCCAATCATGCAGCTCCATGGAGAACATGGAAGCAATATCCGCATTATATATCAAGAGGCAATCTTTGAAGGGCATGAAAGTTCTACAGCAGATAAGTGCTTCGGCCTTAGAGAATTTGAAAACAACAAGATATTTTGGTTTAGATAACATACTTCTCGGGTTATGCAGCCAAGAAAACCAAAGTTTCAGTTGCTTTATCAGCAGTTGGTAGTTTTGTAAAGAACCTGTCTTCCATTTTAGAATCACTGTTTCCTGAAATGTGCTCTCTAATGCTGAGATCAGCTATGCGTGGATGAGATTTAAACCAAGAGAAAAGGTGAGGACGAAGAATTGCAAATAAGGGATTAACTGCTTTGGTGTTAAAAAAACAGGAGGAGGAAAGAGGAATCTTTGCTCCTCTTTATTGCAGTAGAGCTTGGAGCTCTGCTTGTACAAAAATAGAAGCACAAAACAGAAAAAGCAAGTTGTCAGTTGGTAGCAACTTGTTACCAAACTGGATTTGATGCTTATGGTATGTGGGGTGGAAGGGAGAAAAGACCGGCTGTTTCTCCTACTATGGAAGGCAAAGCTGATGGTGTTGAAGGCCTTGCAACTTTATAGTCTCTCTTATGAAGCCATGAGCAAGCAAGTAAAAAAAAGACTTTGTATCCCATAAAGAAAATGGTGCGATCTAATTAGCATAGCCTGTTTTTAATTAGTATGTAGGATCAACTCTGACAGTGGAAGAAGGCTGAATAGAATTTACTGGGGTTCAGCTATGCAAAAATATTTATGATAGAGCAGCCCTTAAAACATCAATAACTTCAAACAATTCCGTTCAAGAAACAGTATGCTAAAGATCTGCAAAATTGGAATGCATGGTAATAGCTGAAGTCCATATTAAGGCACATTTGCTTTCATCAAAAGGGTAATAGATTTATTTATGTTTTCTGGAATTCATAATTTTTATCTTCAGAAGAAACAGTTGTAGACCATGAACAATAGCTGCAAAGATGGGACTTTGGTTATAATTCATTTTTCTGACTGTAGCTGAAATGGGCCATTCCTTGCTAGAGTGTCTGATCCAACCAGCCTCAGCTGAAGGAGGCAGCTCTTGTATGTGGTGATTCTTTGTGGTCTTCAAATGAAATTTCCCTTATCTTTTCCTCAGTGCTGGTGAGCTTCCCATAGGTGCTATTGTGTAGTGAGAGAATAGTAGTTCAGCTGCCTTGATTTTAAAGCATGCTGAGAAAAGGGTTAGAGAGCATGGTGCGAATCCCCTGCAGCTCCCATCATTAGTGGTGCCTCGACACTATTCCAGTATTCCATGACAAAGTGGTTTTTGCCAGGCAGTGCTGAGGAGGGATCTGCAGAACAACACTTCTGACTTCTGTACCAGATGCTACGCCACTGCACAAAGATTTCACATGGGCAGAAATGACCTTTAGGGCATGGTGAAGCTCCACTGTCAACAACTCCCTGTGTAGCAGCACAAGTTCTGTGCCAGCTAGCAAGCATTGTTAGTGCCTGTGTGTGTGTCAGCAGAACCTTGTGGTTGTAGACTAGTCAGCCATGACACTGTGTCAAACCATTTCCTCATTGCCTTTCATTATTTTTCCTTTTTAGTGTTATGGTATGGAGTAATTTTCCTTCCTCAGATTTGCTTTCACCACAGACACAGAAGTTGGTTTCCTTTGATCTGTTTTTATCTGGTAGCCTGATAGAGGGAATAGGCTGGGCTCTCAGATGGGTCACAGTGGCCTCTAAATAATGAAAGGATGTGGCTGGAGTATTTGTGATTGAGAGGTAAACACAAAAACAAGGTGTCAGTCAGCAGCAGGATTTGTACTTGCTCTCTACTCTGCTGCCAGCCTGAGCTCTTGGGCCCTCCATACAGCATGTAAAAGAAATTTCTGGCTTTCTTGATTCATCTTTTAAAAAATGCTTTAAAAAGAGAAAGGAAACCATTCCTCGCAGAGAAAATGGGGAAGGAAGAGAGGAGAGAGTCGTAAATATAGTGATTATTTTAAAAATAAAGTGATTGTCGTTTTGGAGGTGTAGGGATCGTATTCAGCAGAAGATGTGGGGAAAAAGCTGAGACTAAGCATAATTCAATGCAGTGCTCCATGTGTTCAAGGTGATAGCCATATCCTCCACTGTAAAGCACCAAGCCTCTGATTTTTTTTCTTTGTCCCCAAATGTTCTTATTGCATCATGAATAGATTAATACCTAAATAACGTTGGTGCAGCTCTTTTTTTCTCGATAATGTGTTTTCAAGTGCCCATAGCTGGCAGATCTGGGATGCTGCAAACATAATAGAAATAAAACTAGACTCGGTGGCCCAGAACATCAACCACTCTAATAAAAATCACAATGAAAAGGAAAACAAGCAAGCAGTCTGGGGAACTATGAGCAACTGAAAAGAGTGAAAGCAGGATAAGGAGGTGCTGTTCTGGTGCAGCAGACTGTTCAGAAGGAAGTCTAGGACAGAGAAGAAAAATAAATGGCAGTCTCAGTCATGTTGGCCTAGGGATGTTGTCACTTGAATAATTCAGGGTTAACTATTAATTTCATATTCTATAGCAAAACCTTGTGTCAGTATGCCTTGTACTGGTGTATTGCCAATTCCTTCTGATTAACATGTAAAGTGAGGTATGCATTTATAAGTGCCAGGAGAGAAATCTTGATTTCCAAGTTTTATTTCTCTGTTTTTCTATTAAAATTTGTGGTTGGATCCATGTATTACAGAAACATAAATATAGGAACGTGGTGAACTGGATCATCAATACACTTCATGGTACCGGTGACATAATAACCCACATGAATTTTGCTCTTGTGGTTTATTTTGCTGGTTCCAGGACTGTGGGAAATATTTATGATGTTCACAATTCACTGATTATATTTATAATCACTAGAAAGAGTCATTTGTACCTGGTAAGAAGATAATTTTTTTTTTTTTGTTTCAGATTTATCGTTTTTATTTCTTCAGACTGCACTTTGAGTTTAATGCTAAAGTTCAGAAATTTATAAGTGGTTTTCTGTCATAGACCCGAATAGGATCCATCTTCCTCTGCAGTGAGCAATTTGTTAGTATCCTGAACAGGTCTGAATGCTCTGGCAGTGGCTGAGCTGGGGGAGGAGGAGTGCTGGTTGGTTTGTTTGATGCAGTCAACGATGTGTGAAAGAAATATTGTACGCTGAAGGTCACACTGGCAAGTCTACATCACATAGCATGAGCACTGCCATTTGAAATTTTACGTGGCAGTTGAAGTTGCCAGAAATAAGAGGCTCCAGAATAGCATTTGTTCAGCTTTATTCTTCACTTGTCAATGATATCCTTGCTTATTAAACCCTTTCACGTCTGGCTTTCTGTTGGTCTCCCAGCAGGTGCGTTGGACTGGTCATAAGCTTGAAGTGGTTCTAAGCCCCTTGATGGGCACCTTCTGGTTGTCACGTAACGCTTCTGTACCCTGCAGTGATTTAGAACTAGAGCCTAAATGAGATCTGTGAGACTCTGGGTTTTGGACGAAATCTTCATATGCGTAGATCCACTTTCTCTATATGAATGATTTTCTTTAAGCAGAGTACACTTTCAACTTAAGTTAGCCTTTGTCTTTCTGCAGTGTCACTGATGAATACTGATCTGAATATTCTGGTTTGCTTATGCAGTACACGGGAGAAAGTGTAGTAAATAAGAGGAAAAATGTTCTTGGAGGGGAATCTTATGACTTGATGCTGGAGCGGCCACTGCTCTGCTTTCATTCAGTTTGATTTTTGGGAAAGAAATGAAACTTTTTAAGGAGGTCACTTCCTCAAAGTCAACAATAATAAGGATATATGTTGAATAAATAGGCTACAGGAAAGAGGTTTAATAAAAGGACAAATGCGATGAAAGCCCAACCTCTTTGAAATTTAGGTTAGTGACCAGTTTTTCACTGGAAAGGAGGTTGCTGGCCACACAAGGTTGGAATCCTCTATTTCTAGATTTTTAAAAAAAATGCAAGAACTTTTTTTTTTTACTATGTATAGCTTTGCCATGTCCTATTTTCCAGCTGCACTAGTACCCACTGTCTCTGAGAGAAGAGGTTTTTTTTTTTTTTTTCAGTTCAACAGGCTTTCAGGTAGAGGGGTCATGCTTTGATTCTCCTTATACGGACTTAGTTCTTCTTGTCACATTTTGAGCTTGATGACTGGGTTAGTTGCATTCTTGATTAAAAATATATACATATTTGTGTAAGTACAAAATGTCTTGACATTGCTGAGGTGTGTGATGAGAACTGTCAGCTGTTTTTTCTTCTCAAACCAATCTGTTCCTTTGAGCTGGCAGGTAAGAAAGAATGCTGCTCTTCAGAAGCCTTCTCTTCCTAAGTAACAATTAAAAAAAAATGATTTTGCTGTGCTGTATTTGCCTAGTAATTTTGCCTTTGTTAATTCTAAGAGCAAACCCTCTACAGGCATTAGTGATCTTGAACATAAGAAGGATTTATACTAAAATCCCACTTCTTAATCTTATGCGGCCTGAAGTGTTTAATGTTTGATGAGGTTTGTTTTCTGAAGTTTGATATCTGTGCTTTGAGAGTTTAAATGGCATAGTCCCTTCAAAATCAGAAATTCGGAGAATTAGGTCACAATACAGTCAGCAACTTTTCTACAGTTCTTATTTTCTTCACCTTGTGCTGTCCTATTTAAATTCCTGTAAAGTAGCCATGAAAAGCCTTCTCTTTGCTGCTAAAGGGAGGGATCTTTGTACGTTGTAATATTGAAGATATGAAATATTCCAAAGTGAAATCACAAGGAAGTCTTCTTAGTAGTATCAGAAGCTAAGCAAACAAAATTGACCCATGATTGGATAAGTAGTGCTGACCTTCTCTGTTTTTGAAGTTTTCAACTTCTTCTGTAGTAAAACCAACTTACTCTACCTTTGCTTTTCAGCATACTTAGTTATCCGGAAGTACTACATTCTCAATAGTGAGAATAAGGTCTTGCATTTCGGTTTGAGTCCAAGACTGGCCTGGGAGGTGTTGCATTTTGGATCAGAAAAGTTCTTGAAGGTGAATAAACGTTAAGCTAGATAAAGCTAACTAAGTCTCCTTAGATAGGGAAGAAAGGTTTGTTTGTTTTTTTTTTTTTTTTTTTTTTTTCAGGAAGATGTTTTCAGCAACTGCAAAGAGATTATCATTCAATGAGAATAAAATTGATTGTGAACATTCTTTTGCCCTACTTAAGTGAGCTGTTTTTAAGTGGACAAAATAATTTGGAGAATAAAGACATCCTCTCATATATACCCTGGAATTAGCGCAACACAAGAGTCTGATCCTACTCAAGTCGTATGAAACCAAAGGGTTGGTCTGTGGGTTGGTCTCCAGACGTTACGTTGTTCTAAGACTAGCGAATGCGCTAATACTAAGAATCTTAAATCTTCTTTAGAATTGTCAGTTTATCATGCCAGTTTATCCTCATTGCCAAGCTTGGGCTTGTGGCAGTTTATTCTCTGAGGCAGTCGGTGGTTTGCCTGCAGAAAGGCCGGAGAAAGTGGGGATAAACTGTTGAAGGCTATGCAAAAAGCCCACTGACTTGGTTGGTCTAGAAAACTTCTGAATTATTTTCCTTCTAGATATTTAACAAGGAGGGAAGCCACACCTTCATTAAACTTTAACGGTATTCAACACGTGCTCCTCTGATCTTTCCTTCCTCAGATGTGTTTGTGCATTTGCCTTGTTAGCTGTCTCTTCTTATGAATAGTTGATCTGTGAGTAGGTGTGCGACAAAGTTCATTGTAATTACAGTGACTTCTTCTTGTGACAGGATGCTATCAGAACATTGCTAACGCAGGAATTTAACGTTTCTTTATTCTCCTTTGTTTTATGAAGTTTTGCCAGGGTTTAAGAGAAGATCACCCATTTCAAATGCTTCATGCGCTCACAGAAAGTTTTAAGCATTAATTAAATAAAACTTTCAAAATTTATTTAATTTTAATAGCAGTGAGATGCACTTTGGCTCTCAATAACTTGAATAGGTATCTCTTACCTTCTATGTTTAATGCTTTGGCTGGGTAAGTATTTTCAGGTAACTAGTTTCGTAGCTTTAACCTTAAAGGATTTCTTGTATTAGCTGCCACTTGCAGTAGTGTTTACAAGCATATATGTACATTTGATATAGAGAAGCTGCCATATACAATCCTTTCTTTAGATGAAAAATATTTGCAAATAGATCTTAAAGAAATTAAGCCATCTTCAGTGTCTGAGGAAATGAAGTCTTCATGTTTCAGTGCAACTTTTCATATTTACACAGAACAAAAACCAATTTAGAAGCAATGAAGAACTACAAATCATTTCAGATCATTTTACTTCTTCGATATTGGAATAAGAAACATTTTCAAATTACTATAACAGAAATGACTTTGTGCAAACTTTTATGGGAATTTACATGAGGTTTTCCTGGGAAAAGTTGAGGCTTAACTGAATATTTGAAGATTGGCTCTGGAGAAATGCAGATTTCAACCCAAACACCTCCTTGTGTATTCTGAGCACAGTGCAATTTCTTTTAAAAGCACAAAAGGGCTTTTCTAGAACGTCTTATCAAATTTGTTTTTTAGAAATAATTTATATTTATACCAAACTTATATCTGAAAACGATCTCTTTTCATGCCCTTGTTGCGCAAAAGATTATTTCATTTTTTTCCTTTTTGCTTTCTCTAAAAACGGAATTCTTCAGACGATTTATTTGTCGCTTGCAGTAAAGGAGCCTTATATAATACGGACTTTATAAAATAAATGTTAACATCATCTTTCAGTATACACTAGAATAATAAATAATATAAAACTTTAAAAAAGAACTTGTCAGCCGCTGTAAGACTTCTTCTCTAAACTGTTTGTTATGGCTGCTAAGTCTTACCCTCTGATGTGTGAGGTGATCTTCTGAAAGGAGAAATCTCCAGGAGTGCCTTTAATTTGCCTGAGCGTTTTGTTAAACAAAATAGATAACTGCAAACATCAGCAGAAGGTTGCACCATCTCTCACCATCTGTGTATAATTGTAGATAACCTATTAAGAGTGCGGTGGTGGTGATTACAGGTGGGACTGGAAGCTTTACTTTTTCCCAGGGTTGCCTGGCATTTCCCATTATAAGACTATTTTCTGTTCCATTTAATAACTTTCTAGGATTTGAGCTCATTTTCCATGCTGGGCGACTGCCTCCAGCTCTTGCATTTTTTGATTTGTTTAGAAGATTTTTTTTTTTAGTTTTTTTCATCTTATTTTTGTCATTTTGGAGGAAAAACAGAGAAAATGCTTTTTCTTAAGGAAATAATTATAGTGACCTTTTTTTCCTTAGAGGCGCAGCTCTCTTTCCTCAGCCCTTCAGAACAGCTTTCTGCAGGAGGTCTGCCCTTGCATATGTGAGTGTGGTATTTTTGTTCTGCCAGTGAAATCCCTGCCTACCCGGACAGACTACAAGCCCTAAACCCAGAGAGCTCACTGTGGCTTTGCAGCCCAGACCTCAAAAATTCGGGGTGCCTGTGGGCCACGGCTTTGTGAGTGGAGGACATGGTTATCGAGGCTTTTGGGGTGTGTGGTATCTCCATCTGTGTTATGAGATGCTGGCTGCCCTGCAGGGGGAAAAAAACATTAGGCAGATAAAAGGGGTACAAGTGGCAGGGCTGCAAAGGGACAGAAGTAGCTGTAAAACACCAGAATGAAGGCTTTTGTGGTTTTTCTTGACAAAGGCATGACTTCTTCCTGCTGTCCCTTCTCTCTCAGGACCCATTTGCTACCTCTGCAGTAAGTGCAGTAGTTTGGCTGACAACAATATTTGACTCTGTTTTTAATCCTGAAGTGACCATCTATCTCATTCAAGGGATGCACAGCGCTGGCAGAGATAGTTTTGCCAGTAAAGTTCATTTTGTTTCTAAATTTGGGATCTTGTGATGCTAAATTTTGTGACATGAGAGGAATGCTTGGTTTGCATCTGCAGGGGCAAGCCCAGAAACTGATGATGACTAAGTGATTAGGTGCTGGGATCCGAACAGAGAATCAAGAGAACCAAAAGGCTCCTTGGTGTCCTGTGGCAATAGTCTTCAAAGGAAGCAAGAGCTATGCTGAAAATTCCTTTATTTGCTCATCATACAAACTGGTTGCCTGCAGTGTGTTGAAAGGTCCAGTTAGTTGTGCACTATTCCTGTGTCAGAGTAACTCCATAGCATTGCTGGGAACTGCCAAACTTCTGTGCCTCAGTTAGTGGCACTCAGAAAGTGCAAGCCTAGCTAATACTCTGACTGTACCCAGGCCTTTGTGTTCCTTGGTGTGAAACAAAATATGCACTTACTAAGCCCTACAATGTTATGTTGCTTATTTCCATTGGTAATAGGGAAAACAAACAGTTTAAGGATGATTGCAGAATTCAGTATGCAGCATGTATTATTCATGACTTCCCAGCGCTCTTCTCTCCTCCCATGCTGTGCTAATGCGGCCAGTCCATAAGGTGTGGTATTTGGCAAACAATCTGTACATGGTCTGTTCTGAGCTTTATGGCCTACATCATGTACTGTTTTCCTTTGAACCGTTTGTAACATAACTAGAAATCAAAAGAAGACAATTTCTCTGTGTAGTAGAAAGGAGAATGATAGAAGTGACCTGTTGTGAATCTGCATCTGAATCAGAAGTGATCTGCATCTGAGGACCTAAGAATCATAGAATCATTAAGGTTGGAAAAGACCTCCAAGATTACCTAGTCCAACTGTCTACCTGCCACCAATATTCCCCACTAACCAGTGTCCCTCAGTGCCACATCCACATATTTCTTAAACAACTCTGGGGACTGTGACTCCACCACTTCCCTCGTCAGCCTGTTCCAATGCTTGATTGCTCTTTCTGAGAAGTTTTTCCTAATATCCAACCTTAACCTCCCATGGAATATCTTAGGGCAAGGGAAGAATGGCATCCGTTGATGGAGCTGGGGTGTGGTGCTGTGCCCAGGCCAGCAGCCCATGTTGCTTGCCTCTGGCAGCTGGAAGAGGCCTTACATGGGTCCTTGTACTGGTGCGTAGCAGCAGCTTGGCACCCTCAGAACACTGCATGGCTCTGCCCTGAGTTACACGTGCTCCCTGCAGCTCAGGATTTTGCCAGAGGTGGACAAGAATTACAGAGGAATGAACTGAACAGGGGAGTAAATAATAAAGGCAATGACTCGTGGGCTTTGTTCTACTGACCTGTGTAATTTACCTTGTGTACCAAACGTAGCTAGGTTCTTGTTGAAAGTGATTTAGTTATCTGGTAGCTTGAGCGTGGACAGTCTCAGAGATTAAAGCGCAGTTAACACATGAAATGAATTAAGTTTGCAAGGAGCCAGGGCCATAAGATGAGACCAAAGCAGGGATCTCCCCTAGAATGCCAATCTAAGGGAAGCACAGAGAAACAGTCCATATCAGCATACCTTAATGCTTTCATACTGCTGGAGCAAATGGGATGCGGGGCTCTGAAGGAAGGAAAACACCTCACAACTGGTGGAGGTGATTACCTGCTTTCATCACCTGCTGATGGTTATATTATCTAAAGCTGATCCCTGTGGTCTGGTGGAGTAGACTGAAAACTCTGTAAATATTCATGATATCTTCCTGGATTTCTAGAGAGAGTTCAGCAGGAGGAGAGAGTTTCTTCATCTCTTCCAGGTTGTGCAGCAGCACAGTGTTCTGATGCTGGTATGCTGGACTGAGACAGAAATGTGTGCTGTAGCCCAGTGGAATGGCAGCTTCCCTGCGAAGCGCAGGGCTGTTAGGAGGGATGCAGAGGTGGTCAGAAGTGCTAACTCTTCACAGAGATGTGCTGAATTTCTAGCCTGTGCCTTAGTCCAGATATGGTAGCTTAAGAAAAAGTTACCTTGAACACTGTTTTTCTCTTTATCTTTGGCTTTCAGCCCTAACAGTAGCAAAGAATTATCTTTGCTATCGCAGTTAACTGTGCTAACAGCAATCCTCAGTACACACTAAATTTGGATCTCCCAGTTCCTTTAAAGTGCTATTAAGGTAATGACAGTGAGTATGTAAATAGACTCCTTGCTCAGTACAGCTTCTTCCTCACTGAACGCTGGCCAGAGGTCATAGCTACTTACCTGAAGGGTAAAAAAAAAAAGTTTTTTTTTTTTTTTTAAGAAGTATTTTAATACTCTGAAGCCAGTACAGTTTAGGGCATATAAGCCTGTCTCTTCTGATTTCCTGAAACCTCAGCCAAATTGCTAACAAGGTTCCACTAAGATAAATTTAATCCTTGCTAAAGTCTGAAACGTGAAGAAGCTGGTTTGACTCATGATACCATTTCTTGATTGAAAAGAACAGCTCATACTTCAGAATTGTAATTCGTTCTCTTTGTATCTGCCCCACTGATTTGTTTGAACTCAGTTGTGACTTGTCTTATGTATGTAAAGCTGTTTTTGGCTTATGTTGTTTGTGTGTGGGAGCCAGACTTGGCTGAACTGCAGGCAACAAAAATGTTCAAGTCGTAATAGCGAATTTGACTCCTGACTCTACATACTGAATGCAGAACTAGTGTTTTTCTTTATTTGAGAAATCTCATGCTGGAGTATTCTTTGATCTACCAAGGTGTTTGCTCCTACCAAAACCTCTACTCATCCAAAACATGTTCCTGAGAGTGTTTTGAGAGTTGCTGAATGACGACGGATAGAAATGTGAATCTGAAAGTCATTTTTTCAGATGATAGGCACCTTAAAATAAAAATGGATTCATCATTATGCACCACAACCTTTGCTTCCCTAAAATAAAAAATGACTAAGCCACCAAAATTAATCACTGAGTGGCTTGGTATTTCAACTAGAGCGCAGTCATGTAGCTATGGGTTAAGTGAGTGGGCTTCCAGAATAATGTTTTTTATGCCATTGCCAGTCAGGGCAATTTATTCTGGAATTGTTGTCAGAGGAGAGAGTGGGAATAGGGTCACCCTAGAGTGTGAAGCAGTCACTCATGTCTATCAATCACAGATCTAAGCACACTTAAACTTGCTTGAGAAGTTCATTCTCCTGCTCAGTTTTTATCTGATTCTTAATGCAGAAGCACTTTAAATACCAAATTGCATATAGAGCTCTATCCTGTACCTGATTAATCTTTTATGCTCTCCTGTAGCTGTTGTGCAGCTGTTTCCAAGAGATTGCTCTGCAGAGGGCTTGGGCTGCGTGGAAGAGTTCAGGGAAGGAAGATACACTGGTACCTGATTTTAAAATGGCAGTGAAAGGAGGAGGAAGACTTGGAGTGCATGGGGAAAACCAGAGGAAACAGCAGAGAGAGAGAGAAATGCTGCTTGTCTATCTTGTCCCAAAATATAAATGAGAAGACCTGGGGAGTTACGGTGTCAGAGATGAACTGTTGCTGGTCTCACTGTCAGGTAGTTCAGCCTATTTCATTTCAGTCGATGAGGTTGCTGATGCTGGATGATGGTTTTATGAATGCTGACTGGAATATCACCTTGGGTTTCAGCAGTGACCAGCTGTGCACAGTTGGCATAGGCAACGCTAATGCTGGTAACAGCAGTCCACCTCTGGGTATACACATGGCTTAAGTTCTCTTACAGGCTTCCTGCTAGTGGTGTTACTAATGTTTGCAGTTGTGTCCTGTAGTAATTCCTGTCCCCAGAGAGTCTGAACCTTGGTGTTTCCACTTTTAATAGTTTTCTTCTCTTCTGCGTAGCATCGTGAGCTGTCCTGGTCCCTGAGTGGCCATGAGGCTGAGTGTGGGGAGTATAAGCTCCCTGTTCGGAGCAGAGACCCTACAGGGCCTCCTGACCCCTGCATGTTGGGCTGGGCAGCAGCAGATGCGCTGGTCTTGGCAGGGAGGGAGAGTTTTTGCACACCTTACTTTTCTGTTTAGTCTTCAGATCAGGCAGCCTTTTCTTTGAACTGACTACAGTCTGTTCCTTTTAGACATCTAGGGAGCTCTCCTTTGCTTTGTTGCCTCCTCACAACTTCTCTTGCTACTTCAGGAAGGTGGCAGAAGGGCCAAAGTGATGTGGCTTGATAAGTGATACCTGTGACTACATTGCTGTTAGAAGCTATAAACTGACCTGGAAGAGACTTTCTACTTGTGGCAGCCCTTGTGTATGGACAGAGCATGACATTTTGCATTCACAAGCCCTGAAGTCGTTGCTGTTTCAGGTTGAAGGCTAAGGGGGCTAATTTTGTTTGTAACCGTGTAGAACTGTACCTGCACAATTACGTGTCTTTTAACCACTTAGTGGCAGAGAGAAGAGGAAAGAGGGACTAGGTGAAATGACAGCTTGCTTTTAAAGTATTTGGACTTTTTGGGTATCTGTGTGCCATTAATGTTTCTATCTTTTATCAGGTAGGTTTTCTTTCAAAGGGAATTTGTTTGTCTTCTCGCACTGGCCCAGCAGCATGTGGTCCCTGTTTCCAAGGTGAAGGAGGTCAGCAGGACTGCTGACTGATGTGGTAATAAATGAGAGATGGAGAAGATGGGCTGCCTGCTTCTGCCCACTCACCTCTATCCTTTAGACGACGACGATAGAC
Organism: Gallus gallus; assembly: GCF_016699485.2. NCBI lineage: Eukaryota > Metazoa > Chordata > Aves > Galliformes > Phasianidae > Gallus > Gallus gallus. Next base: position 28,708,512 of record NC_052535.1, on the reverse strand, counting down.
CAGATAGACTCCAGGACATGCAAGGGCTGCCAAGTAGTTAACCTGCTGAAAAAAAAAAAAAAAGAAAAAAGAGTGCAGCTGCAATGAATGAACTGTCTTTCAGTGAAAACATCTTAATGCTTCCTTAATTACACCCCTGTAGGGCATGCACATCTTAATAGCTAGCAGTGTCCACATGGAGATGGCAATTCAAACTTAACTCTTGCAAAGTTGCAGAGAGAACAGATAAATAACTCTTTCACTGTGTTTTTGAGAAGTCTTAAGAGGAAAGAAATTGAAGTGGATTGGAGAATTGGGGCCTAAAGTGTCTGATATTGCTGTATTACATTTCCTTTCTGCTTCCACTGAAATAGCGATGTGCAGCATAAACCATCTTCTTACCAAGCATATTCTCACAGCTTGACTATTTGCATGGGATAGTTTTACAAGTTATTTCAGCCAAGCTGTACTAGAAAATTGCCTTCTTTGAATGATTCTTCTCCAGTGCAAGCACATCTGCATGAGGAGGCAAATACAACTAGCTTTATTTAAATCCCTGCTTCCAGCTCCTCTAATACTTGTCCCCCTTTGGGCAAGACTGAACGTAGGTCAGTTTTTCAGCTGCAATGGAGGTTGTAAGGAGAGAGTGATCACTGAATAAATCTAGACTGTTTTTTCCTTTTCATGTCTCAGTGATGATCAATATAATCCCTTGCGATGTGTTTCTGTAGGGGGGAATATTACAATTGGTCTGAGCCCTCAAACGATGTAATTCAAAAGTTTCTCAGCTTTCAGATAATTAAAAGAAAATTAAAACACTCTTGCCTAATCGTATCCAGATTTTCCTTCAAGTCACTGGAATGTGCCTGTGAGGTACTGCTGTACTGCCTTCAGACAGCTGGCTAAATGGCTTTTGAGTAGAAAACTGACAGTTTCCTTGCATCTCAGGCAGTTATATGTTACGCCTCATGTTTAGAGGTGTCTGAGTATGTAATTAGGTGACATGTTGAGGATCTCTCCTTATATTTATATGCAAGTAGGAGAGATTTAATCTGAAAGCAATAAGATGCAGTTATTGGAAACTGACAGTGAAGCTAGTTCTCTGCTTTGGCAGATGCTCAGCCAGCTGTTTGTTTGGGTCCTGTGCCTTGGGACCCCACTGTACTCTTCAGTTTCTCTTGCTTGAGATGCTGCAGTACTGGCTGGCTCTTATTTGGTCTTTTGCACACTGCCTTCAATGACATGGGAGTCAGCAGTCTGGATGCCCCGGGCTACAGCAGCTTATCCTTATCCCTTCTCTCTCATCTTTTTTAATTCTCTCTCAAATTCCCAAGTGGACCAGTGAAAAATTGACTTTGTTGAAGAGAATGAAAAGCCGAAGGGGGAAGAGATGTTTTTGGATCAAGTGTTGTCTTTGGGAATTGTTTCATTTCAGAAACGTTTTTCCTTCTAAGCATTCACACCTCAGTGCATCTTTAAATGAAATGCTTCCAAACATTTGGATGATGTCAAAATGAAAAATCTTAGATGTCAGGCAATTTTTCAGCCAAATTTGCCACATGTGCCAAATTTGGCATTGAAATAATCATTAGTCACAGTTGCCTTAAACCCATGCTTCTCTGGAGCACAATACATATGACTGCAGCGTTGCTCAGCAACTCAACACCTTCAAGGCCTCAACATGGGGCAGCCCATGGTCTTCTGGGCAGTCTCTCCAGAAAAAGCCTGGTGGTTGATGTGAGTGAAGGTTTGGAAAAGGCCATTTACTTATGCTAAATGAAGGATTTAGCCTAGCTAGCAAAACCATAGCCTGCGTGCGTAATTCTCTTGAGGCTTTTGTGTGTCCTTCACCCTGAATGCCCTGAGAAGACGCATGCCAGGTTCATGCCTGCAGGAAGCTCATTACCTCTAATTCAGTTTATGGCTGTGTTGTCAGTATAAGTACTGAGTTTGGGGATAAGGTGTATACCAGCTACTTCGGAGGACGCTTTGATGCCTCATGCACCTCACAGAAATTCAGGTAAATCCATGATTTGACCATTCTCAGGAAGGACTGCAACATCCTTTTCCTTTGAGCCATTCTTTTCCCTGTAAGCATTGCCACAGTTTGAACCCTCTTTTTAAGAGGATCATTAGCAATTTGCTTTTCCTCGATTTGCTAAAAATCTTACAGGCATGCATTCCGCCCAAGGCAGCGGGGTTTCAACCTCAGAAGACAGAAAAGCCAAAAACTATATATATATTTATAGGGACTGTACTGTCATTGCTAGTGTAAAATAAAAATTAGCTAGAGAGACTGAGGAGTTTAAGGCACGAACATAAGTAATGTGAGCATGGCAGCGGTCAGCATCTCTACTAATATCCTCTGAGAGTAAAGAACAAGCTTCTTGAAAAAGAAATAAAGTACACCTGAGACCAGACGAGTGAAATCTGTGGTCCACTGGAGGACTCTCCTGGCTTTTCAGTGGCTGGAATGTGGGCTGCAAAGTGGCTTGTTGCTGTTATCGAGAAAATGGGTAGGAAGGAAGCTTGCATCAGGTTGCATGTGACATGCCAGGCTACCTGCTGGTAATATCTCTCGAAGCATTGCCCAGAGGAAAGACGCTGGTGTCAAAAGTTTTTTCCTTTTTTTTTCCATCTTCAAAAGAAAAACTTCAGGTAGGTACAGTCGGCGAGTGATAATCACCGCTGAACTGCTAATTAGATTGGAATGACTCTGAGCAAGCTTTGTAAATTATACAGCTAAGGCTGAGAGCTGGAGTAAACCCTTTGAATTTAATTTGAATGTTGGCAGTCATCAGTGGATGAAAGATTTCAGGACATCTGAGCTTTAATTCTTTTAATATTTTTCTTGAGGAAATGAAAGAGAGGGAAAGAGAGGCTCCTGAAACAAGTGTAAAAGGTTGGCCTTTGGTAGGCCTTTTAGAACAGTTGGCATGTTAAAATGGGTGTAATATCCGTGTTATAATCAAGGCACGTAAGCCTCAGAACGTGCAAGCTCACTTTTTTTTTTTCCTTCTGACTCATTATTTATACACATCTATGCTGCCATTCTGCAGTGCTTACCATAGAAATTCCAGTTTCCCCTGTAGCGCTGGTTTGCAGCCCTTTGCATGCTAATGCAGTATTCTATTTCTAACTTGATGGTAATAGATTAGCGAATACATGAGGCTATTGTTTCTGTGCTAATGCGACTCCAGCCATGCAGAAAACTTGAAATTTGTCTTAAACAGGCTGGCTGCTGAGCATTTTTCATATAAAATTCAATTTAAATAATTTCTAATTTAAGTGTCTACTTTGTTTTCTGCCTTTCAGCTTTTTTTTTTTTTTTTTCTCTCCTGGAAAACTTGAAACTGTTTGCTGTTAGTGGAGGAGGAGGAAAGCTAGTGCAGTTTGCCTTAGTCAGCTAATAGTTTCAGCCTTTGTTATCCTCTCCTTGAATTTGAGGTGTATTTTAATTATTGTATGGAAGAGATGTCTCGATTAGAATTGGAAAGCTTCAGTGCCTTTTGCAGAGGGGGAATGGCACTTCTACAGGTGTTTTGCTTTTGGCTCCTGTTCTTTCCAGTACATCTGCACGGATAGAGGTGCAGTCCAAGAAACTGATGAAGAAATGCACGTACCACACTGATTATATTGTAATTCCCCTTGTTCCTGAGTGCTAAGTTGCGGGTGGCATTGTGAAACTCTGCCTACAGCCTGCTGGGCTGAAGAGCTCTAACTCAGAGAAATTGAGGTAATTTTATTCTTGCTTGCAGAGTGAAAGAAGGGAGAAAGCCATTGTAAGGTCTTCTAAGAGGGAAAGTGAGCTATTTTGTTGAAGTAATCAAACTAGATCTGCACAGCTCCTTAAGTGCCACGGTGTGGGGATGTGGATAGGGTATTGATAATACTTCTCTCTGGCCCTTAAGCTTGGATGTGAAAATCAGCATACCCAACTTTCCATGCCTGGTGCCCAGATAGCGAAGCAGTCCCGCAAGCAGGTGTCACTTGACTCTTTTGGCGGAGTCCCAGAGAATCTGCAAGAAGAGGACTTGCTGAACGTGCCTAAGGACGGACGATGGCCACGACACCACAAGTGTCTTGCCCACCGGGAGTGGGGTGGGATGGGCTGGGTTTGCAGGGCATCTCTGGCACTGGCAGGTGCTGGCCAGAGTGACCCTCGCTCTCTCAAATCTCCTGTTGTCAGTGATGTTGAAGATTCAGTGGCCAGGAGCCACATATAAGCTGGTTCAGTTGTTTCTGCATTGTGCGATCTGGAGATACTGTATTACAGCTCTAATGCCTGTGAGTTCTTCTGGAGATATATGGGATGCTACTGAAATTTGCGATAGACTTAGGATGTAAAGGGGAGCCCTTCTGAAAAATTCAGATTTTCCAGGCACATTCAGTTACCAAATCAGTCATCTAGGGTACAAACCTTTCCCTGCTTTATATTTTATAGCTTTTAGACTTTGTGTTTCTATGGTTAGGTTTTTTTCTTTGGATTGCTTTGCTGAGGAAAAATTATATTTTAAAAAATGTATATCTGTTTGCTCTGGGCTAATCTCAGGATGAGATACAATAGCTGAGGGATCTGGGAAATGAGATATTAGTCAATGCTATCTTTCAGTTCCTTTGTGTGACATAAGCAGATTCACTTCACTAGTAAAATATCCTCATACACTTGTATTTTAAAGATGATTTTCTCTTTGCGTGCCTATTTCTATTATTCACGTTGCTTTGATATCTCTGTGCCAAAGCTTTCCAGAAAAAAAGTAACCTTAGAGCTGAAAGCAAGTGTAGAACATTTTAGATCAAAAAGAGAATTTTTCATTAAGGTATAAATAAATAAGAATATGGATAATATTTGAAGGTAGTTCTTACTTATTCATCACCTACAGTTATGGTTGTGTTTTACAGAATAATGTGAAACTTATTCCTTTGTTTTATAGGACAGTTTCTCTTTGCCTCTGTAGACATCAGCATTCAGAGCGAATAACATTAATTTAATCCTGTCCTTTTTTACATTCATGGGAGCTTTTCCATTGACAACAGTGAAGCCAGAGCCTGTTCTAATACTTCTGAACCTACGTGTCAGACAGAGTTTAAACCTGGGTAGTGCCAGTTTTCTGCCAGAGCTGTATCACTTTATTTTTCACTTGTGTGGTTCTCCAGCGTGTAGTGGGATGTTTACCCGGGCTTCCAGGTGCCTGCATGAGAGTTATAGAAACAGGAGCTGTTTGATCTTACTCTTCTCTCAAAAGGTCTCTCACCCTATTCAAAGCGTGATAAGAAATGTTTTCTTCCCTATGTCAAGCTCCAGCCCAGAGGAACTCCATGAAACCGCACTGGCAAAACCTTCCCCATGTTTCCAGTGCATGCTGGCATTTTGGATGCTACTGTAGAAAGCACGTGCCACCACTTGAACAAAAGGTGCAATCTGTGGATGTATGGTATCTGTGCATGTATGGTATATCTGTGCATGCAATCTGTGGATGTATGGTATGCATGCGCGCTGTGAGGAAGCAAAATAGGGTAGCAACCATCACAGTGTGCAGATGCTGGTGTAGCTGACTATGGGACTAAGAGCAGTTTAAAGTAGGATCTGATTTTCTCATGTTCCTTCAAGTTACCTTTGGGTTACGTTCAGCATCTCGAGAAAGCAGGATAGTATAGAGATGGTACATCTATTTGTAAAACATGCGGGTTTTCAGCAGTAAGATGCTGACCTACACAAGTGAGCCACATCTTAATTTGCAGCTGCTGTTATTTACTATGTTTACCAGGGCATGTGGCTCTGCATCTGAGAATGGGACTCATACCTGAGCATAGACCCCAACCTGTTTTTTCACTTCAGCTGCTTCCACATGCTGTAGCTGCTCAGAGGTGAGGTAAGAGAAAGCTGCCAGTCCTCCTGTATATTCACAGGCTTAATTGGTGGCCCATCAGCATGCACGCTCATCAGCCTGTGGAGGGGCGCATGAGCTGCTCCAGTATGTATGAGGTGGGATTTTTGCTGGTCAGGCTTTGTATGGTGCTGCATGCCATCCAGATGTGCTTAGTAGGGTGCTACAAAAGCAAGCAGGGTTTGTTTTAGTGTCCCATCAAAACCAGCAGTATTGATTATAAATCTCAGTGGCTTATTTCCATGTTCAAGAGAAGAATTCAAACTTGAGGCGTTCTGGTTACCAAAAGACTTCCAGACTCTAAAAGGTTGGAGGTTTTGAGAATCAGAATAAGCTTCCCTGGAGTGCTTGCAGGCCTAAGGTCTCATATCTTATCTCTCAGATGGAGAAGTGGATTGAGGCTTGACTTGAAATGTTAATATCACAACTGAGAAAGCTGCTATATCATTCAGTCTGGCTCCAGAGGGAAAAGACCAATCACTTTAGCGTTAAGATGCATGAGTGAGAAAGTGCACACGGGCCAGGAATGATTGACGTCGGGAGAGATTTTTTTTGCTCCGTTGGATGATACCTGAGAAGCTCCCTGGGCTCAGAATAAATAAGGGTCACTGAAGAACACTACTCAAGGCTGCTGCTGCCACATAATCTATGGGTATGGTAACGAGTTTCCGTGCCCTGGAGAATGGGATGCTATGTTTAAACTGTTTAAACCATGAACTGGTTTATACAACAGCGGCTTCCTTTTAGCTAGCAGCAGCATAGAATCTTCCATGAAATTTGCTGGAAAGAGTAGGTTAAGTAGTAGGTTTTCAAAAAAAAGAAAAAAAGAAAAAGAAAAAAAAAAAAAACATCAGTCCCCTAATCTCCACAGGCAGCCACCCCATAATTTAGGCAATTGAATCTGTCATTCCAGAACCTAATGTGATGGCACAGTGGGAATTCTGCCCCGATACAGCCATGCATCCAGCGTACAGTCTGCAGGGTCTGGATTTATTATTGGGTTATGTTCAATAAAACATGTCAGAATAGATTTCTGTTTAGGAGATGATGTGTAGGTCTAAGCCTGGGTTTTGTAGCTATTTCATGAAATTGTTGCTTGAAAGAATCTTAAAAACTTAATGCAGTTAAGATTTTGCTCAGCCAGTTTATGGCGTCTCCGAAAATAAATAGTTTCAATAGAATGACATCTCTCATGAGAGCTGAATCAGTCTGTCTTGAAATTTAGTTTTAGAATGAGAGCTGACAATTGCTTGGACTGTGAAAGTATCTTTGCTGGGGTAGTCCGAGGACGGTCACTGTGTTGCTTTTCTGTTTCAGATTGTGGAAGCGAAAGGTCGCAGAGAGGACTGTATTTCTTCAGCATCAGAGCTGGCACTAGCTCTCATTAGGAAATTCTCTTTGTATTCACATCTTGGCTTTGGCAAGGCCAGCTTCAGGCTGTGTAATTAATCTATACCAGGGCTACTGGGAAGGAAGGTAGTATGGAGGGGAAATGAAAGATAATAGCGTTAAAGCCCTGAAGAGTCACCTGGTGCATGAGTGTCATCTGTCTGAATGAAATGTCTTTATTTGGTGATTCTGTACTGGAGTGGTATTTTGGACTCTGGTCATACAGCCAGTGAGGAATCAAACTGCTGTCTGGACAGCAAACAAAAATCAGAGCTGGTACCTAGCTTTGCTTGGTTGACTTCAATCTCTTAGATGAATGCTTACTACTTTTTCACCATGTTTCTTCTAAGAACATCTGTGTGCATTTTTCTTTAATTGAAAATATTCATATTGATAGGTATTAATGATGATGTGAGAGACTCATTTTAGCTGCAGTGCTAGAGGGATTTTTGCAAAGCTATGTGCTCCCCAAACCCAGTTTTCTCTGTGTTATTACTTTAACCTGCATCTCAAAATCTGAAACAATGTCTGGTTTGTAAGAAAAATAAAATATTATCAAAGTGGAAATTTGATTCTGTGCATGTTTCTCAAGTTCTCTAATAGTAGTTGCAGGAAAATCCCGTGACTTCCTATAAGAAGTAAGGTTTTAATGTCAAGCTCTATAAAGTATATAGCCTACAAAATACTGTATTCAGTTGCGATCGTAATTTGGTTTCCAATTCAGCAGTTAAGCATTTATTTTCAGAATTGTTTGTGAAGGACTGAATGGAAAAGTAAAAAGAAAAACATTATTCACATTGTTTTAACGTATGTGAAAGTGGAAATTAAGGCATTCGTTTAATATTAACAATATTTTCTTCTTCACTGGCAACGTGTAAGTATCAAAATACGTAGATTCTCTTTCATGCTTGAATTTCTGATCATGTGGAGCAACTATTGTGCTGTTTGTGCATCAGAGAGAAACATACATGTATCCATCCCATGAGAGCAGAAAGAAAGGGTCTGTGGGGTCTCTTAGCACTCCCAGTGCTGTTAAACCTCTCAGAACACCGTGCTGTAGGTGTCCTCAGCAGAGCAGGTGGCTGGCTTTTGATGGAGAAAACTCGATAGCTTGAAATAACCACAAATCCTATTTGAGTTAGTTGAAATTGTATTTCTTAGTATTTTTATAGATACTGTACTCTTCAGAAAGAATCTTACTGAACAAGCATGTAAAAGCACTTGAGAGATTACCACTGTGGTACTCATGTTACTAGGGAATGCAGCAATTTGAGTTACAGAATTGCTATTGCGATGTTATGATATAAGCATTGCTTATACATTTTAATTTTGCTATACTTCTGAAGAGTAATCATACCGAAAAGGTTAGCAAGGCACTACTTAATGCACAGTTCCGTGCCCAAATTCTATAGCAGGTTCTTGCAGTTTCCATTTTGTTTTGGCATGTTAGTTCTTTTTATACCTATCATATGAGACACGGCTAGTTTTCAAATGCTGGTGTTGGAAGCAGCTTGTGCCAGATAGAAATCATGCATAAACAGTGTGTGAGGTTAGATCTGCAGTCTGCAACCAGCACGTGGACTAAGAACAGCAGTATTGAGACCAATCGCTTTTGTGTTACAAGCTTTATTAGCTGAGCATTGCGTTCATGATATATTTGATATGCTCCTTGCCTTGTATTCGAAGCATGGTGCCAGGCATTCCCTGGAAGTGGATTTTCTTTTTTGAGGTGACAGCCAATTTACAGTAATTAACGTGATAAGGACAGCAGCTGTAGCAGTCTCTAATTCCTTAATCTTGGAGTAAGAGCTAGAAATGCATTAGTTAGAGATAAATATAGCTTATGACGTGTTCTCCGGAGAATAAGCCCTATAAAAATATTGCCTTCTTGTAGCAGGACTAGCCAACACAGTGATGAAAGCAATTTTCCTTTGCTGGAAGGAATTCTCCATGCTGTACTGAATGGAAAGAATAAATGTTGGCTTACTTTAAGGAAGGCAAATAGAAGTTTGACAGTAGGCTATGAAAATAGTTCTGTGGGCTGATCTTGAGGGAGCCAGTAAGAAGTGTGGTGTAGGTGTGGAGGAACTTAATACAGGTCAACTACTGGTTAGGAAAAGGGAGAGGAACAAACTGGAGAAGTGCTGCTGCTATCAGCACATCTGCTGAGAGGCTGCTGTCCTTCACTGCTCAAAGGAAGGAACAAAAACTTTACAGATGAATACTCTTAATTAACCAGTCTATATTCTCAATTTATTTATTTGTTTCCAGATCTCACATAGAATTTTTTTCTCCATTAAATAGATTGCTGAATTCATAACTGACATTAATTTCTGGGATCTGTTTGATTTCAATGAGTGTAATGATGAAAGCCCTGAACTGACTGCAACTGAGGTGCTTTGTTAGACATACCTGACTTCATCATTTGTGACTTGAGTGTATTTGTACATCTCATCTGGGGGACAAGCTGATTAGTTCTCTCTGTTTTTTCTGACCTTTGCTGAGACAACCAAGAAGGCTGTTGGCTGTTTCTTTGGTATAGATGTTGTCCTCTGGAGAATAAGTGTGAGATTGCTATCTCCGACAAATGAAATCAGATTCATATTTGGTCTCTGGATGAAGAAGTTAAAGCATGCTCAAAGTAAGCATTCAGCAATTTCTAGTGGCTTTAAAAAGGGCTGTGATTGTAAAATCTTTACTAATTGAAAAGAAATTAGATCCTTAAAAGTAGCTGTGCAGTTAACCTGGTTTATTATCCTTGCCAGGAAGCATAACATTTACTCTGTCAGAAAATCGCTAGTAATTTAGTGTGCGTAGACTTGAGGATAGTAAAGCTTTGTGCTGGTCTGTGCTGACCTTTCTGCCTGATTTAAAGACCGTTGTGAAAGAGCTCTGAGGAGAATCCCAACATCTTTCGCTGTGAAGGTGAAAGCTTTGATGCGAGTGCTCAAGTTAAAGGCTGCTGTGAGGAAAGAATTGAGCAGCTAATTCATGCTGTGTTTGCTTTGGGGGAAAAATAAAGACTCCGAGCACGACTCTGTCAGGGTGTTATGGATGCTAGGTATAATTTTTGTTGTTTTGTAATTGCATCTGAGTAAACTGAGAGAGAGAGAGAGCTTCTGAGGTGTCCTTTCTCAGTTTCCTTTAACTTTTGGGGAGCTGGTCAGTGTCCTACTGGAGATATCTTAAAGCTTTGAGGAAGTCAGATCAGTATTTGGAATCATCTCCCATTACGTCCACCTGCAAGGTTTGTGTGCTGGCACTTGGCAGGCTCCATCCCCCACGCAACCCTCTCCGGCAGGGCTGCTTCTGCACTGAGGAGCCAGAGAACAGAGCTGCGTGCAGCCCCCACCCCTGTGGCCCGGTCCTGTGCATACAGCAGTGTGCTGGCACCTTCCTGTGACTGTGGGAGAAGGGTTGGTGATGGTGCTCCAGCAGAGGAGCTCCTTACTACCTGAATTTTAGGTGATCATGCTGTAGGTCTGGCAGCAAGTGGAGCTTGTCAGCCTCTGTCCTGCCCAGGTAGGATATGGGGCATGTATGAGCACATATGTTGCCATGTGCTTCTGTGCTGTGCCTTTTTATGGCTATATGTGTTAATTTCTTTGAAATGAGATACACCAGTATTTTGTATCTTAGAAACAAATGGATTCCCCCTCCCCCAGTTCCTATTCAATAAGAACCTTAAGAAAGCATTCGGGATGGGGTGATATTCTCTCCTCATTGTTCTGGTGTGCTGGAACACTGTTAAGCTATTTGCAGCTTGAAGATGTTTATGTGAAAAGTTGCAAAGCTTCTGTTCTCGCTCATGTGGAGTAATAGTTTTGTAGAAATCAGCTGGACTATTATTGAGGCAAAATACCGCCCAGCATGAGGAAGGCTGGCAGGAGCGGGCGGTGCGTGGCGCTGAGCTTTAGGTAGGCCTGATAATAACTGGATTGTTTGTTCTCCACACTGGTGGCTGTGCTGTGGCAGAACACAGGAGCATCTGTGATTGAAAAATGATGGCATGTGGCGATGGGTACGCCAGCCTGCTCTGAGGACACATTTGACACGGTGAGCCTCGTCTGTGAGGCAGCAATGAAGCAGTTAAGATAGATGGGAATCATGTGGCTAAAAATCCTACATTTACTTTGAAAACTCATCCAAAGTACTTACAGGCAGCTTTTATTGCTGTCTCTCAGGATTTGTGCACAGTTTCTGGAAAACACAGTGTATGCTGCTGATAGAGATATGTCTCCTTTTTCTGCCATCCAAATGCCAAACAAAGAGGAAGGGAAACCAAATGGAAGGAGAGTGCTTTTGTTCGTGAACTGAAAAATTTATGGCTATTTGTAAAAATGCAGAAGAACTCGGTCTGCTGCTGAAAAGCAAAGATAAGAAGTAAAACCTGTCACTGGCAGGGTATTGTGGGGTCAGCATCAGGCAGGGCACGTCATTCCCTGGGTGCCCGCGTGGTGAGCAGGTTCCTGCTGAACAGCAGGCCTGGAGTGCCGCCTCCTTAGTAGGCACTTGACTTGACAGGGCTGGTCATTATTTGGCCTCTGAAATGACAGAAGGTTCGTGGACCCTCTGCCCGGTAATAAATAATGAGTCTGGTTTCATTGTGACACAGCTGGGCTTGTGATTTACAAAACGAGCGCTACTATTGTATAGTTTTAGAATTACTTAATTGTGAATAGTTATGTAGAGACTCAGATCCTTCACTAAGTGGAGAACTACTGTGTTTGAAACAAACTATCAGCTTCTAAACCATAGGCTTTATCTTCATTTGCCAACTTGGTGCAGCAGCCCTCTTCCCTTGCATCCCAGCGCCCTGCATGACTGCTGTGAGAGGAGTCCTGTTGCAATTCTGATCTCGATGACCTTTTTGAAAGCAAAAGGAAGAAATATTCTTCCCTCTGACATCTCTGGAAGAGTTTGGATGAGATTGATTGGAATTACTCACTCTGGTACTGCTCTTTTGTTTTCTGATATCAGCATTGCACTTCCCTTTTCCCCATAGCTTCCTTCATCATTAGCGTTCTCCAAGGATGTCCTTTTTGAGAAGCAATGGGAAATCTGTTTGTAGGAGATATTACAAAATGCAATGATTTGAAAAAAGTATTTCAGTGATTGAAAAAAATATTTGTGACCAGTTAGCTCTTCCAGAAGAGTGAGAGTTGTTTGCAGGATGTATCAAAGAATGGTCATTTGTTGTGCTCTGTAATTTGTAAGAAAAATAGCAACACAGCAAGGTCCTAAAGCTTGTCTGGCAGTTACCTGTAGTTAGAAGTACAGAGATCCATATGTATGTGTTGTTTTTTGCATACACTTTTTTTTTTCTTTTTACATTTACAGTCATATCAGATATAATGGACTGAACCAGTGTTCTCAGTTACATAGCAACCAAAAATACACTCTTAGCATTCCTGGATATTGTAATTATAAGATTAATGAATTGCTGTTGGATGCCTTCTAAGTCTGTGTAATGCCTTTTATAATCAAGTGCATTCGATACGCTCGTATCTGCAATTGTCTGAAGTGCAGAAAGGCTTGTAGAAGGAAGTTTGGCTTTTTGTTAGCTAGAAATATCAGAGAAGCTTTCAGGTCCTTATGTTGGTTACATTTTCTTTCTTTCTTTCTTTTCTTTTTTCTTTTTTTTCTTTTTTTTTACTTCTGCTTCAGCAAGAAGGTCACAGTAATCAAAGTATCTAAAAAGCACATTGCAATAATGTCCCGAATGTTAGCAGAAATCTGATTGTGTGAACTCCAAGTGCGATCATTTTGTATTAAGCAATACTTCCTGCATCACCAGATAAATAGCCCTTGGTTATCTGCTATTCTTTTTCAAAATGTAAGGGCATTTGAAGTCTTGTTGGGACAGACCAGGGGAGGCTGGCTGGAGGGACATTAATTTAATGTGAATGGAGGCACTTCTGATGTTCATATCCCTTTTACAGCATCAGTAATAAGTGCTGGAACAGGGCCTTGCTGGGAAGGTTATAATGATTGGCTGAAGCATTGTCGTTCTCATTTGCCATTGTGATCTGGTCCCACTAACTGGGCCGGAGAGCTTTAAGACTCCATTTGTTCTTTGAATTAGTGCCACAGCGACAGCACTCTTCAGGAATCTTTCATTGCCACCTCTTTCCACGTCTATTTGCAGCTTTCCCATCACAACGAAAGAGAAAAAAAAAAACACAGAGGGAATTAAAAAGTCCATTGTATTAGAACACATTACTATTCACAAAATATATAGGGCAATAAAATCGGTTACTTGTTTTCATTACAAGGGCTCTATGGCTAATATTATATTATACAAATTAGACCATTCTTTTAACACTGACTGTAATGAGGATGATGTACTGAAAGCCATAGTTTCTTCTTCTAACAGCATAAATACTGGAAGTTTATATCCTTCTCTTAATAGTTATTTTACTAAACAGAAGCTTGCAGTTGAATCACAAAGATTTCCTTAATTTTACTGTGCTAGTTAGAAATGATGTGGCAGTAGGAGTTTACAGATGTCATGCAGCTGGGCATGGGCGAGCTACTTGTGGTATGAAGGGAATTTAGTATCCAGTGCCAGTAACCTGGCATTTCCAGGTTATGTTTGCAAAAGAATTGTTTTCTTATGTTGTGCTGAAAGTTTTCCTTTTCCTTTTCCTTTTCCTTTTCCTTTTCCTTTTCCTTTTCCTTTTCCTTTTCCTTTTCCTTTTCCTTTTCCTTTTCCTTTTCCTTTTCCTTTTCCTTTTCCTTTTCCTTTTCCTTTTCCTTTTCCTTTTCCTTTTCCTTTCCCTTTCCCTTTCCCTTTCCCTTTCCCTTTCCCTTTCCCTTTCCCTTTCCCTTTCCCTTTCCCTTTTCCTTTCTTTTTTTTTTTTGTAGGAATGATGAGGCTTTGAGGAAAGAAGGCTTAAATGTTTTAAACAGAAGACATTTACTTGATTAAGGTGATGATGGATTTTCAAGGGAGGGCCAAGAGAAGAGGGGAAGAAAATTAGGCTGCCATGTGAAAAGAGTTAAGAAACAAACAGGAATACTTAGGGTGGTGTGGAGGGTGAGGACTCAAATGGTTATGGTCACTAAAGTCATGATTTGCATGTGTTGGAGATGATCTTTTTGGAGATATGCTCCTTTGCTTTGTTTTCATTATGTGGAAGAGTACATCTTATTCAGGAAAGGGTATTGAAAGTTTTTGGATTGTAGTGACGCATTCTACTGAAAACTGAAATGCATGAGATCTCACATTCTTTTTGTGGAAAAGTACCTCAATACCTTCATTCTCCATTCCAGGAAAGCCTTCAGCTCTCTCCTTGCTGCTCCAGTTACTCAGAATTCAGTCCGTGTCCAGTTATTGTTGGGAGCTCTCGCAACTGACAAAACCTTTATCTAAAACTCCATATGGCACATCACTGAAGTACCTAGACATGTGCACTTTTGTCTTTGGTCATTTCATACAGAAAACACAATTAGACTTGGCTGTCAAGCAGATGAAATCTGTCATATTCCTCCTGTAGGAGCTGAACGTGGTCCAATAAATATAAAAAAAAAATTGCTCATAAAATTGCAAGTGGAGTCTGCAATTTCAATGCACGTGGGCTAAGATTCTGTGGAATCTGGCATGCACTGAATTCTGGCTGAGCAGCTTGTTCTGTGATCAGTACCGCTTCCCTGCTCTGCCACATAAAAAACCATTGTAATAAAGCAGCAGATAGCTTTGTCACACCTTCCCTAAAAGGGTAGTTTCCTACAGAAAATGGGGCCTCGTATCTTTCCGAGGAAGGACCTTAAAATCACGATTTGTTCAAATGGCCTTACTAGAATCACCTTAATGATCTGCTTTTTTTGTGTGTGTTCCTTGTTGTATCTTCATAGCTCTTAATATGCCCTGCTTAATTCAGGCACATCAAAGAAGAGGAAAAAATTACAACTCAGTCAGAAGTTTCTTCATGTCTTGATTTTCTGCTCCTGAAATAACCCAGAACACTCCATATTTCACAGACCTGTTTGTTATTTGCAGTGGCTGAAGTCTTCTGGCTGATGTTGGATTGGCTTGTTACCCTCAGGCAGCAGTCTCGGGTAGCTACGTGCTGGGAGCTGTGTGTTGGGTTATGGGGGTTTGGGTGGTGTGGGGTTGTGCCAGTTCCTTGACTGCCTGGCTGTTAGAGCCTGTCTTGCGAGAATGGATAGTTACAGGTACCTTCTACTGACAGCTGCAGGGGGAAAAACACACCTTGTTTGCAGAATAATTATCACCAGTGGTATAACAGACAGTATATCATTCTTTTCTTTCAGATTATTTCTGACAAAATGCCTGTACGTGTGTATGTGACAATTTTATTTTCAAAAGGGCGCAGCCTTTTATCATTGCATTTCCCAGGGCAGCAGCTTCTGCATTAGAATGTCTGCCAAGGGGGATTGTTGTATTGCCTGTATTTTTCTTGACACAACATTGTAATTCATACTGTAAACCTAACAAGGAGGTGGAATTAACTGATCTTCACTTGTGTTACAGCTATGTGTTATCCAACTTGATTATTGCCTGAGTGGACAAAATCCATTTTGTAAAGTCGTCCCTTACAACAATGTATGTCAACATAGCATTAAATGCTCTTTTCTTGTCCTGTACTGTACAAATACTGTATGATGGTTAGCAACTACTTGATTTTACTGGTCTATCTTCTGCTTCCATCTCTGCAATCGTCCTCTTATTGCAAACAGTTCAGTAATTGTGCTGGCTGCTCCCTGTGCTTTCAGGTCTGTGCGTAGTTTGTTTCATGTAGAATCAGGAGCAGAACGGATGAGGTTGACAGGGATCTCTGGAGGTCAGCTGGTCCAACCCCTGTTCAAGTGGGGATGCCTACAGCAGGTGGCTCAGAGCCAATGCTCTGTCACTCTCACAATTAAGCTTTTCCTTGTATTCAGACGAAAAACCTCCTGTGTTTCAGTTTGTGCCTGTTGCCTCTGAAAATGGTCTGCCCCCATTTTTCTGACACCCTCCCTTAAATTATCTGTATACATTTAACTAAATATGTAGAGTCTTGTACTCATGGGGCCTTGGGTGTATCTGTCAAGTGGACTTTCCAAACATTGCTCCTCACCTGGCTGCTGGAACCAGTCAACTCCATGCTGTGCTACCACAGTGAAACATTGGGTCTTGGTTGTGGTACTAAGTGGTGTGCCAAGGGCTTGTGCTTAACAGGCTTGGGACCACGTTCACTGCTGTCTGCTGCTGATCACAGTTGTGTTTGTGCCTTCATGGGTGAACAAGAACTTAAGGGGAGGTGTGGTGAGTGCTGGACTCTTTTGCAGTCTTGGGAGAACTTACTTATAGTGTTACTGGCTCCAACTTCAGGTTTATTTTCTTCTTTGCATCTTGGTCACTGAACGGTCATTTGCTCCTATATTTAACTCTAGGGAACTATCTGGGAGATTTGTTGTTAGAAACTGCTCCTTAGAGGCTTTCCCAGGCACTAGCTTCACAGCTTGTTTTTGAGTACACAAGTGCCTGGACTACAAGCACAGCTGCTCTTGTGAGGGTCAAAGGAGCAAACCCCAGTGGGGGGACACGGGCAATGGACTGAACAGGCACAACGTTGTTATTGCTGTTCCACTTCTACGTATTCAGGACTGAAGTCTCCTGGAACAACAGTAGGATGTAAAGCCTGACCTTCCATGTAGGTGCTGTACACCCTCTGTGGAAATTTTTGATTCATTTTTCAGGTACTGTTAATCATTTCCTAAAACCATATTCAATAATAAGAATGAGGGGGAAAAAAATAATGTTTTAGAGAATGTCCTGCATCCCAATTCCCTTTTCTTGCATTGTGTTCTTATTGCCTAGTGTTCATGCTCTTGACAATGCAGTCTTGAACTGTAAACATGTTCATTTGCAGTACTTATGTTCATTCTGAGCTGTTACTTTGACACAAGACCACACAGGACTTCTATATTGCATCAGAGAGTCTAAGATTTTGACCTATAATGGCATCTAGAAATACCTTAAATGCAGCGCATCTCTATACTGGCATGGTAAAAGTCAAACAATAGCAGGGTGCTCTAAGCTGGTGATACATGCAGGTGCAGCTAATTTGTGGGCTTTGTCCAGTGTTTTCTTCAGTTAATATAACAGAGCACACTGAAACTGAAAGACAGCTCCCTGCGATCATTTGAAGCCTTTGCTACTGCACAGAAACAACTTCAGCAAAACTGAGAGGATGAGAGAACAGTTCAGTGGTAAATTGAATGCAGGGCAAGCGTACGGGTAGAACTGTAATGAACTGTCTGGGGCACTAAGTCCTGTACAAAGACTCTTAGGCAACAATAATAGTAAGCAAAATCAAATGTTTCTAGAAGGGTTTCTCTGATAAGCTAATAAGTGTCCTTCATGTTTTGCCTTGAAGTCTGATTTCTGTTTTTTCTTTCTGCTCTACATTTCATATATTTTTTTAAAGCTGTAACTTGACTCTGACTTGCAGTGAAACTGAGCTGATGGCTTCTTCCCCATCAGGAAGACACTTGCAAACAATTGCTCTCCTGTGCCTTTCTTGCTGCTGGAAACTTTTTTAAAAATTATTAGTCTACAGTGCCATTTCAAGATTCAGACATTCATTCCATGCACCATTACCCATGGAAGAAGGAAAAATAGACTATTATAACTGTAAGTGCAATACTCCAAGCTAATGGACAGTATAAGAGATGTGTACTTTGCACATGCACTGTATCAGTTTAGAGAGAGTGCACGACTTTGACATGCCTTCCTCTAATGGAAAAGCAGTTAATAACATAGAATATTCTTTGTTGAAAGAGACATGATTGCCACCCACCTATCTTACGTGGGTAGAGCAGATTGAATAAGGTTTATGAGAGAGAAGTATCTTTAGGTTCAGTTAAGAGACTTTTTGACACTCGAGAGCCATTTGCTTTTTATTGCAGACCAATTAAGATGGAAAGTGTGTGAGTTGAATGTCCTTGCAAAACAGCAGCACGAAAGCATCTCTCCTGTGTGATAATTGTAGAGTAGTGAAGAGGATGCTCTTGTGGGTGGTGTTTTTTTGTGTACAGTCTCTGGCTTTCAAGGCAGTAGCATGTAGTTCGTAAACATGTCTGTGTACATGCGCACATATGTATATGTATATGTGCATACTGTATATAAAAGTGCATAAAATCTTTGTAAAGAAAGACGAGTCAACTGACAAATTGTTTGGCTATGCTCACATCAGCGTTCTGTGAGATTTGCTTTCACATCATGAGTCCTTCTCTTCAAAGCTCTTTTTAGCTTCTTCCTTAATTTACAAAAAAAAAAAAAAAAAACTGTCTAGTTATAACTTTAGAATATTGTTTTTAGTTGACAAAGCTTCAGTCCTATGCAGATTTTTCCCCACTATCTCATGCTACAAACAAAGCTAATTTTTCTGAGTGATGCTTAGAAGTGTCTGCTTTTAACTAACAGTATGCGTCGGAGCAGTAAAACTGAAATATTTTAAGTGACTGGGGCTTGTCAGCCAACTGTTCAGTCTTTGACTATACATTTCTTTGCTCATCTGCTTATTGATGACCACAGTTGATGTGTGTCCTGCCTCCTTCTAAAGATGCTGGAACTGAATTCAGTTGTCTCCTGGTGCCATATGGAAGAGTAGCCCTACAGGCATTCTGTCTGTTCTGGATTAGATCAAAAGGTGCAAATAAGTCTGTCTTCCTTGCAGAAGGGAAATATAAAGGAAACCAGGTGTACAGCTTTCATGTGAAATTCTTAACACACAGAATCTTTGTAGTACCCTTTCCAGGGTAACTTAGGGAAGCAATTGTATATCCTTCATTTCCAAAATTTTGTCTGACCTTAATAATGACTGAAAAGCTTAAAAAGCCTTTGGGTCACAGTAACCCTTTTAGAGTTAAATAGTGACATTTTAAAAAGGCCTAAGTGATTTTGGTCTTTGAATTTTCATTTCCTTTTAAGCTCTGTTCACTACTCAGAAAGTTCTCCTTGATCTGCTTACTGGCTTTTCCTTTCCCTTACACATTCATGGTCTGCCCAGATCTGTGTCTTTCTCCTAGTCATAGTGGTTTACTTCAGTCACATTCTCAGGCTCCTGGTCCTGAGTTCACTTCCTTTCCAATTGTAAACTCTTTGGTTCCTTGGTTCTGTTTCCTTCCCAAAAGATTTTGATTCTTTGGTTCCTCTCCTTATCCTGACCAGGTGTCTCTGGATGTCTCAATTATTTCTCCAACAGATCCTTTACAACCTTGTGATGTTGCATTTGTAACAGAAGGATACCTCGGCAGGTCACTAGTTTCCTTTGACTACAAAAGATTTTGCATGATCTTATCTTCCATTGAGTCAGCGGGCTGTCAGATCTGTGGCATACTTAATGCAAGGCACCTTTCAAATCTCTGCTCAAGTGAGATTGCCATGCCATGCTGGGATCTTGATAATTTTTTAGCAAAAGCAGTGTGGAGAGGTAGACTGTCTTGTGTAATGGAGGGTGAGCTGTAGCTAGAGGACCTAGCTTGTGTCATACTTGCTTGGAGGCAGTGGTTCAATTAATGTGATTAATAATGATACTTGATCATACAAAATCAAATAGCTTTTAGTTTCCAACACGATATAAAAAACTGTCTGACTCGCACAGTTTATCACTGTATTTAATTGATAAACATGGTTGGAATACTGATCATAAAACAGCAGGCTGTAGCCTCTGAGGTCCCTGTGAATTATATTAATGAATTCTGACACAAGAGTTATGTTCACTTTTAAAATTTGTTATACATTATAACTCCAGGTATATTTGGACTTGGGAAAAAGAAAAAGAAGAAACAAAAAAACTGAACGCAAATATCATCTCCAAACCAACGAAACCACCCCGCACACACAGAACTGAATTTATTTATTTTTGAAGTACACAAATCTTGTTTCTTTCTGCTTCATTTGAAATCATTTGGAAACTTCCTGTTGACTGGGATAGGAACAGAGTTTTTTTTCCTGCACTGAATGCATTTGAAAACTCCATTATTCATGTCTATAGGTGGGATGTTGTAAGAGAAACGTCTAGGAATTTTAAGAGCTGAGGATGTTGTTGTGTCATCCACGTCTGATGTGGATGGGGTTTTCTTTTAAGTGGACAGAAGTGTAAAGATATTGGGATTACTGCAAATCATAAGGTTATTAATTAGATGACTAAGACTTATTAATTATGTGTGCACAGAGAATTATGCTCTGAGCTTATGCTATGCACACACATGTAGTAGAGCAAACAACAGCGTTAATGTGCCTTCAGATTCACTTCCATCTCTACAAACACCGACTTTCAATTCTTCCTCTGGCTGTGACCACTTGTGATCCTTGTTTGTGATCAGCTGCCTCCTCTGGCTGTGGCAGCTTTCCCTTTGCACCTCTGCTCAGCCAACAGCTTTGGGCAGCTGCTCTAATGCATAAGGTGAGCTTTGGTCAGAAACGTCACTCTGGAGGGTCCCTGGGGACACCCGGGAGCACTGAACCTCAGAGATCAGGTTGTTTTCCCAGCACGCTGTGTGTTCCTTTTCCATCACAGTGGGTAGCAGGGAGTAGCGGTGTCTGCTGAGCTGCATTGCCGCAGCTGCTCCAGGAGAGCCAAGGGTGAGATAATTGAGTCTAAGTCCTATGTCTAGGTCTTCTCAGCAGTAGCCAGGCTGAATGCCTGTTCCCAGGAGAAGGTAGTATTATTGCACTTAATTAAAACAAACCAAAACCCCTAAAATCACCCCAATAGTTAAAAATAGTTTTAAAGTATTTCCATTAGAAAACAAACAAATGAACAAACTCTGCCAGTTGCTTTCTCTTCCCTAGGATCAATCAGCCCCTACCTCTTAGTAGCGCTCCTTGTCAGTTTTCCTATTTAATCTTTTGGCATTGCAGATTCAATCCAAGTGGTATCTTTCTAGTTTCCAAGTCCTCACCAAAATAATTGGCGGGAGTGGAGGGAAGCAAGATTTTTGGTTTAGATATATAATTACCAATGCAAGTCAGAATTCAGCTTGTTAAACACTAATACATGAGGGGGAATTTGACTAAGAGAAATGAAAGAATCAGTACTATGCAAATGCATTTGAGAAATCCATCAACAAAATACCATTAGATACCCTTTGCTTAACATGAATACGGTTTCACCTAAGCCTTTAGCAGGTCTGTAGCCATGGCATTTAATTGCCATCTGCCTTTATACCTTGAGCAGGTCAGCAGAGACACAATGCTATCAGGGATAATTTGTCATTTATGTATTTCCATGGAGTGATATATAATGTCTTGCTGAGAAGGGTCCTTGTGGGTGTCAAACACTGCTGCTGCCTGTAATGGAAATAAAGGAAAAAAATAAAAGGCTAGCAAATAGATGTTTCTCTAAATGTAACTTTTAGTTTGCAAGTAACCTTGAGGCTAAAAGATAATTCCACCTCTGCTGGGGGGCAGTAATGAGGTGGCAGGTGAACAATTCAACCTCTGTGTTATTTATTGATTGAAAACAACTCTCAGCATGTGTGCTGCTTCTGAAATTTATTGAAGCCAATTGAACATACAGTGTGTGATATACACAGACTTGCTCTCTTCTTCCCTTTCCTCATTTCAATTTTTAAGTGCTTCCTCGAGACAGATATAGAACCAGTCATCATGTCTGGCATGCAGTGTGCATTTAGGGCTGGAGCCAAAACCTATTGAAATCATCGGTTGTCTTTCAATTGACTTCGACTGGCTTTGGCTCAAGACTTCAAGACAAGAGGGGGAAAAATGAAAAGGAAAAAATAAAGGGAGAAGGTATGTTGTTCTATCTAAAAGAGCTGAAGTTCCTGATAAAAACTCAGGCTCTGATGATCCTTGCTTAAACTCAGCATAAGAGATATGCAGATACATGTGGAAAGAGGGAGCAAGGGAGAATAAAGCTGTGTATAGTTCTGGTACCATGTAAGCCAGTTTCTTTATGTGGATACCTGAATCACAGGCCTCGCTTAGAGATCTCATTTTTGTCTGTGTTGTTGATAGAGACATGGTTTATTTCTCTTTGTATTCAGGAATTATGCTGGGATGCCACATTTTATCCCTGTGTGCTGGGTACGTGGTACCAGGGGAGCTCAGCTGCACAGGTGGGCTCAGCCAGAGCTCCTGCTCAGGTGTTGGCTGCTTCTCATGCTTGTACTGATTTGACTCTACCAGATGCCTCAAATTCTGTGCTATGCATCATGGAGATCTTTCACATTTGAGCTGATTACTTCGGTCATAGGCAATTTGTTCTACAAAGGAGGGGGCTTTCATGGAATTTAGGCAAATAAATCATCCTACTGTTATAAGGAACTCCTGCCTGTGGTGAAACAACACTAATTGGTACTCCTAATGGCTTTCACTTAGATGAGAGGCCTTCATAACATAGATATATTTTAATGCATCTTCCCTTGGTCTCAAATTATTTTTCAGGATGAGGGGATGGATTTTGAAAAAAGATGGGCTCTTTTCTAATAAAATAAAAATTAAAGAAACCCCAAATATATACCGAGTGCTGTTCTAAGTATCTGCCTCTTAACCTGGCTCATCTTTTGCTTGCACTTGCTCTGAGGGACTTTCTTAGGTTCCCTTTCTGTATGTGCCTGCCCAGCTCTGCAAGCTCTGCTGGTGCCACTTGTTTCGGCTGAGGAGGGCCAACTCCTTGCCAAAATACCACCATGAACAGCCTGGGAGGACCGAGCCTGAGCACGGGTTTCTGACAGGGCTTTGGGTCCTATACTCAGTGTGTGTAGTACCAGCTTTTGAAAGGGGAGAAGGTGAAAGTGCAGAGGAGCTGAGCATAGGGCAGTGGTGCCCACTGAAGCAACTGGGAATGGAGTGCTGGAGTGAGCTCAAGGAGATGGTGAGATGCAGTTAGTTGACACCATTTTGGGTGAAATATTTAAATTGTTATAATCCTAAACTACATGGTATAGAGTACTTCCTTCTATGTTCTGCAGGGATGGAAAAGCTCTCCTGTGGTGCAGAATTTCAATTCTTTTTTTGTCTCAACTATTTTTCTATTTCTGTAACCCTCTAACTTTTCTTCACTGTCCCTCTGCCTCTGAGATAATGTTCCTCCTTCTCCACAGTGACAAATTGTGCTGCTTGTCTCAGCACTTGGTGTCATGCACTTGGTTTAAGCCAGGACAAGGATCTGCTAAACCATTTTTCTTCCATGGCCAGCAGATGTGGGCTGGCCTCAGTGTATGGGAACAGTTGAATCACGGCCTGAACCTCTGATTGACCACCTGAGGCGAGCACTGAGTCAGCTGCAGGGGCACAGGTGAACGCAATTTCACCTGAGTGACTGAGCCAGGCTCCAGTCCTCCTAGACCCCATTTAAGGGCTGACTCCTAAGGAGAAAGGATCTCTAGCTGGAGATCCTTCCTCTTGGAGTCCTTCTGTGAGCCCATGACACAGGTAAGATCTTTATTTCATTTCTCCTTTGTAACGTGATAATCTCTCTGGTCCACTACCTGTTTGCCATACACCTCAGGTTAGTAAGCATCAGTAGGCCTTCAGTATCAGACACTATTTTATTTTTTTTCTATCACATTCATGAAGACTGCGCTTTCTTTTTTTAAGAATAAAGTAATAAAACCCCCCGTCTGGCTTTGGCGACTCATGAGAGATGACTCTGAATGATTTATTTTGCTTATTCCTAATGGAATTAGCACTACATCATCTACTTATTGTTCAGATAGATTCAAGGAATTTATCTCTTCTTGCATCTCAGTGACAGAGAGGATGTGCTGTGCTGATTTCGTACTTGGCAGGTTGTATGGGACATAAGGCTTTTGCATTGCATTATTGCTGCTGGCAGAGCAGAGCCAAAAAGATGGATGATTTGTTTGTAGTTTTGCCTTCTCTTCATTTCTTTCTCTCTCACCCAGCCCCATTTTCTTCCTTGCTCCCGCCCTTATGGACCTGCTTCAGCTTAAGCATCTCCTCTGGTTAAAAAATAAATAAATAAAAAGGATGTGTTACACCTAAAAGTTTCCTTAGACATCTTTTAAGAAGGCTTTCACATAGAGTCTGCAGAAAAATATTCCCAAAAGCTACTTTGTGCTTCTCTGAGTGACAGGCTGTATTTATGCATAGGTATGATCTTATTAGGGAAAGGATGAGGCTGTGCCTTTCTGAGCCAGGGCTTTTGGTTTGGTGTAGTTTTTCCAGCAGGAAAGATCTGCCAAGTGTCACCTTGCTGCTGTTTGGGCCTTGCGTTGTTTCATTGCTTACAGCCCTGCTTGGCTTCTGAATGCGTGTTGCTGTAAGTTATGAATGCCAGAAATGCTGAATTTTGAAACCCTGGCACTACAAAGCCTTATGCTTTATAGTACACACTGATCCCACATCCTTTCAGTCTGCCACCTCTGCTCCTATATATCCACTCTCTCTTTCTGTTTGTCATGCATTGCAAAGGTGTACTGCCTTATCACAGCTGAGGCAGGTGGACCAAGACTTTAAGTAGGAAGGAGAAATTTGTTAATGGTTAACTCCACTTCATTAACTCCCATATTCAATCACTTTTAATCACAATGAGGGTGTCTAATTGTCCTTGCATTCTGCTGTTGTAGTCCTTGATCACTTCTCTGTGGCAGTCCTTCAGGCATGCTCATTGGCGTTGTTTTTGGAGGTTGTCTGCTGGCGCTGCTCTGGCTGCAATAGATGCACGTTGTAACTCTGGGTAAACATGAATGGCTGGTGCAGAGCCATTGGCATGGTCTCTCCACTTCCAGACTATTTTGTGGCTGCAGTGCATGCTTTGTGTGAGTCCAAGTGAGCTGTGGCCCTGCTGCTCCTCCCGGAGCTGAGAGACCAGGCCGTGTTTGGTCCAAAGCTGAGGAGTCCTGGGTGGATCTCAGTGGTGTTCTACCTAACTACCAACCTGCCTGTGGGGTGGTAGGTACCTCGACTTTGGTGACCCCTGAATGTCCCATCCAACCCCAGCAGTCCTGGGATCTTTAGCATGGGAAAGCAGAGGGGATCAGATCTGCTGTTTCGCCTGCTTGTTCTCTCTAAGACCCCACTGAAAGTATCCTTGCGTATTCCTAGTCATGTGTGGTACTGCTGCTCATGTGCCCTTGAACTTTCCAGAAGTTTTCCAGAAAAGTGTGGTGCAACTGTTGACTCCAGAGCTTCAGGCACTTGGGGTTCTAAAGAGCTGGTTGCTAAGGCTCGCTTATTGTGCTGCTGTGGAAGACGCTTCTTCATGCCAATAAATACCTTGCTGTTCAGTCCCTTCATCAGCCTTTGGATCATTTAGTTTTCCTAGCTGCAGATCCCCAGCTTTTCGCCTATGCTTGGATTATCTTCTGGGGAATCCATCAAATATCAACTAAGAACCACAATATACAATGCAACCTGTTCTCAGAAACTGAATGTGTCTCACAGAAGAGGTATTTTTTTTAAGGAGCTGCCACAGCTTGATTTTGCGTAAGATTACAGATTCTGTTACGTAGATCACAGAATCATACTGGTTGAAAGGGACCACTGAAGATCATCTAGTCCAACTCCCTGTTTGAGCAAGTTCCTGACAGTGTGTTGCACAGGAAAGTATCCAGGCAGGACTTCAGTATCTCCATATATTTCTTCACTGATTGGCTTTAAGGTGCTATTGAAGCTAGTTATGGAAAAAAGGCATCCACTTTTTCTCCTTCTTTTTTTTTTTTTCCCCAATAACGTGTCCTACATAGGGTCAACAAAGTCAATGGTAATATTTTATCTGAAATGGAAAGCCACGAGGCACACCAGGTCAAGCTCAGGCACTGCTAGAAATGCTTCAGAATCCATTAATGCAGATGGTGTTACAAGAATGGTCCATGATTATCTAACATAATGCCAATTGAAATAAATAAGCATTTCTTTTCATTGAATTATTCCTACTGGGAACAGCTTATATCTTTACAAATTTAAGAGCTTTCTGGAGGAAACCACTGCAAAGCCCTCAGTGAAGGGACCAGGTAAATTGGCTTTTAAATTCTCCCATCTGGAGACAATCTGGAAAACTGGTCTTTAAAACAGATAATAATAATAATAGAGAAAGCTGTCATCTATTTTTCAACTCCAACTGTTGTTCTCAGTGGAGTCAGGTTGGAATATGGCAAATACTTTAGTTGAATCCTTGTCCCTCTACGCTAAGTATGGAACCTTTGGTGTATGTGCTTGATTTGTGGCTTTACAGATGAGCATGTTTACCCATGCAGCATTTTAAGAGTCCATAGCTAACAGAAATGTCTAAAACAGGGCAAGAGAGATCTAAAAATTGCACAAGGTGACCAAAAACTTGGAATTCAGAAAAATAGAGAAAAAGTATGATGAGAGTAAACATGACTGTGTCCAGACTTTAGTGTTACAGTCATAAAAAGATTCTCAGGGAGCTATCAGCTTTGTCTTGTTGCCCAAAGCTATGGGTAAATTACCTTCCCATAACATTAATTAAAATCTTTGTATTAAAATTGATTGCATATACTTCTAGATCCTAATTGGTTATAGTATCTAGTATGCAGGTACAGAGGACAAAATATCTCAATCTACGAGGAGGAAGTGACAAAAAGGCATAAGGAAGGTAATTATAGTGTACGAAACCCTCAGAGCTTGGCAAACTGGTATCTGAATTAAAATTTAGCAGAAACTGTGTTCCTCAATAGATTATTGACAATGAAGACATCCTGCTGCTCTTGCTATTTCTCTTCCAGGTCTGCTTATTTAGCAGAGACCAAAGCTTTGAGACCTTTGTGGTGTGCTGTGGAGGCTGTATAGGTAACAAGCATTTTTCTCCATTTTTGAAGATGGGAAAATGGAACTGCAAAATGCAGAACAGTTAATCCTGGGTCACCAAGCAAGCACAGTAGTTAGCTGGAAGGGGACTGACTGCTCCTAGTGCTGTGCTCTGCCCGTTGCAGAGTGGGACGTCTCTTCCACTCCTGGGGCCCTTCCCAGGCTTCTCTCTCACTCACTCTGCTTGGTATTTAAATTCAGGAATAAGTGTAGGAATTATAAAAAGCCTACACTGAGGTCAATGTGTAAATCTGGCCTCCAGGGCATCCGTTGCAGGGTAGCTCAGATCACCTCCTAGAATCAGCATTGGCGCTGCATCCATGTGTCAGCTTGTTTCTACCTCTGAGGTCCCTTTACTTGAAAAGCTGAGTATTCACCAGGGTTGAACACTTGCTGGGAATGATTAAAATGGTCAAGATGCACTTAGTTCAAAACATTAGAGAGCAGTGTTTGGTCAGGACTACAGCTTTCTTTGGTAAAGCAGGTGGGGCCATGTTCCCACTTGCCATTAGCAGACTGTTTCTGCTGAACTGAGCAGTTCCCTGCTAGTGAGGGCCTGAGCCTTCGCGGCCTGAGTGTGAAGGGGTTGAGGACATCTGCAATCTGATGTGAGAGCTAAACCAGGGAGCTTTGGGGTTGGTGTCACAAGGAGGTAGGTGGCTGCTTCACCCTACCCAGTGAGAATTCTTTTCTTTCCCCTGTCCCCCTAACTGGTAGCCCCTGAACGGGCTCTCTTCAGACTGGAGGAGTTCTGAGCTTTGGAAGAATTCAGATAAATCCCTGCAATGATTTTTGCTGTAGCCTTCTAAGGCATGATGGCTGTGTACAGTCATGCTCCAATTTCTCCGCAGTGGGAAGGGAGGGCTTGGAATCCACTGTATATTGATTTTTAAGCCCCTCTCTAAACTTCTTTTCATCTGACTTCAGAGATGAGAGAAAACAGTTTGGAGATCATCTTATCTGTTATTGCTGTTGCCTCCTGGAAGCCATTAGGAAGTGATATTAATGAATAGGAGAGGGAGGACTGTTTTTTTGTGGTGATGCGTCTTTTAAGTTAGTGAAAATTGCTGACTTGGAACCTGGTGTTACAGAAAATGAAAGCTCCTTGCAAGCTGTACATTATGGTTTTGCAGATGATAAACAAGGCAGCTCTTCCAGGCAGAACTTTAACAATATTGTTCCAGTTGTGCATTTTTTCATTATAAATCACTGCAGTAATTTTATTCTCCAATTATAGCCAAAATTTTATCCGTGTAGAAAACAAATTTCTGTTATGATATGAGACAGCACCAGAACCATCATTTTCAGGCCTGTCAGTAGGAGCATCTATTCCCAGTGCTAAGATTAAAGAATGATCTAAAATCAAATGCTTGTTTTTGGTAACGGAATTCTTGTCTTTCCTGCCCATTGATTGTTCCGGAGCTTGTCCTTCTCAGTTAGTATCTTCTAAATGAGCCTTGCAGTCATGATTTGAAAAGTTATATGGTCATTCCTTATTTTGAGTGACTCGAAGAAGCGATAACTTAATTTATTTGCTAGAGTTTTCCCACAGTTTTACACAGGAGAGAAGTCCTCTGTTTGCTTTGCAATCAGTGCACAAATCGTATATTTGGATGAGCTGGCAAAATGATTGTCAGTAAACCAGGCTCAGCCAGATAACATGTCTGTGCAGACTGGTTTTCAATCCAGAGAATAAATATGAGACTAGATCCAGCAATCTCATTTGAACGACTGTGGTTTACTCTGAGATGGTTTCGTGTTTCGTAAAGTAATTTTCTTCCAGACAGCTCTGGAGGGCAGCATTGCACTTTGAAAGGGAGGACGCTTGCTCTTTATTCCCTTTTTAATGGAAAAAATGAAAAAGTGAGTTAAATAAAATAAAAAAAAATTGAGTGTTGGGGGCAGGGGTACAGGGTCAAAAAGAATGAGAGAAGAAAAAGCAAAAGAAACACCATCTGAGAATACTGGTCAGAATAGAGGGGGGAAAAAAAGGTGTTTGTGATTTTTTTTTCTATTTTGTTTAAATTTATTTTTTATTTTTATATTGAGCGTTTCTTGTCACACAGTATAAGGTTTAGAGCTAAACCATTGAGATATTCCAGGGTACATTACGCTGGACAATTAATCCCCTTCTGGAATTGAAAGCTGCTGTTTTTCTCTTTCTTCCGCATGATCTCCTGTTATTTCTTGTTTATCCATCTCCTCCTCACCTTTCCTGTTTCTAAACAGCCGCCTGGAGTATTCATTTAAAACAACTGCTTTAAGATTAAATTGGAAGCATGCTTTGCCTGCAAGTTGCCTCCTACAGCAGCCGAAGAGCCCTGAAAGTCAAGCTGTGCGTGCTAGGATCTGTGCAAGCAACAGTTCAAGGCTACAGGGAGGAGTTTTAAAGCCCTTTTTTTCTTTCCTTCTATTTCTTTCCCCTATCTTTTTGTCTACTACAGTCAACCTTCTCATTCAAATCTGAGCTGTATCTTCCGTCAAGGAAAGTAAACCTGCAGCCTCAATGCCAGGTAAGATAGGTGAGGGCTTGCAGTGGTCTGTGCTGCATTCCAGCAGGTTGGCTGATGCAATGTATTGGTGACCTTTTCCTCCAGTTCT
Organism: Gallus gallus; assembly: GCF_016699485.2. Lineage (NCBI taxonomy): Eukaryota > Metazoa > Chordata > Aves > Galliformes > Phasianidae > Gallus > Gallus gallus. The sequence continues at coordinate 28,678,884 of NC_052535.1, read as the reverse complement.
TTTTTACTCACTTTGTTAATAGCATTTGTGGTCCAAAATAGGCTCTCAGGCTTTCTGCAAGTAGGCTTATGTGACATGGAGCTGTAGCATCTCACAAAGAGGTGGCTAAAGTGCTCATAATCCAAACACTGATGCTGAAAACTGCTTTTGTGCAAAGTTTGCCCTAATACTATAGCTGACATTAAATGGAGGTACTCTTCTCTTAATATGGGATTATGAACCCCTGTTTTGAATCAGGGCATTTCATATTGTTGTCTTTTTAGTCTAACACTCAAAAGTGTTTGAGTGCAACATGCAACGTAGGACTTGCTGGGTGCAAGCAGTGGAATGAGCCCCTGGGATATGACACTGTCTCAGTCTTGCCCATTACATTGTGTTTATGGAGCCAGTGATGAGGACGAGCAGGTTTTGTCCAGAAACAAACAAACAAAAAAACAGCCCAAATCCTACCACTAACAACCAAATAATAACAAAAAACAAAACAAAACAAGCCTTCAAATCTAGAAAGTCAAAACTTTTGTAGGAAACTTGTCTCATTCTACAGTATTCCAAAACTGGAACTAACAGGAAAGAAAGAATCAGCTTGGCTGAGTGCATGGTTTACCAATTGAGCAAGGGGACTTTGATCTGGTATCCCACACGACAGGTGAGGACTTAAGGCTTGGACTGTTGACTGTTTCCTGCTTTTTCCCTGCTTTTTGTACATTTATGGAAAAAAATTGCAGAGGTTGAAACTTGTCCTGACCTGGTAGAGGCAATCTTTTGAAATTGTCAGTACTTTTTCAGGAAGAACACTACAGTACTCATCCAGTATTAAGCTCTGCAAACATGTGTGAAAACTCACACAAGGACAAGCCTTTATGTTTGAATAGCAACCTTGTAAATGGCATTGATTTAATTTAAAAGAGAAGTTATTCTTTCCTCATATATTTATACCTTTCGGAAAGAAACAGGCCATATGAGGAAATGTTTTACTTTGGCCGAAAGTACAGATAGGGCAGGGTATAAAAGACCACATGAAGATTAATTACTCCTGTTGAAATTTAGCTTGACTGCACAAGGTGAGATGGTTTAATTATTTAATCATAGTGCTGCCTTTGGCTTTCAAGGCCAGGAATGTAGTGATTTTGTTCCCTTCCCCACCTTCCTGCATTTAATTTATGTGACTTCATATACCTAACCTTCCTGCTCCCTGTTTGAGTTGGAATAGGGATTAAAATTTATTTCTTGGAGTGATGGTTTATCCTTGTGCCTTTTGTGTGTCTCATGTCAGTTCTAACTGATGGACTATACTCATTACGATTGATGGAGTGCAGTGATTTATTGAAGGCTTTGGCAGTTGTTGTAATTGTTTATTCACTCAAATTCCAGAAGAGTCTAGAAGCTTTGAAATGGACTCAAGGTCTGGTTTAAAAGACCTATATAAAACTGCTGTGTGATTCTTCTCTGTTTGAATGCCTTTTCTCTTCTTTAGTAGATGCCTCCGACAACTAATACAGATAACACAAGCTCTCTTGTGATTTGACTCAAGCCTTAGGATTTCTTTCCTTCTGTTCCGAGTCTATTACAATGTTGCATTAGAAGGACAAAAAGCATTCTTTTAAACCCAGTGAGAATTAAGGGGAGATTGTGCTGAACTAGCAGCAACCTTCCCGCTGACTTTAGTTGGCCTAGAGGTTATGTGGCAGGCGGATGCTTAACAGAGGACAGCATTTTCGGACGTGTAATTCATTGAAATCAATGTTGGCTGGTCAGCCTAGCTTGCTCTCCTGTTTTCCCAATGACTATGCCTATTCCCTTTTTTGTGGGCTGTCCTGCCACTTGGTCTAGTCCTTGTGCTGCAGCTTGTTTTGCTCGATGATGTTTGATGACGGTGCCCTACACCTTTTGTTTCCAGGACTGTCAATAATGCGTGGCAGCGTTGTGAAGTTATCACGACTGGGCAGCATGCTGCTAGTTGGTTGTAACGCTCTTTCTCCTCTCATTGTATAGTGTTTCCTTGTAATTACTTGTATAGTTGCACAAGGGTTATTTCAAAATCTTGGTTTAAGTACCAACAGAAAATTAACTGATGTTAAAGAAGTGAGTGGTTTGAAGCCCTGTTCTTAATATGCAACTCATCTATGGAAAATGCTGGGCTGTTGCTTACCAGGACTGAAGTGACCTGGCAGTGCAGCTTGCTGTGGTGGTGGTGCTGTTCACTACTGCAGGAGGAGGGGGAAAGCATACTGCTGCTCCAGCTGCTGTGCCAGGCTGAGTGCTGTAGGGAGGCAAGGGAGATGGTCTGAAACCCTTTTCGTGGTTAAACCTCTGCTAGGGCAAACCTTGCTTTTCTCTGGTTACAACAGCCAATTTTATTTCATTTTTTTCCCCCATGAGTAGCTTTCTGCCTGCATGTCTGTCTTGGGTTGTGCATTCCAGCTGATCACACATAACTCAAAGTGCTTTTCCCCTTTGCGACTACTTTTAAGATCCAGGGTTTGAACTTCGTTTGCTATTCCCCATCATCTCATGAAATATCAGCAGTGCTGTGTGCAAGGCTTTATTGGTTCCTTGGCTGCCTTCATAACTTAGAAGCGATCTAGAGATTTGCTGGCACCTTGAGAGTCAGGAAAAAGAAGGGAACAAAGCAATCCAATTTCTATGACACTGTATTAGTAATATTTATTGCATCTTAACTTGCATGGCATTGTTCATTCATCAAGCTTGTGCTGAGTGATGATGGCTGCAGGATTATATCAGTCCAAAAAGGCAAAATTTGGTTTCTTTGTTTAATAATTGGCTTTCCATTTACAACTTACCTTTAGAATAGGCTTTCTGGTCTCATCAGCACGAAGCATGTTATTTTTGCATTGATCTTATTGATCTCATTTTATCTAACTTCCAGAGAAATGGCATTTTTAGCTAAGTGACAATGCTTATTGATAGTCGGTGCCCTAAGGATTCAAACAGTGCACTTCATTACAGGATTTCAGTGTACTGCTTCAACATGTTGCCGATTTTCTCAGGATTTCAGTCTGCTATGCAAAGCAGATTTATTTTACAGATGAACGCAGCATTTCCTGAAGTGTGATAATGACTAGCTATTGGCAGCTAGTGTCTAAAATTATCCCTGTACAATGGACAGAGGTGAGAATATAAAGCCCGCATTCAAGTCTAAGGAGAATTATTATCCTCTGTACGTATTCTGGTTGCTGGGGCAATACTTGTCTGTCACACAGGTAAAAGCTCCACTCAGAGGGCACTGGAAGCAATAGCAAGGTAAGCTACCTCCAGGGCTCCTCTCAAAGCATCGATGAATGTCAGTGGGTGACATTTTTTCTACATGGAGGAATTCAGTGATACACCTTTGCTTCATACCCTCTCCCATGTCAGATTTCATTCTGTCAGACTGCTCTTCTGCTGCAGCCTGTCACACAGCAGCAGACTGTAATGGAATATTGATGGGAAGGTTCAACCTCTACTGTCATACCACCAACATCTGCCTCTGATGTTGTGGGCCAACGTGATAAAATAGGAGGCGTTACTTTTGGAGCAGCCCTCCATTCTATTCTCATGAGTACTGATGCTGTGGGAAGGCAAGCAAAAATGTTCTTGCAGAGGGAGTGGTACACAGTTAACAGTGATACAGCAGCACTGTGTTGTCCACAGTAAGTAACACATTCTCCCTCTCCCTGTAACTTTGGGGTTGGCACAGATCAGATGTCTAGTGGCTTGCTTGCACTTCAGTATGCTGACATAGCATATTTTGGGCACATGGGAATTCATTCCTGGACTCTGAATGGATATAGATCATTAATTTGGTCACAGAACGGTGCTTGTGTTATTTGATGCAGAAAAGGCTGTATGGTAACTTTTGACACAGCACTTGCCCACCTTGCTGATGAGCTTCACTTGCTGCTTACTACCAGCTGATAACGAAATCCCAAATGCATATGGCAAGTCTACCTCCAGATGCTAAGGGTAACTTTTGTGTGCATAGTGTGAATGATGGTGCTTCAGTGCTTGGCTGTGTTGTGTTGGCGCCTCAGGATATCCTCTGTGCAACTCTTCTGCTGCCTTTGAGCCCAGGGTGAAGTCTGCAGTGCTGCAGTCCTACAACACTGCTGTTCCAGCTTTTCTGGGCAGAAGAAAAGGGGGATCTTTGCACCCCCAGCTTCATTGACATCTTCTGTGGCTTCAGAGACAACCCCAGATTCCCAGATCTTATCACCATCTGTCCCAGATGACAGCTTCGCTGTTTCTGCCTTGCCACTATGATAGAGAACTGGGGGGTGAGGGCATTTGATGGATAATTGAGGCTACTAGAAATTCCTCCCTGCAAAATGACAGCTCTCCTCCCATATCTCCCCTTGTGATGAATGTGCAGTTTCCAGACTGCTGGAAAAACATTTTCCTTTAGGAAGGTGTCTCATTTCAGAGAGATTAGGTACGGTTCTGTTCTCCTTGTTGTACTGTGTGAGGGCTTTGCAGTACTCCACACTCAAATTTAAACGCATTGTGACTAAAAGATGCATCTCTGAGTTGTAGATTATAAACATACAGAGCAATTCTTTGCCTTTCCCAAGGGATGAACCTTCCTGTTGGTTTTTACTGCCAATGCCAGATGTTAGAGAGCTTCTTTCCTGTGTAACCCTTAGAGCATGGGACTGCAGGGAAAGTCACGCTGTGTTTGAAGGCTGAAGACTTTTTAGAGATTTCTTCTAGTTTATTACATTTAGTTTCTACTTCCAAAACTCCTGGAGTGAAATATTTTATGATTATTTACTCCAATTTGAATAACAAAATGTTTTCGCATTGTGGATGCAAAAGTGTGGGTTATATTTAGGTGCAGAGCAGGGTCCATACAAATGAAGCTTATTTGAAAATGGAATTGGTTGGGTTTTTTTGGCGTAGACAATGAGTAGGACTGTTTGTTTGGATTCTGTGTCTTTCTTTTCGCCAGGTCAAAGTATGATCTGAAACTGCATATCAGGCTTTTGTGATCCAGAAGTTGGGAAAACAAGGTTAGATCTTGGTAGATTTACAGTCCTGGGAGGCAATAAAGGCAAGAAAGAAACTGTTCTCTGCTGCAGAGGTACTTCCCTCCTGTCACTTAGACCCATCAAGGTTAAAAAGATTGCCCCATCTGAAAGAACATGGAGCCATTTCTGCTGTCCACACACACAGAGGGTAGGCAGCTGGGTTGAGAATAAGAGGACTAGAGGCAATTTCTCTGCTCCAGATAAATGGATAATAAATCAGAAACCGGTAACCAGAGCCTGTAGCAGAGGATGAAGGTTTATTTTAATCTTCAGAAAGTGTCCAGCAGCTGAGCAGATATTCTTCTGAAAACCTGAATGAGAAACCAGCTTGTTACTTGAGTGGCATGCCCTTGTTAAAATATGATGCTTCTCTAAAGCTCAAGCCTTGCTTCATTTCTGGGTCTGTTTTGCTATGTTACACTTTGAGCTCAGATGGTATAGGAGATTTTCGGGAAGGAAATTCCTTAGTTCCTGGGGATTTTTGACTCCGTGCAACTTAAATTGGACATCAGTCCTCACTCTGTGTCAGCCTGCTCAACAGCAAACAAGATGGTTGGCGGCATATAAACCAGGTTACCAGAATGCTGTATGGCTGGCAGGAGGGCTATCCCCAGGGACTGGCAGATTTGAGTAATATATCTGTTACAAAATTTGTCGAACCTTTTAATGAATGTGCTTGAAGTGTCTGTCAATAAAACAACGGGAACAAATGGAGCATATCATTAATTAAAAATTCAGACAAGTCTATACTTTAATTATTATTCCTTTGCTTCCTGGGGGATTTTGGCACAGAAATAGAAGCATTACCACCAGAGTGGTAGGATGTGTTTAAAAAATGTATTTTGAAGATTTGCATAGGAAAAGAAGCTGGGGAATAGAAAGTGACCAAATTACTTTTATTTATAATCAAACCAATTGCTCCTGGAGAGCTATGAACAGAATTTCATCTGTCAATTCCATTAGTTTATTGTGAATAAACTCAATCAAAAGTCACTTGCTAGATTGCAGGATTTTTCATAATAACTAGCATGTGAATGGGATATGTATATTTGCTGTAGTTTTGCAGCTGCTTGCATTAGTAAGAACAGCACGGGGAAATCTGTATGAAAAACTGCAGATATAACGTCTAGCAGTTCTTGCTTAAAAGTGATGGCAGGGCTTTTCAAATCCTGTTTCCTGTTTGCTTTGCCAAAAGATGTGCAGTATCTTTTTGAAGGTGCCTGATGTTAACCCCTCTGTCAGAGCTCAGCTCCGAGCTGTGGCACTGTACTGTGTCTCTGATGGGCCCATGGGTGACAGTTCTCTGCTGCTTGGTGGTGGGGAGGTTATTTGAGGTGTAACTTGCTGCTGTGTTCTTTCAGGGCCTTCTTGCTTACTAGAAAAGCGCTGCCTTTCCTTACCCAGCCCTTATGATCTCGAAATGCTCAATTTCTTCTAGTGTCTAACTGGTTTGCTCAGGAAACAGCCTTGCGCAGTCCTACCAGGCACATGGGCATATTCCTCATTGTTGATCCCCACAACCAGTTTCAGCCCTACCTATCAACATGCTCACAATGGTAGACCGAGAGGGCTCTCTCGCTTCATGGCAATACATGGCAGGCTATTGAAGAGTCCCACTGCTGGACTCCGTGTGTGTGTGTGTACTTACTGACGTTTGAAATAGCCCAGTGCTGAGGTATGTCTCTCATTTTGCTGATATCGATCCTGAATGTGTGGTTCACTGATTGTTTGTTAATTACACGTCATTAATAAGTCAATAAACTGCTTCAATCCTGATTTGATTTTAACTGCAAGATGAGCAGTTTTTCACTGTGACAAGCAGTGCTGCATCTCTTAAAATGTATGTGGTCAGGGCACAGTGTCATATCTCATGAGTGATGGCAGAAAAATGAATGACTGCAGTCTCCACGGTTGCATAAACATTGCAAAAACACCTTCTTATAAGGAACACGGCTGTTATTGGGCACAGGGCAGCATTTCTTCTAATCTGTTTCTGCTGGTTCTTGAAAGACTTGGTGCTCCAGTGACTTGTATTTGAGATTTATCCCAGCCATTGGGGGAACCAATTCCCTCCTGCAACTTCTAAATAGTCGTGTGGTTCAAACTGTGAGCCAGAATATTTGAAGAAATTTGTGAAGTATGCTCTGATGTGTTGTTCCCAAAATGCTCCCTAAACTTGGGTAAACAGGGCTAAAACTCACAGAAGTTAGTCTGAAAAAATCATCACCTCAGGTCTTCATTTGAGACACTGGACCTTGTTGCCTAGGGAAGATGTGGACGCTCCCTGGAGATGTTCAAGGCTAGGCTGGATGGGACCCTGACCAGCCTGATCTACTGAAAGGTGTCTCTGCTTACAGAAGGGAGCTAGATGAGCTTTAAGGTCCCTTTCAACCCAAACTGTTCTATGATTCTGTAATAGGGGATTAAATAAGCCAAATCGTTACGTGTTGCTGATTTATTTTTCTCCTGCTGTGCAGTTAGGAATGTTTAGATCATGCTAATGTATCTCTTTTTGCATTAGAATTTTCTGTCACTGCAGTGGTACTTATGTTCTGTTTGCACAAGACAGCTGAAAGCATTCTTGTAGACTTGACAGACGCTGAAGCCAGAATGCCAGGAAACGTGTACGTTCCCATACAACATGCATATGCATGTGCAGAGCTGCACTGAAGTGCCAGTGAGAGCAGCTCATTGTCTCTGCTGTGCTGTCACCTAATGAAATTGCCTGTAATCTTTAGCGTAGCAATTTTGCTTATCAAGAGGTTTTGACGTTTCCGTAAATCAATCAACTTTCTACTTGAAGTATTCTGATCCATCTCCTCTTTTTTTTTCTCTCCTTCTGTGGTAGGACAGATAAAGTCAAATCCCACTATTCAGGCCATGATATTGCAGTGGCAGTTCCCTTTGAGCCTTTTGGCAATAGGAGTATTTGCTTTAGAGCTCTACATCATATTAGAATCTATGGAGAGCCATTTTGTGCCTGACAGGAGATTTATAAAAGGCAGCATTAGCTGCAGCTTCCAGTCAATATGTTTCCTTCTCATTGACACAAACAAAACAGTAGTTTTGAAATATTTAAGTGCAACATTGCCTTTAAAAAAATCGTTAGTATTTCTATCACTGCTGAAAGTGATAATCTGATGAAAATGGATTTGAATAGGACAGCGGGACCTGGCTGAAATTACTGCTTAATTTTATCCGTCAAATTAGAAATATCAGAGTAGAATGAAAAAGAGCAATGTACATGCATATAGTATTTGTGAGAAAGACAAATGCCCTCAGTTCAGCTTCAAAATACCTACCTTTCTTGAAATCAGGCCTCTGAATCTCAGTAAAGTTGAATCACTGCTTTGTGTTTTGAAGGACTTCATAAGCTTTTAAGTTTCTCAAAGGAGTCTTTACAAATGTATAATCTTAAGGAAAAGGTAACACTTTTCAAAAAGAGCAGAAGCTTCCAAAAGGGCAGGACCTTCTTTTTCACCCTCCCACAGCTGGTGCAGCAGCTCTTTCCATTGCATGCTATGGGGTCCCACCAGTGGCTGTGTTTAAACCATCCAGTTCCAGATAAAGGAAAATGTAGTCCTGTAACCGGGAAAGACTTTCTAGTCATGAGAGAACAACATGGGTTGTCAGTCTCTTGAATTTAGGATATTTACTGTCCCTCCTTGGGGACTAGCATACAATAAGAAGTCCATAGATTCACAGTTTTTTTCTGACTTTGGCTAAGTTTTGAGTTGGGCTGTTCTACAGTCTGACTGATTTTTAGAAACAACTGGCAATCCTGCATGTTTTGTTGAACAGCCCAAGATTTTGCTAGGATTAATTTTAAATTATGTATCTGGGTTTCAGTGGGTGTTGCTCACTTGACTATCTCAGTGTACTTCTTGGTTTGGACTTGAGTTGAGGAGTGCAGGTGAGCACAACACTGGCTCCCTTGGACTTCTTGTCCTCGTGGCCAGACCAGTCAGAGCTGTGCACCTGAGCACAAGTGCTGGAGCGCCCCATTTACCATGACTGCCAGATCTCCCAGCAGATAGCCTTGTGCTCATCCATGGGTTGCACCATGCTGGCAAATGGGGCAGATTTTACTGCTAGTAAAGACAAAATGTAGGTATCATAAAATCATAGAGTGGTTTTAGTTTGGAAGGGACCTTTAAAGTTCATCTTATCCATCTCCCAGTATGATCGTACAAACAACAGATGGCTGCAGATTGTACCTTGCTCATGCCCTCATTACTAGTTGGTACTGCAGGTCTACTTTTTATTTCAAAAGAGGCACCAGCTGGAATGTTGACAACTATAGTTTGGTTTTTATCAATATATCAGAACTTTTTCTGAGACATTTTTGAATTAATTGCAGTCATTGCCTGGACGTTAGAGTAAACATCAGGTGTTTTTTAAAATGTATTTTGGTATTTTGTTTCAGTGGTTCTCATGATACGGCATGTTTATTTTTCTGTGTTTTACTGAGAGAAGTGTCTGGAGAGAGCTCTTCTGTTGTTGGTTGGACCACTGCTATTTCATATGGTAGTGCTGGGGTCACTTTGAACGCACTTCATTACCTGCTGGGAGAAGGCGGAATTCTGCCTAGTAGTAATATATCTGTAGCAGCACCTCCATCTGTGCCCACTGAATGTGTTGGTGGTCTGCAACAGCCTTTAATTTGTGTGTACTTTACATGCTTCTCAGTTGGAGTTCTTGTAAGAAGAGTCCTGGAGTTTGTGGGGATAAATCTGGACAAGTAGATATTGATAAGCACTTTCAGAACAAACACTTGTCCTGGATTTCTGTAATGGATTATTGATGGTAGCAAAGAGATGTCTGTTAACTGTGGCAGTGGAAAAGTGAATTCTTAAGTAAGAAAATATCAGTGTTCAAGTTGACAGCGGTGCTATTCCATTTCCATGCTGTGTGTCTGAGGTGATCTCTGTGGGCAGGGAAAGTGTGCTAGACTCCTCTGTACGTAGTGTTTAAACAGCTAAAGGCAGGATTTTGTAATTAAGGATTAACCTTAGATAACCAAGATATTTCAAGGCTGTTGTACATTTTGATTAGGTGTGCAGCAAACTTTACTTCTTATAGAGGAACTGGCCAAAACGATGAGACCAATCAGTGTTTGAAAGCAGAGCACTAGAGTTACTGACCTTCTTCCTATCCTGCTGGGTACATTTGGACTTGTCAGTGCTGCTCCTCAAAGTTTTTGGTGATGAACCATTTAGATTTTGAGCTGTGGGTAGTCAGAGAAATCCAACAGATTTCTGTGAACTCTAATGTACCGTCTGGTATTTTGCTGACGTTTTTCAAAACTACTTTGAACAGAGAAAATAGGATAAATGTTATAATCTGTCCGCTAGATTTATTCTGTTGATCTTGTTGTCCTTCTCTTTGGATTCACCTTTGATTTAATATCACTCAGGCTGGGCACGTGTATATCCTGTACGCTTTGATCAGACTATTTCTGTCATCTAGCCTTGCAGCAACCGATGTCCACATTGGTTTGTGAAACTGAGACAGGTTATATGTAAATGTTTTATACGTGTTTCCTTGGGAAATAAACCTTCATTTGATGGTGCAAATTGTATGTTTTTTGCCTTCGTCTGTTAAATTTTGAATGGAGGCCAACTGCAACCTGATTAGAAAAGAGTAGCTATATTAAAGGCATGAGGTTCATTTCAAAACCGGCATTGGTCAAGTGGAGAGTTGTGTGTTAGTGCTGCTGCTGAGGAAGAGAGAACCCCTACCCTGGCCAACATATGAGCAGCTTCAGGCTGGTCCCTGGTGGTAGTGTTGGGAGGAAGCTGGGGTGTGCAGAAATGGATGAGAACAGAGGGACAGGGGAAGGAAGATGCAGATGTATCGGGGGTGAATTCATTAGTTCTGCTTCTCAGAGAAAAAAAAATGGTGTTGCTTGATTATTATGAAAATGGTAGTAGAGCAGGTTGCTGCATAAAATAAGTGAGCAAAAGGTAAAGAGAAAATTCTCTTGTTTGCATGAAGTGCAGCCCTGTTTCCAATTTTTTTCTGCACTTGGAAAAAAAGGTCATATTCTTCACTGTATCACAAGCTGCAAGGTTGCTCTGAACTGAGCTGAGGACAGAGCCAGTGTGAAATTCAGACAGCCATAAACATTTTCTTTTCCTCTTCTCCCCCATCTGTTCTCATGCTTGCTAATGCAGAGTGTTCCCAAGTCCAACCGCAGATGTAATGAGCATTGCCTCATTGCACGACAGGGCAATCATGTTGTCGTTAACACTGGTTATGGTTTTCTTGTTTAGCCTTTCATTAACCCAAGCACTGGAAGTGGTACCAACAGGATGACAATTTATACCTTATTAGCAATACTGCTGCAAATGGTAACTGTGACAGAGAGCAGTGTGACTCTTCTGAGGACTACAAGAGCAGATTACATCTTCGCTTTTGCACTACCTCACCTGGCTTAAGTTGCTTGTTACGGGTTTCACCATTAATGGTTGCCTCAGAGTGCATAAAAAAACATTATAACGGGACCAAAACAAACTTCTTTCCTTTCCCTTCCTACAAAAGAGCCTTGTGTTCTGCTTGACTCCCTTTTTACGTTCATTTGTTTCTATTCTTCCCACTTGAGCTACCTCTGGCTCTTGCACTTTCAGACCGTCCTACTGCGTTGTACAGAGTGCTCTTTGTTTTTGCTTTTTCTTATGGCCAACCTCCAGCTGCTTGGAAATTTTTGTCCAAGACCTGTTGTTGCTGCAGCCTGAGTTTGCTACGCAGCGCATCAGAACCAGTGGATCTGAGTTGTTCAAGTGAGCCTCTAGGTGGGAATTAAACAAAAATTTTCATTGAAAGGCTTGGAAGTTTTTTGGTAAATGTTGTCCCACAATAACTGTGAAGCATTTTTCGATTAACAGAAGTCTCAGTCGTGCTTTTTCTGTCGATACTGCTCATCTCCTGACTGCTGACCACCAGCAGCAGTGCTAATTAAAGAGGACAGTGTGGGCAGGCAGAGTGCTGCCATGAAGCACAATGAGCCGCAGTGAGTCAGTACCGCTGTCTAGAAGGCGCAACAAAGAGAAGCACAACATGAAAGCAAATAGCTTATAAAAGGCAACTGGATTTTTTTTTTTCCTGGCAATATTTTTAGAGAAATGGCATCAGTTACTGCTCCAAGAGTAACCCCGGTACTCCTTCAGGCTGCTGGGGCTTGGGGAATCTGTCTCACTCAATGTGCAATCTGCTGTGAGGGTTGGTGGTGATGGCCTTATCAACACACGTTCTATAATATCTGCACCTAGTCAGGTTTATTACCTATTTCACCTACTGCACTTGGTACTGATGTACCTCCTGGGCTGTTGCCCTAGCAAGCATTAAAAAGAACATACAACTTGAACTGCATTTTCTGAAGAAAATGGAGTACGATAGGGGCAGTTGTGCTGTACTTTTGTCATGTCTTCAAAGCAGTGCTGAATATGGGATTTCACAATTCCTTATCCTGTAAAGTAAAAGCCCTAAGATGAAGCCAGCAGAAAATTAAAAGTTGAGAGATGAATATGTAGAAAATTGAGAATGTAATTTAAGATTCTTGTGATTGTTACAAAAACCTTTATCGGTGAATTGATCTAGGTGCTTCTGTGTAACCGTTAGTAGACAAATCTCCTTGGAGCTAACGCAGTATGAATAGTAAGTAATAATTAATAATACATTACAAAGATAAAACACAATTTCCAATCCTGTTTTAGAAAGAACAACATGATTATCATAATATTTACTTCAGTGCAAGTGTCCATCCTTGGTTTCCAAATGGTATTTGCCTTTTTTTAGAGTCCAGGCAAACTGTTATGTCCAATACTTTGTGTTTTTTTCTGAACAGTTCCTCTGATTTCTTTTTTTAAAAGCAAATGATTTTATTTCTGGAAACACGCTAATACCTTTTGAGCCATCAGTTAATAATGGATTTAAAATCAACTGTATTGCCGGTAAGAGGTAAAAAGATGTGAAAAAATTTGTACACTTAAATAAGAATTTATATGGCAGGTTCAACAGTTTAGAATCATAGAATCACAAAGGTTGGAAAAGACCCACAGGATTACCCAGTCCAACCACCCACCCATCACCAGTAGTTCTTACTAAACTACATTCCTCAACACAACGTCCAAACGTTCCTTGAACACCTCCAGGGTCGGTGACTCCACCACCTCTCTGGGCAGCCCATTCCAGTGCCTGACCACCCTTTCAGAGAAGTAGTATTTTCTAATGTCCAGCCTGAACATTCCCTGATGCATTTTGAAGCCATTCCCTCTAGGCCTGTCACTGGTTACATGAGAGAAGAGGCTGACTGACCCCCCCCGCTCACTAAAGCTTGAGTCTGCTTTGGTACAACTTTCCTTATGAGGCCTGTATGAAAATCTAACAGATCTGTGAATTCATAGTTCTGTCTCTTCCCTTATTTTGAAACGAAGATACGTGTCTAGTTCAAGAGGTCACAATCATATTTATTATTTATATTCATTAGAAAATAATTTTCTAAGTCATTTTTCTTCAGTAAATCTGACAAATTCATTTGTGCTTAGGAATTTTTTTCCTCATTAATCTCTGGCAGATGGTGCAACTGGTTTTGACAAAGCTAACCTCTAAGATCATTTATTTTCCTGCATAATTAACAGGGGGGCTTTAAGTTTAGACTTTGAATATTGATTCAGTCACATAGGAAATGAATTAATAATCAATCATAATGTAATCTTGATAAATATATTAACAGCTTGTTTAGAAATCTGTATGCTGGCCAAGTACTTAGTGTCTCAATTGTGCTGCATTGTGCATAAATAGAAAGATTTGGAGCTAGCTATTCCCGCTTCAGCTAGAGTTCCTGTGTTTTAAGAAGCAACTCATATGCTAATAATTACTGTAAAGCTGTGCTTTCTTATGTAGCAGGCTTTGTGCAGTGCAGTACACAAAATCCCTTTTCTAGTGGGTGGATACTTCTCTAGCAGAAAAATAAACCAAAAGTAAACTGTTTGCTATCCTTGAAATGTTTATTCAATTTACTGAATCTGTCATCAGACAGAACAAAGAAGGCATTTACACAAGTTGTCACTAACAAGTTACACTTGTAATGTACCCAGGAATCTCCAGAGATTTGAGGAAATCTGCTTAGATGTCATCTCAACTTTGCATCCTGGAAGACTGGATTTCATCATTACGCAAAGCAGTGCAAGAATCTTATATCTTTATGTTTACTGTTGATGTTCCAAATTTATTCTGAGCATGCATTGATCCTCAGGAAATCTTCATCAGTGCCATCCCAGGCTGCTTTGAACTATTGCAGAAATCCATGTAAATAGATCAGCGTCTCTCATTTTCAGCTGATCCTTCCCTTTGAGTTGAATGAGACTGCTTGAAATGTGAAGTTGTGCAATTTTCCTCAGGTTCAAGGCTATCTAGGGGAAAGGTTTGGAAGCCAGCAGCTGGAAGTGTTAGTGCAGCAAACTATTAATTAAAATATTAATAGAAGATTTTTAATCATCTCTTTTCTTTTATGTTAATTGTTTCTTACTGCTTCTCCTTGATCAGTTCCCTTTGCTTCTCTAGCCTTTTGAAAACACTCCTGTTGAAATAATTTTTGTATTGAAATATTAGAACTAGGTGAAAGTCCATCTTTATTTTCTTGTTTCAATTCAAGGACAAACTTGGACTAAGAGCACTCGTTGCAATCCTGCTCCTTCTGTGTAAACTTCAATGAAAGCTTTATCTTAGATCTCTGATATCCTAATCTTCAGCTGTTGTGATAACTGGGAAATAATAGACTTGGTCTGTATGAGAGCTATAGGCTTCAAAGCATCATATTAGCAAGAATGAGGATTCTCTGGGGGCTCTAACAACCTGGGAGTGTAAGGCAGCACTGGGGGAATGATGGTGGCTGTGTAGGAATTTGCCTGGGTTTTGACTAATGGAGCTTGCAGATTTTGTTCTTGGTCTGTTTAATGGCTCAGTTTTAGCTGAATGAGGTGGACTCAGTGACCAAAGCAGGGCATTTTCCTGGTAACTAAGTGTAAGAAGGGTGAACCTGTACTGTTTCCATGCTTTTCTTATGAGGTAAAGCATTCAGAAAAAGGACTAGCTAAAACACTTCTTGTTTTCAGTAATATTGCTAAGGGGGTAGATAATACGCAGTCAGTTTGCTAAATGGGCATGGATAGCGTTATCTGTTGTGTTTCGTGTTCGGTTGCTTTCTTTTTTTTTTTTATCTTTTTTTTATTCTTTCAAGATTAAGTAGAATATTTTTCTGTGTTCTGAGGTAGACCAATGCTTACCACTGCTTTAGACTTCTAGTAGCACCCTGAATTGCTGTGTGTACGTTCCAGTATAGGGTAGTTACGCTAAAGGCTCTGGAGGAGCGATCAGATTTGGCAGAAAAAAATCTGTGCAATATACAGCTTTTTTTCTTGGCATTGTCCACCACAAGAGATGTTCCTCTGTGGAGCAACCATTTCTGGAGCAACATCCCTGGGAATTCATAGACTGCGGGATCTCCCTTCTGAGCTGTAGGTCTGTGCCAGCTGCAGTGCCCCAGCTGCCTGATGTCACTGTGTGCAGCAGTTCTGAAGTTGTGCTGGCCCTCTTTGCTTTCTCCCGTGTCCTGTCAATGTGCTGCCATGTCCATGTGGGGACAAATTACTCTCTTTTGAAACGTCCTTGAGCCTTTAGTGGGTTTTACCACAAGTCATTATAGTATCTTATGCAAGTGCGTCAGGGGTTAGCTAGTGACTCCTCTTACCTTCTACGGTTATGAACGTCATCAAAACCAAGCCAAGATGCTCATTTCATGGCTGCATTTACAGCCTGTAAATCAGGCTTACACATTTTACCCAGATGAGGTGTATTTTGGAAACCAGCCTAGAGCCTGCAGTAACATCTGATGACCAGGTGCTGCCGTCCACATAGCAAATGCAGTACAAAACTCCTGTTGGAGAAGGAAACTGAAATAAACCCACAACCATTAAATAACCCTTGTTTTGTTTGTATTTTCTGCTTGAGGGCATGGATTCTCTCTGTTCTCCCTTCAATGTTGTAATGGCATGTTTAAAAGGTAGTCATGTAAAGCTGTTTCCCTCCCTTTTTAATTACAGATGCTCATAAAGAGCGTACATGGGAGAACCAAGTGTGACTTTCTCATACATCCAAAGTCTTACTGGAGTTGAAGGATTGGTCTGGACATGAGGAAAGATTCTGAAACATGTTTATTTTCGGAGATCAGCTTGTGCACCCTGCAAGCCAACTGACTTCAAACCTTGAAAGATCTGTATAAGAAGTAGTTAAGCTGCTTATGAAGGTTTTAGTTTTGATCTTTTCCTTTGAGTTTTTTTATGAAGCATGAGAGCAGATGATTTACAGTAAAAGAACAATAAATCTGAGAGTCAAGAAGAAATAATCACTATAATTCTATTAAAGTTAGTCTAAACTATTGTCTAACTGATTAGATCTAGGGCAAACAATAACTAGCTCTTACAGATTGTTTATGAGAAAGGCTTTGGAACTTTTTGCCTAAATATTTTCAGAACTATTTTTAATGATGTTTTATGGAAAAGACTCCAATTCCCTGGAGGCTGTTCAGAAAGTCCTTGATTTCATTTGTTTAATTATTCTAGCACACAAGGAATCAATTACTTTCCAGGTCTGACTTGATCTTCTGAACAGGTAAATTATCATTGAAAGAGTGCCTGGGGTGTGTTGGCAGGAGGCACAGGGCAAGCTTCAGCTGGCTTTGGATATGGCCAGAGTCACATCCAGAAACACTGTGGTGCGTAAATATCCTCTGGAGCCCTGTAACTCCTGGCAGACAAACTGCTTTTTTTGTTGTTGTTTGCTTGCTTAATCCAGAGTAGTGAAACCTGTTGCCTTAAAGTTGGTCTACATTGTCAATTCAACTGAATGAATGTAAGTGTATACACGAAGTGAGGCAGGAGGGGGGGAAGTGGAAGTCCACTGTTGTACGATAGTAACTCTTTTAATTGCAGCATCAGTTATATTAATAAAAGACAGCAGGCTTATTTAGCAATGTGGCTGAGATGGGGATGACCTTGTTTCATGTTATAGCAGCAGAGAGGACATGCTCTTTCACAGCTCCTTGCTTCTCAACCCTGAGTGCCTTTTAAGAGTAAAACCCTAAAACAAGTTCTGTAGAATTAACTCTTGACATGAGAAGATCTTTTCTTCTGCAGACAATTGCTTGAAGGGATTTCTACAGAAGGAAGGATATGAGGGGAAAATGGGTACAGTGCTGGAGCCTGCTACCCAGTGCTGTTGTAGCCAGTTTTGTCTGACAGTGATAGGCTGCAGACTGGAGCAAAAGCAGTTTGGGAGAGAAATGAGATCTCAAAAAGAAGTACAGTGTTTAACTAGAGAAACAGTCTTCAGTCAGTAATGTAAGAATAGATCTGTTGAGCATTGGAAAAAGCCTGAGAAGAATGTGAAAGCCGTGGCACTATTGATTTTGAAATGGAGACTACAGAATCTGATATACTGTGGGCATTTTGACCTTACTTTGTTGTAAAACACTTGGTCCTACATGTGTAAATCTTCATTAACAAAGTTCCTTAACAGACTAATAAAGGCTTGACAGACTTTCCTTGTTTGGGAGCTGAAAGCACTCCATGATATGAAGGTGTGAATCCAGGAAAAGCATCTTGTTGGAGATTGTACAGACATAAGTATGCACTAGTAAGTGTGAGTTGGGCTGGGGTGATCCAAACTGCAGGGAGTATTAGGGAGATGTAAGGAGCTGTTCAGCTACATGAACTCCAAAATGCGCAAGAAATTTCCTTATTTTCTTTTAAGAAATACTGAGCAAAAATGTGTTAATGTGTGATGAAATTGATAGAATCATAGAATGGCTTGGGTCGGAAGGGACCTGTAAGATCATTTTGTTCCAAACCCCTGCTATAGGTAAGGACACCTCCCACTAGACCAGGTTCCTCACATCCCCATCCACCCTGGCCTTGAATGACTCCAGGGTGGGGTCATCCCCAGCCTTACTGGGCAATGTGTTCCAGTGTCTCACCACCCTCACAGTAAAGAGTTTCTTCCTAATATCTCGTCTAAATCTACCCTCTTCCAGTTTAAAGCCATTTCCCCTTGTCCTGTTGCTACATGCCCCTGTAAAACAAATTGTGGCATGAATACGCCAAATGCTCTGTGCATGTGCTGTACTTGTGAAGGAAGCTGAAGCTGTAAATTCAGTAGGACTGCAGGTCTTTGGTAGACAGACCCCATAGTGCACACCGTACAAGCCCATGTTGTGTCACACCCACTGCCTAAGCAACAGTGGCTATTTTTCTGGGATGCTAACTGATCTTCTGGATCTTTGGAAATCCTGAACAGCACTGCCAAGAACACTGCGCACAAGCAGTAAATCAGCACTTGCAGCGTATCTAGTATTGACCTCTGCAGACTTTATTATCACTGTTCCAAAGTTTTTCAGTTGCTGTTTTTTTTTGTTTTGTTTTGTTTCTTATTTTTTGAGAGGGGATCTCTTTGAGGGAGGGGGGGATAGAAATTAATGTTGAGAGGCTGAAACTGATACCTGCATGAAAACCTTTTTCTTCTCAGCAATTTTGCTTGATAGATTCAGTTCTGGAAGAGACGGAAGCTGCTGTAATTAGCTGAGCCCTGGTGACCTAACAAAGCACACTCTCTTTGGGAAGCGAAAGGCCTTTTCAGTCATCTGGTGAAATTAATTTCTCATGAATTGCTCCGCTTCTTTGCTTGGGTCAGATCCGTAACAGTGTTAAGCTTATAATGGCACGCCTGATACATGGCAAGGGTATGGTAAAGCTGTACTTCTGTCAACCTGTCTTATTCCTACTCTCTAAGGGAATAAACTTTGGTGGCCTGAGTGGAATTTTGCTGTAGCTTGTGTCCTTGCTGACAGCTTTTCCTGATGCTCACCTTCTGGCTCCAGATCACGTTCCTGATAGACACAGATATGTTGGCAAAAAGAGTGAAGAGAAGAATTGGCTGGAAAACTGTGATGAAGGGCATGGATAGCTGAGTGACTGGTTTGGTCATGTAGCCAAGTTTTAGAGAAGGGTTCCAGCTTCAGCCTGAGTAATGCACTTTCTACCCTGCACCCCCCCATGGGTTGGCATGTGTGTTAAAGCTGGTTTAGTTAAAATTCTTTGAAGTTATGCCTTTTGATTTTAACTGAATGTATGTACCAGATTGCCTTAAGTCATGTACCGTAATAGTTAAGAAGACAGTACTATATGTATATAGAGTATTAGATAGACAAACACATATTTAAACCACTGTAAGAAAAGAACGATTTCTGGCTCGGACTGACTGTATCGATGATACATTGGACATGTGGCATTGAAAACCTAGTGTCTCTGGGGCAGGGGATGCCCTTATGTTTTAATAGATATTATAGAATAGGATTACCTGAGTTAATTTTAGTGTAGTCAAGTTTGGGTACTAGTTCTATTCTAGTCATAGCAGTGTGGAGTTGGGAGAAACAAGGTTTTGCTTAGTTGCATTATACATTCACAGGATCCAAGCCTGGGTTCTTTCCCTTCTGCCTTGGAGCACTGGGTTCTGGGTGTGCAGCATGCTTCAGCCTCTCCTCATGGTATAATAATGCTAAGACAGAAAATCTTTGCTGGGGTACTGCTGTTTGTACCAGCTCCTTTCCTTCCCAGCATGGCCTGTAGCTGCAGAATACCTACTGTGGTACCTGATCAATGATATGTATGGTGAGCTGAGCCAGAGTTTAATTTGGTGCTAATGGGTATTCCCCTCACCTTTGCTGGTGGAACCAAACCCAACAAAGAGACAAGGAATGAACAGAATGTAGGAGGGGAAGACATCCGCCTCTTCTTCCCCCATGTAAGTGTGCATGTAATGGTGAAGATAAGCCGTTAAAGCTAGCAAAACTCCTGTGCTTTGGAACTGGAATTCCTGTGGATTATTGAATGCATTTTCACCATTTCAACAGTGTATTCAATCTCTGTTCCCAGAGTTTACAGATAACGCTTGCTTGGACTTAGGTGCTGTTTTGTCACTGTAAATGCTCTCTCCTCCATTCTGTCCTCAAATTTCACTGCTCTTCAGCAGAGTGTGGTTGTAGGTACCATGCAAAGTATTTATAATCAGCTGTTGAGTTTCCCTTTTTCCTCTTTTATAATGCCATGATTTTAAAGCTGCAGCTTTGTGGATACAAACATGCTGTTTGATTTTAGTTGGTTCTGAAGCACTGAACTGGTTCAGAGGGTGGACCATATTTGTGGAAGCCTTATCTTTCACTTCCTTGATCGTTTTGGTAGACTCTTAACTGGATTAACTGTGCTGACAATAACAGCTATTATAAAAATGTCTGGCAGTGATAGAGATTTTTTTTCATAGCTTCTCTTGTCAGTACTGCTGGCAATAATTCACACTCAGCACTGAGGTGCAAATTAATGACTTATCACTTAAACAGTGATTTTATCCCCCATCCTCCCCAATATTACTTTGCACTAGGCAGCTATAAGTTTCAAATGGCACTACTCCCTTTTTAGTCAGCAAATCTTTCATATAAATGCACTTTCAGTCTCCTGAAGAGGGATATGTTGCTTTAAAATATCATTAGAAAATATTACTCTGTCATCAGTAGAACTGTGTTTACATTTGCTCTTCTATGGCTGCTGGCAATGACCTATCTGCATAATGCTGTGAGAGCTCTTAACAGTAAGTACCGAAAGCTCTAATCTTTATTAAATGTGAACTGTGACCAAAGACTTAGTATGTGTGTGTTAGGGAATAACCCTGCTGGCTGGATAGGGATACTAGTCATGGTTTTCTTGCTCACGCATCATCCTTTGGGATCACCTTCTTCCTTGCAAGAAATGCTTTCCTGGGTTTTCATCTGGCTTGGTGTGGCCAGATGGCAGCTTTTATGTTCATGCATGTACCTTTTGTGATTCATGAATAAACCTTAACCAAGATGGTTTCTGCTTTATTACAAATAGAAGCCGTGAGAATAATCTCCAAGCTGAATTTTGGATCCTCAGCCAAAAGCAATTGGTCTGAGGACGGAGCGATTCCTGTGCTTGAGAACAGCTCCCATGAGTTCTGAGCACCACTGCTTAACTTGCTGGTGTTGCCAGTCAGTGGTGAAAAATGGGGACTGTTCTGCTCAAGGCTTTTTTGCTGCACTAAACCTATATAAAGGCAGCCCAGCTTGCTGGACGGAATATGTTGCATTGTTATTCAACCTGGTGTGCTATTTTTTTTCTTGTTTACAGAATGTGTCACAATAATAAGTAAAACAACTTTCCTACATCCCCTTGGAGTTTTATTTAAACTTAAAAGAATGGAGACAGAACTATAGGTCACCAGTCAGTGATACTATCAAGCTTAATTAACTTGATGTCTTATTGTGGAGCTGTCCCCATGTGAGATTATTCCGAGCATGCTCCCTAGCCATGCGCTGGATGCTCTTTTCTTGCTGCTGCTTGTGAGATTATATCTTTTGAGAGACTATTTAGATGGCACAGTCTCTGCCTGGTGGGAAAAGCTTTTCAGCGCTTGTCTATTGATCTTATAGTTTTGTTGCAGTGGGGAATGAAACAGTGAGCATGTTTATAGCCTTAGAAGCAAAGAGCAGTCTCCTTCCCCCTGCTTGCCTAAGATGTCATATCTTGAAGGAAAGCAAAGCAGAAAAGGAGCAAATTTATTCTCAGAGCTTGGAAGACCATGAATTATTTATCCTTTGAAAGCCTCCTCTATCTTTGCATGAAAGGAAGCCCTATTATTAAAAGCAAGGGTTTCTTTTTCTGCACGTCAATAAGATGGAGATCAGAGTTGACTGATGATTAAGATGTCTTTTTTCCTTAGAGAACTGGGCATCTCTAGCTAGTTGGCACCAAGAAGCTCTTCTTAAAACAACAAAGTTGTTAGATTTGATATTCATGTGAGATGGAGCCCTGCTAAAAGGCCTACGAGGATCAAAAGATGAAACAGAGCCTTGGAGGGTTTTATGCATGACCATGTAACTTAAGTTTTTCTCCATCAATGTATTCAATGTATTTTCCTCGTGTATCCCAAGTTTTTGGTTTACTTTTTCAGACAGGCTGTATTTATTCAAAATTCTTCCCTGAATTCCTAAATGTCTACATATAGTATAACACTTGAAAATAATCTTTTTCTACTCTAAAGTGACTAGCATTCCACCCTGATGCTATCTCTTCTTCTGTCTCAGCTCCATGAACTGAAAGGTCTTTTTGTACTTGTGCGAACCAAGTCCTGTAGACTTGATGGATGCCTACTTTTTATTCTTGGGTGTATTATACTTCGGTATTTGTCTTTGTTATTGAGTGGGCATAAAATGGGATGCTACCACTCTTGCATTCAGACATTCCCTGTCTATTTTGGCCAGTAAAACATCCATTTGTGTTCGGACGGGTAAGATAAAAGTAAATACACTCATTATTTTCCATAATCTTGTTTCTGACTGTAGTTTGTCACATGTAATAGCCTGAAATCAAAGCATTAGACCGAGGAATTATTTTCTTTGGACAGGTTTTCACTGGCATCTTTTTGTCTGTGGTGTTTGCAGAGGGTCAGAATTCCTGAGTCAGGAATGCTGTGCCACAGGTAAACCCAACAACAGAAACTGAATTTTACACCTGACTTCACTAATGTTCTTATACAGGTAATGAAGTAATTTGATCTCAACAATATGGAAATTTTGAGGGGAATATGCTCTTAGATCAGGATGTTGATATTATTGAAAGAGCTCTTCCTTGGGTGGATGAAATAAGACTTCTTTCTGTTCCTGCTCCTAAATTTTAGGAAAACAAGGTAACTCATCAATTCTGTGATATCACTGTGGTAGGAGAACGATCGCGCAGAAGTCTCCAGCAGACCCAGTGCTTTTTTCATGGCTATGGGTCCCAAATTTCCTTCAATTTTGGTGTGATCTCAATTCCACCATCTTGTCTTCTGGGCTGTTGTATGAGGGCTCACAGCACATCGAGTTGTGTGCAGATTTTGATATTCAAGTAGGATAGGATTCAATTGCCCTACTAACTAGAGATTAAATTTTTTCTTTTTTAATTTCTTCTTATTTCACATCAGAGCGCTAGTAATGGAAGTAGATAGCAAAATTTTGTGTTTCTTTATGTCTCTCCTCATATTGATCAAGAGATGGAAGTAGGCTTTTCATTTGAAAGCCTTCTCTTTCCAACCATACCTTACCATGGGCTTGCACCAATTGTCCATCTGTACTAATCCCTCTTTCTGTTCTAATGACAGAGACTGTAGCTGAACCAAATAGGGATAATCTTGGTGATGAGAATTTATTTGAATGGAATAGTTTAATTTTAAGCAGTATGCCTCCAATGAAAGCTATTGTGACTTCATAGGCGGGATTTATATGAAAGAGTTTAATACGCAGATATAGATGTTCCCAGCACACAGTGTAAAACAGAAGGTGGGGACATTTTCATGGCTGTGATTTACTGAGTGATAAACTCAGTCTGAGCATATTGCCCCATGTATGCTCCCTGCACTGCAGCACCTTGCCAGCTTCTTCTAACTAATGCTGAAAGGTAACCATGGGTCTGTGACAAAGTGGGAGTCTCTTTTTGCAGAAGATTTGAGAGTGTCCAAAGGAGAGCTACAAGTAGTAGTCCCACAAGTGCTCCAGTCCCATTTCCAACTGCTGTGTGTGTGTGTGTGTGTGTATAATCATTGTGTATTGCATCTTCACTGCATATGAGCGTATGGCACTTAATGCTTTTGAAGACAATGAGTCAACTTGATACTTAGTTCATTTAATTTTATTTATTTACAGAGAAAAACAAAAAAAAGAAGAGAGGTAAAAATTAGTTTCAGATGTTGGGGGCTTGGTGACTTCTCCCCAGGCATCTCTTCCTCCTTCAAGGAAGCAGGAGGCACGTATTTGTCCTGCCTGGGCTCCCATTTCAGGACACCTATCAGTTGTACTTCATGTCAAACTTGAATAAAAAGGAAAAATCCCTTTAGTGATCATCAGCTAAAGAAATAAGAGAAAGCCTTGGCAATTTTAGTACTGGGTAGCATCCAGCTCTGTTTAGCAAGGTGACTCTCTTGCTGTAGTTAGCTATCCTGATCATCACCAGGTCTATATGTTGTTTTACTGAGCAGGCACTGTAAAACTGCCTCCTTTACTGCTTGGATTTCTGCTCTTACTAAACTCAAATGGTCTTAAATGTCACTAATATGAGCTTGCCTCATTTTTTTTGTTGAGTGTCTGCAGATTATGACAGGTCTGTCAAATCTCCTGCAGTTTTCAAAAAAAAAAAAAAATCCAATAATGAAGAATAATCACAGTGTTAATTATAAGCATATGTGAAGTTATTAAAAACTGCAGCTTGGCAAAACATTTTTGCATACGCTAAGCTTTAAGCATATGACAATACTCAACCTCTTAAGATGCTTTGCTGGATTAAGATCAGAATTCTACTGAAGAGTCCAGAGCTCATTTAACTCTTCTTTAAGGCAAAAGCCAACCTTCTCTAAGTGCTATTAATAATGCTTGCACAAAAGATCATTTTATGCAGTCATTCTCAAGCACTATATGTAGAATATGATGTATAATCAAATAACACTAAGATTCAGCTGAAGCTGATAAAAATAGGTCTCTGAAGTGTTAATCTCACATCACTTTATGTGCCATGCAGCAGGTAATGCAGCTCAACCTTATTTGGCTTGTTTGTCTTGAGCAAAAAGAAGGCTCCCGATGTCTAGGGATTCAAGCTGCTTATACCTGATTCTTGTATCTTTGTGGCAGCATAATGTTCTCTGGGGCTGGAACATTCAGCTGCCCTTGTTTTCTAACAAATGAAGAAGTGAAGATGAGATGAAATCGATGAAGAAGGTATTTGCTACCCCACAAAATGGAGGATGCAATTCAACCTGTGCAATGTGTATATATCACATTGATTTCTATCAGAAGACAGGCAGAGAAGAGGTGCCCTGAAGGCCCATTCTTAATGTGGCTCAATACCTGAACCAGTGTGCAAATTGTTACTTGCTGGAAAAAATATTTAAGTCTCATGACCTTAAATGTGTCTTTCTAAGGACACGTGCTTCCCATTTTTCTCCTGTTTTCTGGTGCTCACCCCTTGTTACCGTGGATAGCAAATGCCAGGGCACCCTGTGGGGCTCAGGAGAAGCAATGAACTCCTAGTTTTAATCTCTCTGGGGGAGACAAACACATACCCATGACACATCTGATTGACTCTTGGTACTATGTAGGTGCTGCACAGATGCCATATGATAGGTGCACCCAAGTGTCCTTACAAGACATAGATTTTGTAATACTTGATCTCTGGATCTCTGGTTTACAGAGAAGATGGTAATGGGGAAATTCACCCCAATGGGTGATGTAAGGCAATGTAAGTAACTCTGTAACAATGAGATGAAATACCTAAGTTGCATTTAAATGCAGGAGAAATGGTGTTTCTGTTTTTTGAGGATTGCTGATGGTATCAACAAGTAGAAAGCCCTGCTGTACTACAAAGCTGAGAAGGACAAAGAATGAAAGAAAAACAGACCCACTTTGATTACTCGAAAATGCGCAGATGGATTCTGGGAGCTTTTCTTTGTCTTTTCAAGAAGATCAGAGTAAAGCTAGATGGATCATGAAAGAGAAAATGGAGGCAAGGAGAAATGGGCTTAATTTTTATTACCAACTATGTGCTTATGAGAAGTGGTCCAGTATTTGTGATCAAGAGAGGTATAAATCAATTAGCATTGTTTAGATAAAACTGCCCATTGCAAGGGGAAACAAAAACAACTGGTGGGTTTTGAGATCTCTGGATATTCTGGGAGCAAACTGACGACTGATGTGGACTGTGTGACATTCTCTAGTTATTTAGGCAAGTGAGTCCAAATGTGTAGACTTCTCAATGTGTTGTGTCAGCTCAAAGTAATAACCCATTTCTTGCTTTTTAAAAAATGTTAGTATACCAAAATAAACATTTCCTATTGGTAGGATACTGATCATGAAAAGAGGCATATGTTTAGGACTTCAAATAGTACCCTTCTCTGGCTTTATATGGCTATGAGGTTGGATGAGGGCTTGACTTTTTAGGATAGCACGGGAAATATAATTTGTTCTGGATTTTGGAGGAAATGTGAAAGGAAAGAGAAGTAGCCTTGTCTAGTAGCAGTCATATCATCATCTCCTTTGGCTATGGAAAACATCAATGTGAATTTTAGCTTTCTGGTGTGAAAGTTACTACTGAGCGTGGATTCTGAAAGTAAATGGTAGTGGGAAGTTGTAAACTTAAGAACTACTCTAGCTATACACAACAGACGTTTTCTGCGCTTTATAGCCTAACTGTGAATATTCATCAAATTAACAAATTCAGTCCTGCTAACAGTGTGGTGTAACACCTACACATTTCTCCTTATTTACTTGGAATTCTTTTTGAGCAGAGCAAACTTCTTTTTAAGCATCAGTTTAGCATTTGAAAAGGAAAGAGGATATTGCTTTTGTTTCAAAGTGTGTTTGTGACAGATTTGAATTTGGAGGTCCTGAAAAGTGATAAGCTAATAATTGTAAATTGTAAGAGACTTCTCTCTAGAAATCTAATCTCTCTAACTATATGATATTTTAAGGAGGTAAAATTCTGTTGCATCAAACTGTAGAACCTCAAGTCATTTCCAGAAGGAAAAGCAAAAAATAAATAAAAAAGCCACCAAAAAGTAACCTGCGTGATTTCACATTCTAGCGCTGAAACATGGCTTTTGTGATACATTTGTGATAAAATGGGTTTTAATAGCACATTTAGCATGACAAATTTGATAATTACACATATAAATTATATCAGTGTCTAGAGGATATAGAGTTAACATAATTTGTACATAGGTCACTCTGAAAGTAATGCCTCCCATTTATTTCCATGGAAACTACAACAGATACAAAGAGGAACAATAACACTGATGGACAAATACTCAGCTACAAAACACAGTTTTTCAACAAAGCCACCACCATTAGCTATGCATTTTTTGCCAGCTGTGAAGAAGGACCAGCATGCCAGGCTCATAAAAACCTGCACCAGCAGAGATGACCCACTGTCACCCCTGCTGAAATGCACCACCCATCGCCTCACTGCGCTCACATCCACTGCTTAGTCTCCATCAGTGTTCAGCAAGTGTCAGTGAATATCAGTTGGTGCCATTTTTTTTTCCGAATGGAAGAATTCAATGGCACACCTTTGTTTCACACCCACTTCCATGTCAGACACCATTTAATCGGACTGCTGCCATCTGCCTCTGCTGCCATCCATCACACAGCAACAAAATTGAACTAAATACTGGTGGGAAGGTTCAACCTCTACTGCCACACTACCAACATCCACCTCTGACATTGTGGGCTAACATAATAAAATAGGAGGCATTACTTTCAGAGCACCCCTTGTATATACTCAGTCTAGTTTGTGCACAGACTATATAGCTAGTCTTGTACTTGGGTATTTAGTTAATTTTTTTCTCAATTAGCATTTTATAAGGTTTTGGAATTGCTTTGTATGTCTGTTTCTACAAGAAACGTGTTTGGCTTTTTTCTGTTTGATCTCTGTTTTGTTGTGGAAAAAAACAGAGTTATAATTTGGTTGAACGAGACATATTTTGGTATTTTCCATAACAATAAGGGTTCGCAGGGCTGCTGTTCTTGCAAATGTCCTTGCCTTCTCCCTGGGATTTGAGTCCTTTGTTGCCATTTGTGTGAGAGGTGATGGGGTGACCTTTCAGGGAGCCTTGTAAGTGTCTCGGAGTCCTTCAGGACAGTGTTGTCAGAGGAAGAAAAAATGTTTTGCTGATACTGTTATTTCATTTCAAAGGGATGGTGTCAAATGTGAGTTTGAGCCACAGAGAAGGAAATGATCACCACAGTTCTTAGCGTTGCATCAAGGAACAGAAGGCAAGCATGCAGGGCAATTTTCAGTGGCAGATGTAAAAATCAGTATGCAAGCTGAGTGTACCTAATAGGTGTATTTTCCTAGGATGAGAAAAATGATGTCCTTGCTATAGTATGTCCCATCACTGTATAAAATTTTGTTCATAAAACTCCTGTTCTTCACAAAAGTGTCAGTTTTATTTCTTGCCTTGCTTGTTTGGAAAGAAAACAAAAAACAAACAAAAAACCTGCAGCCAAAGACCCCCATGTTGATGGTTTACTATCCCACTCCAATCTTACTTGTGTGCCAGTTTTGCCATTTTTAATTCTCTACTTGATGCTGGAGTGTATTTTTAATAGGCAGATGTTACATGGGATGGCCGCTTTTAGAAGCACAAGCTCTCAGTTTTAATGAATCAACCCCTGTAGTAAAATCTTTTAAAAACTCTTCAATACGGTGCCCTTGGACAATATCCTTGGTATCTTCATAAGGAGCTGGAAAGAAGGTGTTAATCTAAAATGGGTAAGCCTATGACCTAGTTCTCTGTCACAGAAAAATTGCCTAGAAAGAGTAAGAGTGTATATTTAGATCTCCTGTAGCTGTACACAAAGGCTCCTGTTGCATGGAGGTTGTACTGTTCTTGCTTTTGCATAGATGCACACAAAAAATGGATTCCATCACAGCGTGCTGGAATTTTGTATGTCTTTAAATTGCCCATGCCCCTGTGCAAAAGACATATTCAGTGCAATGAAAAAATAGTGGTTGTTGTAAGTGTTGATTTTGCTGCCAAATCCTTAAATGAGTAGTTGGCCTGTGTGATGTACTGAGGCTATAAAATGTATACATGTATATGCTCGCACGTGCATTGTTAGCCTGTGGTCACTTTTCTGTGTGTTCTCCCTTGCTGGTTAATTCTGTGTTGTCCTCACCTGTTCCACTGAAGCTGGGAGTAAACTTTCTAATGCATGAAAAGATCAGTGCGTTAAACTCCATTGGGATTGATGCTCATCATAAAGAAATATATTTCATTGTTTTGATATGCTATTCAGTAAAAAGAGAAATCTGCTGCCAGAGCTTTTAATGTATTTGCACTTGGCTCTGCATGAGGAATATCTTCAGTATGCACAAGAACACGCTCTCTATTTATGGAATTGAGGAGGCAGGGGACGCTGTATGGGGCACTGCGTTGGGTGGGCAACAGTGCGAGCATCAGCTGTTGTTTCTTCTTGATTTGCAGAAGAGGCTCTCTGCTAAAGGGGAATATGATTCATTCTGTGATTATTAGCTGACTGTAATTTTCTGAATCTAGATGAAAGATGATGAAATTTTATCCCGAGTTCTTTTCATCTTTCCAGTTGTGCTCATTTGCAGTAGTCTCTAGAGCAAACAGCGTGCTTTCATTAGCTAGGAGCAGGATTCCTCTGTTAAGGCAGGTTATAAAGGGCTTTTTTTTTTTTAGGAGTTTACATAGGAGTGTAGTGTGGGTTTTGTACATACTGAGCTGCATGCAACTATCTACAGCTCAAAGACCTGTCTCTGAAAACATTGGGATTGCTTAGTCTTATCAGTTTTCTTTCCCAAAGTTTCTGTAGTGTCATCTTATAAATATTGTAGTTCCCCAACATCCCAGAGGCAAATATGCATAATTATACTTTTCCTTCTACTTGGAAAATATTTTATAAATTTATAATAATTCCAGATTATCTCTGTTAATACTTTACCCTCTGGTAGAAATCGCGGGCTAAGTGCTGAAATTGTGTCCAGGATTTTTCAGGTGCTATGTGAACTATAGGACAAAATGTTTCCTACTGTACTCTGGACTTAGAAAAGCAATGATCACACACGGCCTCAGGACTGCAGAAGCAGAATACACTCCACCATTCCTCCTTGCTTCCTCTTTTGATAATAGTTATTTGATGGAAAAAGTAAGAGACGTGGAAACATAAACTCTGGAGAATGCAAAAGCTTGGTTTCTGCAGAGTGACCTCCTTGCCATTCTGATATCCCAGAAGCTGATGTCAGTATGTCATGCTTTGACCCTTTTGAATATTTGGCAAGAGTGTTCTGGAGCACTGACTGCTCTGCACTGCGCATGTGAACAGCTCATAGCTGTGTGCCTTCAGTTGCCTGATTCCCAAAACCCGGCGTCACTGAAGCAGCACTCACTCTGCAGGAGAACATGGTGTGGTACGTAGTTGGTACGCCAGAGCCTGGAGCTGGTGCTTGGCCCATGTGTTCTTCTCCCCATCTCCTCTCTGCTGCCTCTGGGGCTCTCTCATTGACACCATCCCCACTCCCTTTGCAGGGGGCATGGGCAACCAGACAGACAGGTGATATTCCTACATGTGCCAAGGTGTGGGTTTTTGTTAGTGGGAGGAGTTTTACACCGAAGAGCAGAGAGATTTAATATTGTAGGAGAGCAGCTAGTCAGTATTTTAAATGCGCGTTATAACAAACCTGCTTCAAACCTCCTTAAGCCTCCTCGGCTATAATTATTACATAGTTATGTCTTATTCTTAATCAAAGAGCACTTGAATGGCATTTATATCCTATTCCCAAATATAACATTGAGCATTATTATGTTTGTACTGTGAATGCTTTTAAGAGATTGTGCTATTTACTGCAACTTTTAATTGATCTGCTGCTACTGTTTAGCAAAGCCATCTCCTGCCACATTGTGAGGATCTCGTGATACAGCCTATCACTGGAGTTAAATTTGGTACTGAAGCTTTATAGAAGTTTTTACAGCATTACATCTTAGCCTTGTGGTGAACTGTCTGCAATTTATTGCTGTGTTTTTCAGCAAGAAACTGGAAAAAGAGATTGATGTTGGAATCATTTTATCTCCTGACTTCTGCATAGACATAGTTAACCAGTGGCATTGGCTTGACTTGGTTTTACAGCACTTTTAAAAATGATGCATGGAAAGTGAATAAATCAGACAAAACCACCGATTCCCATTCTGGGAATGAATGAGGAGCCTTTTCATATAACTTCTCAAAAAGATTAGGCTATTCCATGCTTTGTAGGGAATGTAGGTTAGTTTCCCTATTTGATTTTTCTTGCTCCATTTCTGTAGGCTTCCTTGTACTGGGAAGTGTCTGAACTTTCCTATTCTTGCATTTGGCAGCTGTGGTCAGCTTGTAAGCATTGCCTCTCCCAACAGGACTCAAAGCGTTTGCCTTCACAGGGCTTTTTTTAACCTGGCTTGCAGGATCTTTGTTTCTTCACTTTCTTTAAGACAGTGAGCCACAGGTTTTAGCTCCAAATATTTCTAAATGGTAGGAGACCTGGTGGACCGCATCTTGCCAGGCAGTAACACCATCAGAGCAGCTCCTCTGTGGTGAACTACTCACAGGGCAAGCTGGGAGTCTATGCCAAATGGGCAATACCCAATTGCACTTGTTGCAAGTTATTGTACTATGAGGGCAGCTTCCAAAGCAATGCCTCCTATTTTACTATGTTGGCCTGTGACATCAGAGGTGGACATTGGCGGTGTGGCAGTAGAGGTTGAATCTTCCCACCAGTACTTGGTTCCATTTTGTTGCTGCATGATGGATGGCAGCAGAGGGGCAGTCTGACTAAATGGTCTGACATGGAAGTGGGTGTGAAGCAAAGGTGTGCCATTGAATCCCTCTGTGGGTAAAAATGGCACCAACTGATATTCACTGACACTTGCTGAACATCGATGGAGATCAAGCAGTGGATGTGAGCGCAGTGAGGTGGAGGGTGGCGCGTTTCAGCAGTGGTGACAGCGGGTCATCTCTGCTGGTGCAGGTTTTTATGAGCATGGCATGCAGGTCCTTCTTCACAGCTGGCAAAAATGCATAGCTAATGGTGGTGGCTGTGTTGAAAACCAATGTTTTGTAGCTGTGAATTTGGTCTATCAATTAGTGTTATTGTTCTCTTTGTTGTAGTTTCCATGGAAATAAATAGGAGGCATTACTTTCTGAGTTACTTTTGTATACGAAATTGTAATATATTCTATTATATCATATTATATTTTGGAGAGAAGGACCAGTTAGATGGTCCAGTAGGCATAAGTTCCTATGGGGAATCAGCCTGGATGAGAAAAAGCATGAAAGACAAGATGTTCTTTATAGCTTATCCTTCTCACTATCAAATAATTTGCAGAGGCTGCTTGACAGAAAATTAGCAACCATCCTGGATACTAATGGTAGTTTTTGTGTAAGAAGAAGCCTGTGACAGGTGGCTAGAGGAAAAGGAGAACGATATGGGAATTCTTGCTGCTGTGTATTTCAGCGTAGTAGCAGTTGGAGAACCTGTGCTCCAGCTCACACGGTGTAATCATGCCAGGAAAGAGCAGGCAGTAGGAGAAACACACCTACGGGCTCAATATATTTTTACCATCATATCTGAGAGATTCTGAAAGTTATATACTAGAAGCTTGTATTTGTAAATGAAACTTGTCTTTTATTTATTGCAAGGCTATTTCTGGTTTGAATAAAGTAAGTTCTTTTACTAAATTGTTTTTATCTTCCTCATGGCACTGGTGGCTTATCCTTTTGTTTGATATTGCTGTGATTTAGGTAATGAATGCAGCTCTTTAACTGTAAAAGTTATTATTCCAGAGATAGTTAAAATCCCAAGGATAAGAGGCTGATGCCACAAAATCATATATTGATGAGAACATTTAAACCTTGTGGCACCTTTGAAATGTTTCAATAGCATATTGTGTCAAGAAAGGAAGAACATCCCTGTGAAGAATGTAAGAGTAAATAATAAATGGGAGATGGAAGAAGTATTCCCAATTTTCTCACACTATGCACTAGATAAAGCAATTTTTCTTGTCTTAATTCTTCATATTGAATAGAAAAAAGAAATGGAGAGGTGGTACTTTTATGTAGCTAAGTGAGAAGCTGAAGATTAGACAACTACTTCTTAAATAAAAGCAAGGTGGGTGAATTATTATAATATTGGCATTTATAGTTCTACCTCATGAGGAGGTATTGAACCTCTTCATAAATATAGGTCTTGGGGCATGCATTTCTATATTTCCTTCCAAGTAAACAGTCAACACCAGCTAACTACTACGTTTACTCCTACAGTACTTTGTTTTCAATCATTGTTACTTTAAAATTAGATCCTGAGGTAGAAAGAGAGATAGGACTTCCTCTCTCTCTCTCTTTTTTAAATGTCTTTATATTCCAGATTTATTTATTTTTATTCTAGTTCCCAACATCAGGGAGTTCCTAGATGTTTTAAAACTTAACTTATTTTAAGATAAGCGAGTACTTTTTATTCTCCTACTTTCTGGAGGAAGGCACGCAGGTTGCAAAAGGTGTAGTTCAAATGAAAATGCCAGAGTGACTGCAAAGTGCTGAATGTTAGCATTTTGTGAAAATTTTTTGCTGACAAGACTCAGCAGTCCTGGAAAGAATATGAACAAATCTGATTAGAGGACTTCCAATAGCGCAGCAGTGACTGCCTCAGCAAAGGAGAGACTGCTACACTTTCCATCTGCTAGTTTGCTTCAGAGGTGCTGATAGCAGACCTGTGGAGGGTGTTTTTGTTTGTCCTTTATGCATTAAAGATGCCTTTATGCTGCATGTGGCAGTCCAGTTCCAGTAAACTGGTGACTTCTGTTGTCTCTCTGAGCAAGAGATGAAGTAACTCATAATAATAATATAAAAAGAAGAAATGAAGTAGAAACCAGCTTTTACTCCCCCCCCCCCCCCCCCCCCCCCCCCCCCTTTATAGAAGTTGAGGTGTGAGAATTTCAGGTGCTTCTATATCTAGTTCAGACCCGAGACTGTGAACACAAAATGGGTTCTTACAGTTAGGTGAGAAATTGCAGCAAATTCAACAGCTTGCCTGTTGCTTGGAGCTGGAAGTCCAACAAAAGTGGATCTGGATCCAGAAATGCAGTTGCTAGAACATAAGTTTGAGTTGGCACGAGTTGGCTTCTTGAAATTGGCCACAGATTTCAGCCACACTTGAGCTACTGTCTGTGTGACTATAGCATGTTACTGAGAAATGAGCACGGATTACCTTACAGTATGAGTGGCTATTCCTTTGACTCAGCCACAGGTATCAAGGGAAGTGTTTCCCTGGTGGGTTGGACCTCCACCTCTGAATCTCATGTCCTCATCTTGTCTCCTCGTAGAGGAGTAGGGGTCATGGCAGACCATGCTGTCTGTGTAGCAATGCTTGCACACAGTAAATTAAGAACTTTTGCCTTTTTTTAGTAACCGTGTGGCAATGGCAGATGTTAATAGTTTTCTCAGAAAAACTTTGTGACCACAGCTGGCTTTGAAAATTAATTTATTGAATGTAAAGTCTTGCAGACCTTAGAAGTAAGAGTAACGCAAATAGTAAAAAGATTTTGTATATGAAAGAATTTATGTAAATAGTATCTTCTGTGAATTCGTTACACTGTTTTCCCACCTGTGAAACATATAATGTATTTACAAAGAATGCTTATGTTTATCCTGTGGCAAAATCTTTTCTATAATGAGAATTTGATTGTATGAACAGCTGATATTCTCAGTGGGAAAGTTAGATGTGGCACGCTGGAGTTCAGCTCAGTTCCATCAAGCATTGCTGTCTCTAAACTAGAACAAATCCTACATCTTGGAGAATGCTGCAGCAGTGCGGTGATGCTTCTTACAGGTTTTTAAGTACAAACAAATGTAATTAAATGTTTGAGGTTAAATCCTCAAGTAGATTTTATAACATATAGCAGAATAAAACCTTAGTTTTGTAAAAGTAAAATAATATCTTTTCAGCATTTCCTTTTTTTTTTTTAAATTAATAGACTAAAACATCACTTGTGTAATCGCATTATGTGTCATGGATATGAAAACAGGAGATAAGACATGGTTCCTGTTCTATTGTTTTCCCCATGTGCACCTATATAAAGATCAAAGATAATTGCTCTGCTTATAGAATAAGCGTGTGTACAGAGACTGAATAACATCAGCATTGTTTAAAATACAAATTGCTCTGCTTATAGAATAAGCATGTGTGCAAAGACTGAGTAACATCAGCACTGTTTGAAATACAAAGATTCAAGTAAAGAGGTGCTTGCAGTCAATTCTCCTCCCTCGGCTTTTCTGCTCGGCCTCCTGTGTTCACACAACTGTCAGCCATGCCAGAGCTCCAGAGAGGTTGGGACTAAAACCCAGAGCCTCAGGGAACCACTAATGCCCACCTTCCTCTCCCTTCCCCTTAATTAGGATAGGAAGGTAAGCTTGTGTCGAAATAGTATGCCTATTCCTAAAGCCTGTATTGATGAAGGTTAAAGACAAAAAGTCTTCCAGTAAGGTGGGAGCTTTCCTGGCATTTCTGAAGGTAGCACTATTGCCATAGGAGGCTCCTGTGTAATGAACAGATGGATAGGAAGGTGTTATTCAGTTTCAAATGTCATTGCACACTGCTAAAGGCATTAAAGGTCTGCCTTTATTACACAGCTCCAAGAAATGAGGAGGAGCCATTTGGGGGTGCCCAGCCTTTAATATTTTTGTTCTCTGTTCATGGGCTCGTTTGTCAAACTCTGGGAACCCAGATTGGTCCAAGATTTTAAATCATACTTGGATAGCCATTCGTTGCTTACATTTCTGTTGGAATGCACGGTAAGGTGTTTGGTGAGAATTGCTGTACAAATTTAATTCTCATTATTATTTCTCCAAGATGTGTAATCTATGAAGAAAATGTTGTTTCAGCTGGAAATCCTCCCCATCTGCTGATGTGAGGGTAATTTTTTCCTCACTTCTTTAAATGTCAGATCCCTGGCTGGAATTAGCAGTGAGGGAATTGGCTGAACTGGGAAAGGATGATTGTTGGGTCCAGAGCTTCTTTCTTTTCTTTTTCTTTGTGAATCTAACTTCAGGAACTTGGAAATATAGTTAGAAAAGTGGGAAGGATTCATTTCAAGCATGGGTTTTTTTTTTTCCCCCATTTTTTCTCTTATCTCAGAATTAAACTCATTAGTCCATAGATTCAGGAATGCCACAAGATATCATTTAAGTTGCTGATCAAAATACAGGTCTTTGATACATGAAATAGCTTTCTAAGCTCACTTGCAGCTGTGATGCCCCCAGAACACAAGTCAGCCCCAGGGAGGGTTTAAGGCTGTTGGGAGCTTTGGTGGA
Source organism: Gallus gallus (assembly GCF_016699485.2). Classification (NCBI taxonomy): domain Eukaryota; kingdom Metazoa; phylum Chordata; class Aves; order Galliformes; family Phasianidae; genus Gallus; species Gallus gallus. Next base: position 28,642,848 of record NC_052535.1, on the reverse strand, counting down.
GGGAAAAATCAGAAATAGGAATAGAAGTGTCTCCTTGAGTGTGTAATCTTCATTTCAAGGCTACAGCACTTGAATTATTAGACTGTGTAGCTTTGTCTGTGTGGGCAAACAGAGGACAGGTATCTTTTAACAACTGTTAGGATAAATTAAATAAGAAATAAAACAAAAAATAAATTCATAGAAATCTAGCATAGAGCCTGATCTGGCTCTGAAATGTAATTAAGACAAATCAGTAACATTCATACAGAAACACACTGTCATTTCATAGACCTAGATCTACCCGAAGGGAACAACAGTCTGCATTGTTTCAACTGAAGGAAATCCTACCTTCAGAATTCCCTTATGGGAAGAATAGAGATTTCTGTTAAATTCTATGGAGAGTCCAATAGAATTTATGTTCTGTACAATTTTTTCCTTGAAGTGAAAAGAGGAGAGAAGGTATTACTTAGGAAAAAAGGTGAGAACTATGTATTGAATCATTTTGCTGATTTGTATACAGCTTAAATATACGGTTCAGAAAAGCAAAGCTGCAACTGGATTAGACCAAAAGGAGCTGTGATGTCTGGTACTAGGATGATACTGACTCTCCCAAGAATTTAAATATGAAGTATCTCTGTATGTGTCCCAGGTGCTGTCAGATTCTGTATAAAGGCTGGGAGTGAAACAAAGGCCTTAATAGACAGAGAAGTGTAGGCCTTCACACTGCAATCCAAACAACTCCTCTCTGCAGAAGTACCACCATCTATTTGAGATTACTTGAAGCACACAAACCCAAATGGGATTGAGTCAAAAGGAAGCAAGTAAAATGCAGTATCTTGTTGACATTTATATTTTCCTTGCTTGACTTGCACAGTAGAACAGGCTGAAGAGACATCAAAAATGCAGAAGTCACATAGCCCAGCAGGGATATACCTTCACATTTCTCTGATCAATGGTACCTGAGATGCCAAGGTAATTCTGTTTTATCCATTGCTTTTGTGCCCAAGACTAAACAAAACAATGGGAAATAACAGACAGCTCTCTTCTTTCTTTCTAAGGGTGTGTGCATGAAATATATCTAATCTGATGCTGTTTTTTAATAGGCACTTAAGTTGCCCCTTCTATAGAAGGAGGTGAGAACTGGAAGAAGAAAAGAAAGAGGAATGCTGACACTATATAATTTTAAATATTTCTTATATCTAAACCTCCTTATTTAGGAGCTATTTCTATTCAGTAGTAACAAAAGAAGAAAGCTGCCAAATTTGGAAACAGAAATTAAATACCTTAAGTTGGATGTGAATACTGCCCTAACCTCTATTTGAATAAGTGATTTTCAAAAGCGCTGGGCGCCTGGTTGCTTCCTCTAACAATTTGCATCCCCTGATGGGTGCTTACCCACCACAGCTAACAACTATTGCTAAGGAAGCCTTCGAAACCTTACTCTCCCCATGGGCTTTTGTTGTCTTCGAAGGCAGAACAAGAAGGCTCTGCAAAAAGGAGCTTCAGAAAACCAGGTCTGGAGGTGGATTAAGCACTGTGTGTGTGTATCATGTTTGTAATATATCACATGCACGAAACGTATGACTTTAGATGTGTATATATATTCCTGCATGTATTAATGTAATATTGTTTAAAGTTGGTATTTTTGAAATGAGTTTTCATGAAATTATATATTTATGGAAAGAATGTTAAGAAGTTGGCTTACATCCCTCTTGCAGCAAACTGCTACCTGAGCTCTCTTAAGAACACCTCTGCCTTCGTGTGGTGATTAAATCTGAGGTAGCAGAGGAGCAGGAAAACGTTTGCGTGAGCTCCTTGGATGCTTGAACACAGTCATATACTATATTGAGTGCTGTTTTAAATTTGGAAGAATGAGGTAGTTACTCTTAAACATAAATGCCATACAGTCCAGCACGTCAATCACAAGTTTTATAGAACCAACTTCAGAAGGAGCTTGACAGCCATCGGGAGCAGGAAACAAGGCCATACATGTGTGTCCTGCAGTTCTATCTGCAGCAACTCCCTATCTGGTGGTGAAAATGGTAGAGCTTCCTGCAGGGTGCCTACTTCATGTATGTTTTAATGCAAATACTTCATGGTTGGACAGCTGCCAGAACAGTGCAAGGTGCGATCACTGCGAGAGAAGCTTTTAACTGCTTTGATTTCTCTTCCTCCTTAGGAGCAAGGTGGAGAGGGGTGTGGAAACCACATTAGGTATTTCCGTGGGAGTAGATTCACATTAGGGGTACCAGAAGACTTTTGTGATATTTGTCTCTTTAAGCTGACTTAGGTAGAAGTTCCTTTTAGGTCTGTGGATCACCAGGAACAAATACTGTGTTCTTGTCCAGACACCAGCATATTTTGGTAGATGGGTGAAGGATATGCTTTCTGAGCAGCTGTCTATAGGATGCTAGTACCACTGAGTTGAGTCAGATGGCCACAGAATCTCAGAATGGCCTGGGTTGGAAGAGACCTCAAGGATCATGAATCTCCAACCCCCCTGCCAGGCAGGGCCACCAACCTCCCCATTTATTACACCAGGCTGCTCAGGGCCTTATCCAACCTGGCCTTGAACACCTCCAGGGATGGGGCATCTACAACCTCTCTGGGCAGCCTATTCCAGCACCTCACCACTCTCCTTGTAAAGAAATTCCCCCTAACATCCAACCTAAATCTTCCCTCTTTCAACTTAAATCCATTCCCCCTTGCCCTGCTGTTATCTACTCTTTCAAAGAGTTGACTCCCTTCCTGTTTATAGGCTCCCTTCAGGTACTGAAAGGCTGCAATGAGGTCACCCCGCAGCCTTCTCTTCTCCAGGTTGAATAAGCCCAGCTCCCTCAGCCTGTCCTCATAGGGGAGGTGCTCCAGCCCGCTGATCATCTTCATGACCCTTCTCTGGACCCTCTCCCACAGCTCTCTGTCTTTCTTGTACTGGGGGCTCCAGACCTGGACACAGTACTCCAGATGGGGCCTCACAAGAGGAGAGTAGACAGGGACAATCACCTCCCTGTCCCTGCTGGCCACCCCTCTCATGATGGAGCCCAGGATACCATTTACTTTCCGAGCTGCAAGAGCACACTGTTGGCTCATGTTAAGTTTGTCATCCATCAGGACCCCCAGGTCCTGCAAGGAAGATAGGAGGATTTTACACTGTCTACGTAACTTCTTTACTGTGTTTTATGCTTAAACTTACCTATATATATATATATATATATATATATATATTCTAATTGCTACAGGGCTCTGGCATACAAATTAGAAAGGAAATTTCTTCCATGTACTGTATGTTTAGGAAGGGTATTTTATTTTTTCAAGTTTGTTAAACTTATATGTATGAGAAATATCCTAAACACAGACAAGCTGTATTTTGACTGGTCTCCTGATAGGCTGTGGTCAGCTGATTGTATTTGTCTCTCAGTGATGGAAATGGTCCTAGTTTGGAGTATGCACCAGATTTTGTTATGAATATTCATATTCCTATGTGTTTCTGATGATTAGTTTGACATCCTGTTGTGTGAGTTAACCTTGTGAAAATAGCTATGGAATAATAATGACAATACGAGCAAAGAAAGCAGTACTGATTTGCAGGTGATAAACGTGAACAAAAAATTACCATAGACCAAGTTCAAAATTAATTAATTTAACTATTTAATCAAAATAGTTAACGTTTGCACTGAAGCCTGAAAGACTCTTTTTTAACCTGTGTCACTCGTACCATATCTTCCTGGGGGTCTTGCTGCAGGGGAGGCACTGTCTACACTGTCTACATAAGACTGTGGTGACTGTTCAGGAGCTTGTGAAAAAACTTCAGAAGCAGTCATTTGGAAGGTGAGCCTTTAACTCTGTAGTTAAAATGTAAGTGCAGTGTCAGGGCTGGCTACCAAATACTGTCTTGCTTTGAACACTTCTCTTAAGCTTCCACAGGCTTCTTTCTGAAGCTTACTGACTACCTTTTTGTGCTTGAGAACTTCCTCCATGGCTGAGCATCACTGTCAGTATTTTCTTCTCTGCTTTGCTAGGCTTATGCCTGCAGTGTTTTTTCCACAGATAGCTTATTGGGTGGATTATTCTTGAATCCATAAGTTGGCTTGGAAGAGCTGATGTGGGATTTTTGGATGAACGTGAGGGAAAACACCAGAAGAGGTACAAGCGTATTGCAAGGAACTCGTAGGCTCTCCTGGGGACACTTAAGAAACTTGGTGGATATGGGCTCTTGAGGCAGAGCCCTCTTCACATTTATTCTAGAGGCTGAGCTGGCATCTGCTGGCACGACTTGACAGTTCCCGGAGGGTATCAGCTGATGTGAGAGTAAGCCCCTCTTTCTACCTGGAATTTCTTATACTCCATATGGAGTACTGCGCTGCATATTTCCCAGTTCTTCAACATCACACTTTTGATGGTCATTTGCTGTCTTGTTTGTAATTAGAACTACTTGGAGACTGTGTGGCTCAGCCCAGCCCTGTGTCGTTGTCCCCAGTCATGTGGCGCTAGACTGTGTGGAACTGTGGATGTCAGACATCCTTTGTTTTCATTGAATCCTATGAAGGTCTCCGTGTTCAGGGAGGAAACAATGCAGGGCCGGGGGTGGTAAACAGTGTGACGCAGGCTGTGTAGGATGGCAGAGGCTCCGAGCTGATTCATGCCACCCGCAGCTAGTGTTTGCATGGCGATGAGCATCAACTCCAGCCTAAGGACTTCTGGTGAGCAAACAAACAAGTGCAGCTTCAGGCACGGCAGCAACCTGCTTCGCACAACTGCACCTCTGTGCTTCCTCCTTGTGAGTCAGGCTGCTACTCCAGCTTGGCTTTGCCAGTCTCTCATTTCTGCCCACGCGAGGGGACAATTTCATGTACAGATGCTTGTAGAGGCACATACAGCCAGCAGGCCTGAGTCATTTGGGATCAGGAGTCTTAAGCAGGTTGTAACTTCCCCGGGCCAGTTAAACAACTCGTTTAGAGATTTCTGTCAGCTGCAACGACTCTTTGCAGAGCTTGATCTCCTGCTGTCACGCTCACCCGGGGTTGGCTGCCCATGGAGAGCTTGTGGAGCTGCGTGCAAGTAAACATGCCGCTCCTCCTGAGTTACACAGCCATATGCTTTGAGAACAGTACCTGGTGTCAGTGCTTCACAGGTTTTCTGCTTTTTCATGTGAGACGTTTTTCATTTGTCAGTGGAAGAGAAAGGAGAATTTTTCAGGGCAGTGGAGGGAAACTGAAACGTGCACCTGCCAAATGCACATGGGTACGGATCTTCATCCCATCCCACGGTGCTGTGCTCCCTGCCCGTTGCAGTGCTCTACTCAGCTTCCTTGCAGTTCTGCTGTCAGCTTTGCCTCTGTTTCATTATCTATAGGTGGGCGCGTTTCTCCCCATCTCTTCTGTTGTTTCATGTTTCATCTCTTTTTTCCTTTTCCTCTCCTGCTTTATTTTTGGAGTGAAATGAGAGGGAAATTTGTTCCCACTGCAAGTGAACTTAAAGAGGAGATGAAGAATAAGATAGGTAATGGAGAGGAAAACAGGTAAAGTGGGAAGAGAGATTTGATTAGAAAAGTGGGGTAGAAAGCGGCTCAGAGGGGCTGGAAAGAGCCTGGGTTTGAAAGAGGAGTAAATGAAGAATCAGATGAGGGAGAATTATTTCCTCTCCATTACAGTGGAATAGACTCCATGCTGCATAAGTAGTTGCTGTCAGATGGAGGCAGACATTTTAAACATCTTTGTGTGTGTGTGTGTGTGTGTGTGTGTGTGTTTGTAGATATGCTGGCAAAAATAGAAATGACACCTTAGCAACTCAGTGTATTGAAGATTTACCTCATCCTTTCAATAGACAGTAGAAAGCAAGCAACTGTGCAGTCCTGGTGGGTCTCCAAGCCCACTCGCAGCCCACAGTGTGTGAAGAACAGAGGGGTTTTTCATGCTTGTGTTCTTTTATTCAATGGTCTCTCTGCAGTCAGGAAAAGACACAACAGGCAAAAGTACAGCTGGCACACAGCACAATAAATGACTAATTTTCACTCAGCAAAGTTCTCTAAATGCTGCCATGTGCCAGACTCTGTGGAGCCATTTCTAAGATCTCAGAAGAAAGATTAAAAACATCTCAAATACACAGAATTGACAGGAAAGCAAACTTTTCTGTGGAAGGGACACAAGAAGCCAGATGGTAAGTGTTGCACAAAGCCAAACAAATCCAGTCTCTGAATTCCTAAGGAGTATAAACCTCTGCAGAGAAATTAAATTTCTCTGAAGGAAAGTGAACTTTATGCAAATTCACACCCTGTCATAATTCTGTCATGCAGAACAAAGATCTTGTAATTTCCCGAAGTTGTCCTTTCCCTACCCTTCTGAAAATGTGTTCAAAAGCATAACATAAGCAACATTTTCACTGTAGCAAACTGGTAAGGAGGGGGAGCAATTATATTTAGCAAAGGGGAATCAATTAGTGGTTAAGTGTGTTCCTTTTGTTATAAGTTGAAATAATTCTGTATCCACACAATGGTTCATCATTTGTTGCTGCTTTTTACAGTCCTGTTATGGTTGTATTATGGTGCAGCCAGCTCTTAAAAGGAGAATGTGATGGATGGTCTGTGGCTTGAATTCACAGAATTTCAAATATGTTTGTACATGCTTAAGAAGAAATTGATTGAGGTGCATTAATACACACGTTATTTAAATTCCTTGACCAGTGAGCAGCAGTAATAAAGTTTAATAAGATGTTGGCTTGCATAAAGTGGGCTGTATGTCTAAGAGTGTTATGCTGTCACTTCATAGAACTCATTTTGTCTTCATCTGACATTTATTGCCCAACTTAGCTCACTCTATTTTGAAGAAAGATGTACTAAAATTGTAGAGCATGTGTCCTAGAGCATCTACATGACAAACAGAGTGGAAGGATTTATGTATGAGGAAAGGGATTATGCAAGTTTAGAGGGCTGTGAAGAAACCATCTGTAGGGACATAATTGACGTAAAGGTAGAGGGATTATAAACTTAAGAGATTGTATTTAAACATTTGTTATTATGTTCTGATTTTAGCTTAGCATCTAGGACCCTGTGATGGTCTTTTCTATGCATGATATGGCACACTGTGAGAAGATTAACGAATGAGAGTGGAAGTTGGGAGAATGAATTAGCTGCAAGCGATTTGAATTGTTCTAATCGCTCACAACTAAAGTGGCAATTATCTTTATCTGCTTTTCAGTCTATATATTAAAGTTCATTTCTCTGACTTAAATTAGAATTGAATCTAAAAGAAAAAGTAGCATTTTTTTTTTTTTCTGGGTGTAACAGAATCAGCTGTTAGGGTAAGAATGAATAGATCTGGGAATAGAAGCAAGTATTTGCTTTATTTGAGGCTGTGGCCTTAAATAATTATAGGAAGTAATCAACCCACTTTTATTTATTTATTTTATCCTTGAAGCTGGAAGCACGGAACATATTGCAGTATTTCAGGAGTTTTCATGTTGGTTTCACCCCTTTCTGGCACAAAAGTTATTTAAGGAAAAGTTAAATGTGAATTTACAGAAACTCAACAGTGGGTGGCTGGGCAGTTATCTAACAGTTTCTTGGTTAACTTGTAGTTATGATTGAGAACCCCATGTGGTATTGCATTTTTTTGATGGACTGATGATTTCTGTTAACACTTGATAACCATGATGTCCCCAGCCAGGTTAACGTTGACCTTGGGCTGTAGATGTTTTGCTCACTAGATATATTATATTGCCATTGTGTCTTCTCATCCTTGATGCTCTTTTATGTCTTCATCAATGACATTGACAGTGGGGATGAGTGCACCTTCAGCAAGTTTGCGGATGATAGTAAGCTGTGGGGTGCAGTCAACAAACCCAAGGGACGGAATGCCATGCAGAAGGACCTAGAAGGCTTGAGCAGTGGGCCCAGGTGAACTTCATGAGGATCAACAAAGCCACATGCAAAATCTTGCACCTGGGTTGCAGCAACCCCCAATGGTGATACAAGGTGGGAGATGTAAGGATAGAGCATAGCCCTGCCAAAAAGGACCTGGGGGTACTGGTGGATGGTAAGCTGGGCATGGACCATCAGTGTCTGTAGTTTTTCCTGTCATCAGTTGAATAAAGCTTAAGGAAGTCACTCTGGGTGTTAGATGCAGCATAAATGAATATGCGTGAAGAACTGTGGTGGATTGAGTGAAAGGGGATCTCAGAAAAAAAAAAAAATGGAGATAGCTGTGATTCTTTGTTCTTGATTTGAAAAAACAGGTTATCACCATTTTGATATGCTGTACCAGTAGCACAGGAGTGCATGTTCATCATCCTGGATAGATGATGAAATTTGCAGTGAAGCCAACAAATGATGAGTGATGAGAAGCAATTAAAAGCACAACCCAAGATATTTATAGTTCATTGGTGCTGCCATACAATTATTGATAAGTAGCTAATGCTCATGAAATAAAGCTGCAATTATTCTGTAACAGGTGACCTCCAGCTGTAAACAGCTTTCTGTAGAAGAGAGTTCAAGAAAAGCTCTTCTAGACCTCTGTGGAAGTATGTGGATCTGATTTTCCTTTCTTCTGTTATATTTGGGATGTTCTTTACTTACAGCTGAGAAGACAGGTGCTGAACCAAACAACGGGTTCTTGAGAACGAGGGTCAGATCCCAGGATCTCTCTGACAGCTCAGGTTCTCTTCACCAGTGAGATAAATGGAAGGAGCGTGGGTTAATGGCTCTGTAACCATGCGTGGAGAAAAGTGTAAGAAAGCGCTAACTTTTTTTTTGCTTAGCTTGTTACCTTACCTTTTGTGAAAGGTCTTCTATGAGGCAACTGGTAGATGCGTTACTCCCAGTTTTCACAAGTTTATTAGCTAGCAACTTAAAACTCCTTAGAAATTTTACTTTCTTTCCTTTCATGTTCGTTTGCTATTTTATGAAATGACATGAAGGAATACAAATTTTACTGGTATCCCTGGAGGTGGTACTGACGTACAAGGAAATGTGTCGACCCTTCCTTCGCAATCCACGAGCGATGTGAGAACATTTACTTTGTCAGAGGAATGGTGGGGAGGGGAGCAAATTTAACCTGATGGAGAACTGTTCAGCTCTAATCATTGGGTTTATTTGTTCTGTATTCATGATCTGTCTCCCACATGGGACCTTCTCGCACATCAGAGCTGCTGGACATCAGATCTGTTTTTGTAAGAACTGATGCTGTATTAGTGTATCAGTAATAGATTGTTTTCTTGATGCCTTTTGCAGCAAAGTACTTTTCTCCTTTCTACTCCTCTGCATAAATCTAAAATTAAAATAACTGGAATAGATTAGTTGAGATTAGTGGGGGGGGGAAAAAGGGACACATTTTGTGATACAGAAAACTAAAATAGATTAAGCAAGTTGCTTCCTCCAGGGCCTCGCTACCGTAATTCTGCAACACACTAAAAAGATAAAACACAAAGTAGTAATAGAAGGCCAAAAAATAACATTGCCAAGTCTTTGTGAAGCAAAATTGCTGTACAAAAGAAGTCTATAGTCGTGGGAGCACCACCAACATATTGTAATCCTAGGAAACTACAATAAAAATATAACTACAGTAAAATAATTGTTGATTGATTTCAGAGACACTTATTACTAGCTCTGTGGGTGTTTTGTCACATGTAATATAGGAAGGACCTCTGCAGAGAAGTATCCTGGTGGGAGTGAGTTGTTCAGCCTTAGAGACCTGTTAAAACTTCTCAGTAGTTTGGTTTCTTGAATATTTTAAGTGCCTTCTCAGTGGATTTGCTGACAAATTCCTTTGGGAGTTTTTGTCAACATGTTAAAATTGTTGAAAAACACTCTTTTTTGAGCAGCTTTTGTTTCATGTCTTTTTGTAGAAAAATCTTTTTGATGGCCTATGTTCCAGTATCCCTGCTATGTCTGTTTTATCATTAATTGTTAGGAGGCTTAGGCTGTTGTCTTCTTTTGCTAGCCTGTTGCATGACTTTGATTGCTGAAGTTCAGTGTGTTGCAAACGAATGCATTTAGTCAACTTAAGAAATAAGAAAACTTCAGAAGTCAAGACTGATTCAGAGTGCATTTCAGAAAATACCAGGTGTAGTATAGAATGGAAACATAACCTCGCTTAGAAATTAAAGGCATGAGGTTTGGAACTGAGAAGTAGAACAGCTGTACAGGAGCTTTAATGCCTGCAGTTATCTCATACAGAAGAATCAATGAACATTTATCACAAGTTAAGCGAGCAAAGTAAAACAGAAAATACATATGAGTAGGCGACCTTTGTAGCATGCAATGTCTTTTATCTGGGAATCACAGAGGACTATAAGCATTGATGAGCAATGTGTATAACACTGGTACATGGAAATGTTTTCACTTGGAACTCATAGGATTTAACACAACTTGTCCAGTCAGATGAGAAATGAAGCATATAATTCAAGTCTCTGGGTTTTCAGTCATATTTTTATTACTAGACTGTGTTTTCTTTCTATCCAATTTAATGCAAGGCTCTCCCTTGCTAATCTTGGTTGAACTTTTTCCTTAAGTTAGTTTGTATCTACACAGAATTAAAAAAGTAGGAAACATATGGTCTCTTAAAAAAAAACCAAAAAACAAACAACTCTTAAACGTGAACAATTAGAACCTATGTACGCATAAATGACATTGTCTTCACTTGGCTGATGGAGGGGTGTCCCAGATCAGTGAAATCATCCCATTCAAATTTTAATCCTTCAAACAAAAAATAACTGGATCGGGATATATGTTTTGGACCATCAGCCACAAATAATTAAATGAAAACAACTGAGGGAGCTTTGCACTGCAATATGGGGCACCCATGAGTGGTGGACTCCAGTCTTTTCCTTAGAATGTCTTCATGCTAGCTTTGAGATCAGAGAAATCACAAAGAAGGATTATAGAAGGAGTGGATAGTGTGAATGTATTTTTGAACTGAAAAAAAAACAAAGTGAAGGTGACAGGAAACGTTCAAGATTCCCTGTGAGCTTTCTGTGGGGTGACTTCTCTGCTTTCTTGCTATTACTGATTTATACGTACTTCAGTAGGTACCCTGACAGTAGTGGGGGGAAAAAAAAGAAAGAAAGAAAAGAAAAAGGAAAAAAATTTAGTTCTGGAAAGAGAGATTGCTTGAACATTGTCCACAAACCAGCTTGCCGTGGTAGCACTGCAGCTTAACCTGAGCTCTAGCATATATATATATCCCGTAATGCTTTGGGATATTGATTATAGCACTTAAATCAATATAGCACCTCTCTCTACACTCCCTGAAATGGGCTGAGACCAGCCTGAGCATAATGTCCTCCTGCGTTCATTTCTTCCTCTTCCATACAACGCCTTTAATTGCTTGTGCATTGCTGCTAGCTCTTATTCTTCTTCTTTTTGCATTGAACTGTCTTTCTCCAAGTGAACCGTGTGTTTTGGAACGTACCCTGAAGCATTTGGAGTTTGAGTTACACTGCTATCTCTGTATAACGGTCCTAGAAGGTATCTTTTTTAGTGCTAGCTTTATGAGTTTATTTGGTGCCTGTAATGAAAAGAAAAATGAGCTTAGTTGTTCTTGAGACACTCTGCTGAGACTGTATAAGAAATGCCTATAAGGAGGTGACGCACCAGGCTGGTTGAGACCTCCCTAAAGACATGCTTCTGTGTCAGGATTCATTGAGGCTGGCATGCTTTGGGTGAAGGACCTGCTGATGTTCAAGACTGTCAGAAATCATTTTATGGCAGTGCATGCAATATTGTCACAATCTTTGGAGGTGTTCAAGAAATGTTTAGATGTTGTACTGTGGGACATGGTTTAGTGGGAAATGTTGGTGATAGGTGGATGGTTGGACTGGATCATCTTAGAGGTCTTTACCAGTCTTGCTGATTCTATGATTTGAAACCATCAGGTTTCACACCAGAAAACAAATCAAAAAGCATTTGTGTATACAAGTATATGTGCTTGCAACCTGTGACCTTAAAATACATCTGGAGACTGCGGTTTAAACATTTTGGCATGGGGCTGGGGTGAGGTTAGTCAGGACCCAGGCTCTGAGTCCTCACTGAAATGGAGAACCAACTATATTGTGTAAAATCTCAGATTTTTAGAGCTCACGGTTTTTACTTTTACTAAAGCTTGGTTTTGCTTGTATTGATGAGTCTGGAATTGAGGCAGGATAGAGCCTTTCAAACAGTGGATGAGATTTACTGAAACGTGGTGAAGCAGCAAGCCACCTGTCCTGGTGGTGGCCTTCCACTTGTGTGCACTGTGACTTTGCTGGATCGTGAGTTTGGCGCATAGCAAACAGCTGCTCTGTGGGTGCTAACGAGTGTGGGTATTTCTGGCATAAAATACAAAACTGGTTGGGGTGACCTAACGGGATAGTTTGTATTTCAGTCTTAAACTTCTGTTATCAAGAAGTGCTAAATGTCATTGGTTTTGGTCAGCTGTTATTTTTTATTTTAGAACGTTTCTGATGATGGAATACCATTTTGAAAGAGATCAGAAAACCTGAACTTTGAGGCTCTGACTTGGTCAGCTGAAATGTTCTTATTAATGATTGAAGTGACACCAGTCATATAAAAGCAGAAACTAGATTTGTAATCTGATGGTAAACCTGTATCAGTTGATAATTTAGTTGTACTTTCTCTTCCTGTTGCTTCTTAGTCACAGACACCAGTAATGCTCGTATGCTTTTACTGAAGCTGTAACAAATGTTGTATACTGTGTACAGCTATATTAAAACCAACAGTTTGCAAAAAAATCAAAGATAAACTGCATTTTCCACTGTGAAAAATAGGTATTCTGTTCTTACTTCATGATAGCACTTAAACTGAAATCAGCAATGGAGCCTGTCAAAGCTCACTGATCTTTATTTGAGGTTATATTGAGTTTTTGCTTTATGCTTTTCTTGGGGATTGAGCATAGGCATATTTCTAGAGCTGTATACATTTGACTACAAAAATTAATGAAAATGACTGTTACAGTTTGCCAGAACATTCTGTGACAGTTTTAAGGGGCCTAATTCAATTGGGTTGAGTAGTAGGTAGTGAATAAACAATATTTTTGAAACTTCAAGTAATAAAAATATGATCAGTGAAACAAAACCTGCATCTATAAGTGATATACATTGGCATTATGTGTTTTTGTCGAACCAGCCTTACTGCAAGATATTTTTCTCCAACTTGCTATTTAATAATAATAAAAAAAATTAGCTGTTTGCTTATGATCCTTATGGTGTGTTCAGATACACCAAAGACTGAATTGCAGTCCGCATGCTACACTTGAACAGCCTCAGCAGGTAGAAGCTTTGAATATGAAATGTTTTCATAGGTATTATTACAGCATCTCTATTGCCTGTGATTAATTATCCCAAATGGCATTTAGAGTCCCTTTGAACCAATGATCAGTGACCATTCACAGCATGCAGGTTCCAAATGCCAAACAGATACGCTAAGTAGTCACAATGCAGACAGCAAGAAATATGTTTCTGGGAGAGAAAAAGAGAAAGCAAAACAAAAACAAAGTAGGAGAGTGGGGAGAAGTAAGTAACAATCACTATCACTTCATCAACATCTGAAATTCACTGAAAGGGAAGATTATTGGGAGATTTGTTTGAAAGGGCACTTGTGATCTGGACTCAAATGCTAAAAGAGATGAGTCAAAGCTAGCTTGACAATAAAAACACCGTACTAGGATGTGAAACTTTAAGTGAAGAACTGAGAATACAAGTGGAACTGAAGTTAACGACTGCTTATGAACATTTTGTCCTGCTCCGAGAAGATAAATGAATCTAACGTCTGATTTGATGGTTGTTTTTATATGCTTTTCATTTTAATAATATTTGCCAAGTAGTCGTGATCTGAATGTAGTTCAGAACCAGCACAAAATACACTTGCTTACATAAGAGACCGTCAATGTGGAGATATGTTTGTCCCTTCTGATACCTGGTGAAAGGACAATAAAAAGAGATCAGAGGACAGTCTAAAACTAAAATGTTGACTTTTTTTACAACTTAAGTTTAAACTCTACCAGGTAATTGCTCTTATCAAGGCTTTTTTTTTTTTCCCAGACCCAGCTTTTTTGCCTTCTTTCAGCTGCTCTTCCTGAGACCAAGTTAGAAGTTGGGAGTGGGAAATCCTTCACTGCCTAAAGTGAGTGAAGTTTTTAATTGATTTTACTGGGCTGGGCACTGAACACTGATTTTCAAAAATAAGGGGTTTGACACTCTCTGAAAAGCAGTGTTCTATCAAAGGCCTCAAGTTTTGTACTCAGAAATGACGGTGTTTGTATTACTAGCTGTACTTCAAGAATCTGGCCTTGAAATTTTCACTTAAAGCAAGTTAAGATTCCATGAGGACATTAATCAGTGACATTTTTTGTTTGTGTAATACAGTACACTCCAATTAGTTTTGGAAATGGGTAATTGAGAGGTATGTTTAAAGGGATTTTCTTCAAACAGCCAGTTTTCTTCCATTGACATTCAGTGGATAATTCTTTGTCTAATGAGGATGACAATATCTCTTTTGTGGGACATAGATTTTCTGATTAGACACACTAAGTTGTTTTAATTTGCAAGCAGAGGTAGCCTTTTAAGCTTTGAAAGAGGTTTATCTTAGGTATTAAGCTCTGTGTTAAGCTACTTTTAACGGTTTATGGTGGGCAGGACACTGAAGACATACTCTGTACTGCAAAGGATCCAGTTAGGAGGCTGGCGGGTGTTCGTATCCTATCTAGAGCCTGTATCCACTCACAGATGATTACTGAGCAATGCCGAGGAACTCGGCAGCTGCTACCAAAAATCCGTGCGATGCAAAAAGAAGAGGATAACTTCTGTAATCAGTGTGATCAATGTAAACTTCCGTAAAGGAGGTGGAAGGCGGGAAAGCTTGCCTTCGCTCTTGTTGTTTGACTAAGACAGCAATCTCAGTCAAGATTGCAGGAAGACCCACTGGAACTTTAATAGCCAGGGGCTGTCAGTGCCCCGTGCTCTTTTTCTGCTGGCAGAATTCCAACTTGGCTGAATTTTTGCTCAGGAGAGCAGCACACTCCCCCTTCTTCCCTAACTTTTCTGTTATTCTCTGATTTATGTTTCTTGCTATCTTTTATGTCAGAAGAGTTTGCATTTCAGATATGAATCTTCCAAGCAAAGTGTTTTATATCCAAAATAAAATCAGTGCTTTGGTACAGATCTTTAGAAATGCCATCTCCTAATGTGTATTACATCTAATGCAAGAGCAGGTACAGTTCCAGTAGCATGTGACCTGCTTTTGTATGACTTGTCATCTTCTAAATAATCTCTCTGCCTACGGTGACCCAGGCTGATCACTTATCTGGAAGACTGGGACAGTTAAATGCATGTGGCATAGGGAGTCTGGGAGCTGCTTTCCATTTGTTTGTTTGGTTATTGCATGTGTGCTGAGAGAAAGGAGCCGTGTGTTCTCTGGGGAATTGTGATTATACAGATCTGTACCATGAAGGGCAGAATTTGGCCCTCTTTGATCATCGCTTTTATTGATGGCCTTGCTGCAAAGGTTAAAGGGAGCTTCTTGCTTTGAAAGCTTGGAAACAGCCCATCTGTCAAAGAACCACCTTTATTTGTTAAAAGCTTTTCAAGCTTAGAGACCTGGAAGAGCCCCAGTAAAATCAATGAAAAACTATCCAAGATAAACAGGCTTACAGATGAATAAATGCTTAGTACTATTTTTAGTCTGAGCTCACAAAATCTCTTTCTGACTGCCTGGCCTTTTTCTCTAATAAAACAACTAATTCTCCAAATATTAATAGAGGCCTATTGTCAGGCTTGGGGCTTGCAATTCTTCCTGAGCTTAAGCAGAAGAACTGCAGTAAGATGAAACCTTTTCCAAATTGTCCTGGAAATACTTGCTGAGCAAAGTTCCTGTCTCACCAAAGACTGATCTTTTCACAAACTCTAGGCAGTGATGCATTAGAGAAATGGTTAGCAACAGTGCAGCTGATGAAAGCTTTGCTCGTTCATTACTGTAGCCAGCAGGAAGGATTTCTGTACAAGCAGACATAAACAATCCCCTAATTTACTGGTGCAATTTTCCAGAGTGTTGAGCACTCAGAGCTGTAGTGAAACATATGGTTTAAATGAAGATGGAAAGCCATGGGAAGAGGGGATAGAGAGTCTCTGGGACAATCAAACCTTTATCTGAAACCATGCTTTCTGATTTGTTTTATTGGTGTTACAGTATATCAATTAATGCACTAAACATGGGGAAAAACCACTCTGCTGTATTTACATGTGCTAGATGTGGCTTATTTGGATGGCTAGGTGTACTGACATCTTCAGCACTGAAGGTCTTTGCTGTTATCCCTGATGTGTTTCAGAACAACAGGGTTCTGGGTTAGTTTGCTGCTTCATCTTCCTCTTGACCTGCGTATCAAAAAAAAACTGGGGGGGGGGGGGGTGTTTATTCAAGTTTCTTCTTAAACCGCGTTGCTTTGATGTTGAAAAGCCTCAGCCTGCAGAATGCAGCTCCTTGCAGAGGCACACAGTCAGGAGTATATTCAAAAATTTGACTTCCCTTTGAAGTGGGTATAATTTTGCCTGAAACCAGCTCACTACATCGCTGTGTTTACTGGCGTGTCCCTTTGTACTGAAGTAATTGGTGGTCTAGTGATGGGCTAGCATGACTTTCAGTAAAAAAAAAAAAAAACAAAAAAAACAGACTTGTGCTTTGGGAATGCTTTGTAATGGACTTTTTATGTCTGTGAGGAGTAGGAGACATCTGTGATGTACTAGCATGATTAGATTGCCTATGTCTGTTTGAGGCCTTGACCTGCATGTGGCTAGGACTTCTACCTGCTTGAGTGAAAGCCAAGAATACCTTTTTTGGATTTGCCCAACCCTTCTGTGGTCTGCATCTGAATTTTTGTTGTGTGCAAAAGGTCAGCTTATAGGGACTTTCTGGTTTTCACTTGTTCAAGAAAGAATTTTTTGGTTTGGGGCTCTTGGCCTGTGGTGTGTGTCTAGGAAGTCAGCCAAGAGGAACAGAAAGGCATGGAGCTGACACGATGCCTGCCTTGTGTCTCACACTGCAAAGCTGCTCTTTGCAACTTGCCTTCTTGTGGAGTCTTCACCTCACAGCCTACATCCTGCTTTCATTAAATGACCGACTTCATGATACCTCAGGAGTGTTTGTATTTTTGACTAGTAAACCCTTGCCATACTCATGGTTTGCATTTACATTTGCGCATCTCTGATTATAGCCCAGTTCGCCCTGTAATTTTGACTGAAAGATAAGAGTAGCCCTCAGGGCTGCAGTGAGCAGCGGATCAGAGACAGGATGACAATGCTCACCGGGGAGTTGGACAGCGTCTTGGCATGAAGCTCTGCACTAAGGTTCCTGTCTGGAATAGTATGAAGATAGCCTGGAGATAAGTAAGATGAATGGGAAATGTGCCTGAGTGCCTGGAAGTGTGTTGTAGTCAGCAGCCCAGGGTGAGGTCCTACGGGCGCTCAGGCCTTGATACTGAAGCTACAAGCAGCCCTGTAGAGACCATAAGCAAGCAGGCTTGTGCTCATGTTGGCTATTAGAGCTATTACATAGTTCTCTTAACTGGCATTGATTTTCACTGTCCTGAGCAAATGTGAACAAATAGAGTCTTTCTCCATGTAGAAGCCCTTCCCAATGAATGCTCAAAATGTCAACTTTTGCAATATTTTCTCCATTCTCTTATGTTGTTGCATCCTAAAATGCTGTCCTGTTTCTATTTCCCTTTGCATTTCTGTCCCATCTCTCTGCACGACTTAATTAGCTGTTATTCAACTGTCTTAGGCTCAGGATAAGACCTTCTCAGTGAAGATCTCTTTACTGAGCAGGAGTGGTCCAAACACCTGCTGCATGTTGATGGAGAGGGGATAACAATCAGTGCAAATTTGGCAAGGCTGCCCTCCAAGGGCTTGGTACAAATTTAAGTATCCATAAATCTCAGTCATTTTCCTAAATGACTTTTATTTAAAACTATATTTCATATTCTAAAAGAGGCTTTAGCAGAATTGTAATTTTCGAAGGTCTTTAAATATTAATCCCAAATCAGTTCGGATATTAGCTGTGAGTTGCTTTACCTGCCTTACCTGCAACAGAGTCCGGGACTGTTTTAAACACAAATTACCAACATTTATGCTTGCTCTCCTCTGCTGTGTTGTAACAGCCAAAAAGCTTGGTGGCCATCTTATAGGAAAGGGTGGCCTTCCTCCAGGTTCCCACGTGTTCTGCAGAGCTCTGAAAGCACCTTGCTGGTTCATGCTGCTCCCAAAGTATTTATGGCTGGGTGTTGTCTTCATCCTTAACCTGGCTGGAGATTCTGAGGGTGAGGCTGACGTTACTGGATTACCTACTTAGATGAAAACCCACTTGTTGCTCTTAGGAAAATCCTATCACGTAGACAAGTCCCATGCAGTTCTGGCAGCTCTTTATTCTGTTGACAGACATTACTGGAATGTTGTGACAGAACTGTCTCTGTCCTGGCGGTGCTTCAGCGAGGTGAGGTGCACTTGGTAACAGATTGTACTACCAAAACCAACTCTTGTGCTCACTGACCTGGATGATGTTCAGCCTTCATTTTCCAAAGTGTGAGAGCACTTGACCTCATATACCTTTTCTCCTTTTGGTGTGAAAAAAGCAAATGCCGACAGCGCAGGGCAGGACAGGGAGAGAGAGATTCTGATCTTTTTCTGAGTCATTTTGTTTCCATCGTGTTTGGGTGGCTTTGGGTCACAAGGTGGTGCAAAGACCTTTCTGTTAAGATCTGCTCCTGGTGCAGCAAGATACAGGCTCAATATTCAGAATAGAAGTTTGCTTGTTATTCTGCTGTACTTCGAGGTGCAGAGTAGTTGTTGCAAGTCTTTATGTCTTCAAATATAAATATCTGCATTTTGTGTGAGGCATTATTTTGATTTTTCATGATTTATCACTAAACAGCTGACACTATAATCAAAAGTTTTTTTTTCTTTTTTTTCTTTTTCCCAGTAAACAGATTAAAAAACACAGAAAAAGAAAAGTGGTGAGAAGAATTCTGAGAATTTTTCCCTCCTTTGGTAATGCCAGATCTAGTGAATGGAATGTCACATCATTGTATACTGTCCTGCAGGCTGAGAAGATGCTCTTCACAAACATACTTTTGAGCTTGTAAAAACATTTAAGACAAAGAAAACCCTTTTCTAAAGCACTAAAACCATTGAGAGAAGGATTCTGATGCAAGTCTTCAAAAGAAAACCACTGGGCTGCGGGCAACACAGTCACACAGTCGGAAGCACAACAAAAGACTTCTGAGGCTTAGCAAAGCCATGCAGGAGATGGGTTGGTTTGCCTGCCTGCACGGGGTTGGGAGAAAGGGTATTGGAACAAGATTAAAACATTGTTCATAGTAGGATTTCTGCACGGTTTGCACAGCTGACTGGGAAGGCAGAACAAGCCTCAGCTATCAGCAGTTATCTCTTTCCCCAAGCGGTGCTGGGGTGGGGAGATTGGGAGGGTTGCTGCTGGCTGTGAGATCAAGAGGTGCATGCCTGGCTTTGCAGCTCTCCACAGCAGGATGCATAAATGACTTCAAATAGCTGCTCAGTTCCTTACAGCTACAAGAACGCTTCTGCCTACATTTAAAATCTCAGGAATACGTAACACAGTGTAGATAGTAATATCTGTAATGCATAAAATGAAGGGCAACGTAGGGAATTCTTGCATCCCTCCACAGTGGCATAGATTGTGAAGTGAAGGAAGTACAGAGGCTAATCTGAAAACTAGCTGAAACAGAAAAATTTTTAGCCCTGAACTATCCAAGCACTTTGGTTTGAATGCAGTTTTAAACTTATATTCAGCAGGACAATTTACCTGAAACAACATTGGTCCTGCTCCACACGGCTTTCTGAAGCAAAACTGGTGCATAATCCTGAACATACTGACTTTGTACCTACATTGTTCTCTCATTGTAAAAGATATGTTATACAGATGCAAATTTTTAATCCTACAAAATAGTACTGGTACTTCCAGTATTAAAATAGCTTGGCTTTGTGCCAGCATTACAATGCATGTCAGTGAAAAGTTGTGCAAGATGGTGACTGAAAACCATTTTTGTCAATGTGCTGGTAGTGTTCTTGAAGCAGAGACCCCTGTGCTCCTGTCATGTGAGATGTAACCCATGGTTCTAATTGTGTATGGTCACTAGAAGTTCCTTGATACTTTTCTGAATATTAAGTTTATTAACTCTGATATTTGAGTAAAGTCCAGTTTGGATAATGTATGCTCTAGCTACATGAGATATTGTGCCACAGGTAGAATCATAGAATTGCTTGGGTTGAAAAGGACCATAATCAACATCGAGTTTCAACCCTCCTAGCTTCTCTTGAAAGCTCTTTCTGCATGCTAAAATACAGTATGGTGGTCAGTGTTCACAGTTTTCTTCTGTAGTGTTTAAATTTACTTTGTCTGCTTTAGTAAAGCTAAGGCCCATGATTTGCACTTCTCCATCTTGCCAAGAGTGTGCTACTTGGGCTCTATCAGTAGTGCTGGGTAAAGCTGCTGTGGGTGTTGGGTTGAGAAATGGGCCATCTGAGAGAGTGAGTGATGTGGAGGCTGTCCTTTGACTTTCATTGCCATGTCACAGCCTCCTTTACCTCTTCTGAAACTAGACATGACTTTGCCTCTGAAATATAGTCATTAATCAGTGTGGATGTGCCTAAGAGGGAGCAGAGAGTTCTTTATTTGTCACCACTTCCCCATTTCAAGTTTTAGTCTTATGACTTTCTTCAGTAAATCAGGTTGTGCAGTTAACTTACCCACATCCTGCCTTCTCTGAAACCTCTATGACCCCATGAGGTACCTCACAGCTGACAGAAACATGTGGCAGGTTCTGAAAATTGATGCTATGTATCTCCGTCTGTTTCTTGAGTTTGAAAAATCAAAGACCAGGAAAACACAGTGGTGTGTGACTGATTATTCAGAGTATAACAGGGTGACTTTGTGGCTTCATAGCAGGAGCCTACACTACTCCTTTTCTGTTTCTGAAAGTGATCATCTTGACTGCTGAACCCACATTGGCTCCAGACTATCAGCAGACTTATGAAAGAGGGAAGCATGAGGTGGTGTTTGCAGCTCTTAAAACTTAAAGTGTTGGAACCAGTGAAGACTGCTGGTCTGTAAACCAGCATCTGGTTGTGTACTGCACTCAGGTGCTGTTGTAGGTGAAAAAAATAGCTTTAATTGTGAATGCCAGTGGGCAGAGGATAATTGGGTGTTTGTGTGGGTGAGTGTCTGAAATCAAACTTTGGAATCTCAAGGAGAAGCTTGCTTCTTGCTAGTCACAGCCGATAAGGGCTGGCTGTAATTTTGATATTGTCAAAGTTTTAAAAAACAAAAGCAAAAAAAATCACGACACATCTTGAGTCCTCCAAATGGAGAAAAAACATGAGTACCACCAGCCTGATATTGAACATTCACAGTGCTTCTGCACATTGACTGTTCAGATATGAAAATCAGGACCATGGTGTTCCAGAGAGCTCTTGAAAAGAATGTGAAGATCTTGGTTGGAAGAGAGATCCTGGAAATGAACGGGAGAGGGTAGCTGCATGGAGATGAGTGCTGAGGTATGCCCAGGCACCCTGACTGGCACTGAGAAGCTACCCATGAAGGAAAGACCTAAGCTAGGGAGCATCGTGGTGTATTGGTGTATGACTACTGGGGGCCTTGCAGGGCATCTAATATGTTGGTAACTGGGTTGCTTATAGGATGGTAAGGGTGCCAAGCTGTTGGCAGACTGGGGCCTTTTGACCTAGGGGAGCCTTGCTGGGGATGCAGCATACACATAACCCTGCACTATGACTGTGCTTAGCCCTTGGCCATCTTGTAAAGTAGCCTGAACCTCACCAAGGTGTTTAAACGATGCCCCTGAATTCTGAAAGCTGCTCCACACAAGCACTCC
The DNA here is from genome assembly GCF_016699485.2 of Gallus gallus. Lineage (NCBI taxonomy): Eukaryota > Metazoa > Chordata > Aves > Galliformes > Phasianidae > Gallus > Gallus gallus. Next base: position 28,620,967 of record NC_052535.1, on the reverse strand, counting down.
TCCCTAACATGACATCTTGGTTGGGAGTGTTACCAAACCCATGGAGACAGAAGCCCTGAGTGAGAGAATGTGAAATCTATACTTTTGCAAAACATTACAACCGATAATGACTGTACTCACTGAAGGAGGTATATTAAGAATATTCTAACTTCTGAGCCAGCAAACTATCGAGCCTATCAATGTGGAACAGCTGAGGGCCCAACGTGGTAGTGAGCTGAGGTGAAATCCTCTGCATGCTGCTCCCTGGAGGAGAGTTGGATTAGGATATTGTATGCATGAAAAATCAAGATCCATAATAGCATTTTCTCTCCTAAGCAACAACCGGTATGGAGTAAAACACATACTTCAACGTTAAACATAGGTCTTGAACATCCTACAGCTTCAGAAATGTTGCATTCTAAATCTGTTTTTTTTCTGGGTCTGTGTTTGTTTCTCAGGGCCTTCAGGGAGGTGCATCGAATCCAAACAGCCCCTTTCTTTCCCTCCAGCTTTGTATTGGTGTATGGCTTGCAGTTCTATTCTGACCTCAAAAGGAAAATCAGATAAAACAACTGGCTGAAAGGTGACAAAGGAGAAGTATAATGTGATTTTAAGGCACTGAGAGAAGAAATGCCCATGAAAATATATTTGAGAATTGTTCACACACATTCTTTAAAACTGGACTGTGCAATAGTTTTGGCATTCAATGTTGTCTTTACTGGCAGCGAAAGAATAGCAAGAAAATCAAAGAAAACAAGATGTTTCTTTGCCTCAGAGAAGAGTACCAAAATCCAACAGACGGCCTTGTATGTATGGAAAACTTAATCTAGGGATTAGGAACGGGAGTGATAAAGAGGGAAAAGAGGAGATTAACTGAAAAAAAATATGGAAATGAAAAAAAATCCTAAAGAAAAAATGATGAACTGGGAGGCAAGGAAATGGATTTAGACTGGGGAGGAGCAGAGGAATCAAAATTAAAAAGCCATTGAGGTGCATGCTATAAAACGTGTATTACTTACTTCTGCCACCCCTCTGTGGCATACATATATTTGAAATTCAAATGACAAAAAAAAGTTACTTTGCTTTTCTTCTGTAATCTCCCTTTAAGGAAAAATAACCACCCTTTTTTTTTTGTGTGTGATTGGGAGAGCGATCTCTTCAACAGTACAGGTTACAGATTCACACTTTTAACATTCTCCATCAAGTCCAGTCTATTTTTCTCCCACTGAGGAGAAGATATTATAATGCAGAAAGTGTAGTAATATCACAGCATCACTGCACTGAGCCAGGTAATTTGTTTACATGACACAAATAGAGAATATGCTTCAGGTTCTGCTCCTTTAAGGTGCTCTATTTCAGAATCCTCTTTTAGATGGGTTACCCGGAATCCTGGTTTCCTTTTTGCTCTTGTTTAGCGCCAGGCTCCTCACAATACATTCATTATCTTTCTTTGTTTCAGGTGCAAACGTAAAATGTGATTTATTTATTTGTTGTGGGACAGTCTGAGTAACACAGCTTTCATGTAACACAGGAAATGCACAGATTCCACCCCTGGTTGCTGCGACCATTTGCCCAATGTGGGTAACACATCTGCAAAGCAGTTTCTTTAGCAATCAGTTGTTTGGTTTCCTATCAGTCTGTTTCTTACACTGGAAGTGACTGTACTTTCTAACTATTTTAATCATGCTCTCAAAGAAGCCTGTCCCCTACAAAGCAGTAGGAAGGTGGGTAGTGAGGCCAGAAAGGACATACTTGACTACACATATATGCTATCCTGGCTACCACCTCCAGTGGCACTGGCAAGCCCTCAGTTGCTGTGTGCTCCTGGGATTGAAGAGAACTCATGGAGGGAAGAGGGTGACTTGAAGAGAAACGAAGGCAAGTGAAGAGAGCTGGAAGGTGAGGTTGTCAAAACCAAGGGAGCAGGCTTCTCTCTTTCCCACAAATATGGGAGAACAAGAGCACAGGTAATTAGAGACAAAATCTATGTCCTTGTAAATTCACTTCCTTCCATCAGGGACCTTTTATTCCCTGCTGCAAATGTATTATCTTTCCTAGCTGTGCTGTTGCATGGCTGCCTTCTCTCCCATTTGTTTCTGGTCTGTGTGACAGCTCTTGATGAAACATTGAAAAATGCCCTGGTGAGAGTACATTCAGATTGGAAACACCTCATCACCCATAAGCATGACAAGAAGCAAACCAGAATATGATAATATGTGGAAATAACCAGGCTAAATGATAGTGAAGAGAAACTCGCTAGCAGCAGCTGGAATTTTCCCTCCTGTGAAGAAGCTGGGAGATCCCCTGAGATTTCTTTTAAGGTTATGTTGCTGTTTTTAGGAAAGTGTTGGTGTGACTTTCAGTTTGTGGCCCTCTGGCTTCCCTGCAGCTTTCAGGACTTGTTTTTCTGGGACTCCCAGGCAGTGGTTACTTCTTGGATAATGGCTCTGAGGTATTTCCCATAGCACAGGGAGCTGTGACCTTGGCATTATGGGTCAAAGGGAGAATTTGAAGAAGTCCTGTTGTCTCCCCCTGCTTCCTGCTTACTCCTTTCAATTTGTTCAGGGCGGAAACTGAAAGTCAGGGTAGCTACAGATTGAGTTGCAGAATGCAGTATGGATTTAGGGTGATCAGAACTAGCTTGAAATAACAAGAAATGTGTTGGACATTTGAAGGACAGTAGACAGGAAAGAAGTACTTGGAGGTAAACTAGCCTTGTAGTTTAATATATCTACAACAGCTATTTTAACAGAAGTGTTTTTCTAACATGTTTTGGTAGCTGGTCTGTCTTTTGTATGTGAAGAATTCTGGATTTTCAAGTTCATTTCTGTCTGGCTTCAGAGACGTGGCAGACCTCCACTTGTGTTTAATGCAGTGCAGGCTCTCCTGACGAAGTCCTCAGCTCACTTACACTGATGTGGATCCCATGAGTTAGGGCAGTGGCACTTCTGCCATTTGCTGGCTGAGCTTTGTTTCATTGCACAGCAGCCTCCAGCATCTCCAAACATAGACAGCAGGATGGCACCCAGTACTTTCGAGTAGTGAAAAAGCTATTCATCGAATGCGTGAAAAGAAATTAAGATCTAGTATCCTTCACAAGAATTAAATCCCTTACTTGTTTTGGGGGTTTGTTTTTAGTGTTATTTTTTAAAATTATTTTTAAAAAACATTATTTTTCTCACAGTCATTGGAGGGAAACATCTACCATATGCTGAGGCTATATTTTCAAATCAGGTGCCTTTTAGAGGTGTTTTTAATATCTGATCTCGGGGTGATTGCTCTTTGTGGTTTTACTCAGCCCTGAAGAGGTAATACTTAATATCGTCAGGGCATGAGTTTGGATTCCACCTCAAGCCTGAGCCTGTAATTCTCTGTCCTTTCCTAGCATTTTTTTTTTTTTTAATCTCTCCTTGTTTTGCCCCACAAAGGCAATTAGTGTGGCTCTCATTAAAAGTGGGACATGATGGCTTTGTCCAGCTGGGTGAGGCACAGATCACCGGACTTTTCCTTCCAGGTGTATTTTGTGGATTGCAAAAGCTATGGGTCAGTTTCGAGTGCTCAGAGAAAACTTATTAAGATATTTAACAGGCTTCACTTACATGCTCAGAAGTGACTCATTAGAACCACCACCAACATGATGATTCAGGCTGTGTTAACAAGCTGAAATAAGCAGGTCGTGATCAGACATATAGATGTTATTTAGATTTATTAGGAGATTTCTTTTTAGAGTCCTTCCATTAGTATAGTTACAAGTGTAACAGGGCTAGAGTGAGTCTAGCACAGAGGTATGTAGTCAACTTTTTACTGTACTGTTTTGTTTTGGAAAAACCTAGGCTATCTCTTTGGCATGTGGTACAATTGATATATTTTCAAGCATGGCAGCCTTAGTTTAAAATTCTAGGTGGCAAAAAAAAAACCAAAATCTTCCTAAGAGTAATTTCTGAGCTCATAAAAGCCCCCAAGACACTGATGGAAAGTCATTACTGCTTTTTTTTTGTTGTTGATTTTTGTATGGTTTTGATTGAAGACTACCACCAACAAAAATCAGATTGTGACCTTTCCTTAGAAATTAATATTCCAGTCCTTGTTGGGGGCACTGTGTTCTGGAGCCAAAACTGTCAAAGGGCTTCTGCTTCAGGAGAGAAATAAACCGGCCCCGTGTCTCTGAAGATCCCCTGGATGGATCAGAAATACAGTTTCAAGCCCTTTGGTGTAGTCTATGCCAAGCTTGTGTCTCCTGAGCAGACTGTAAATATGGACAGCCTCTCTCGTCCTGCAGCTGTGCCTAAGACCCCCTTAGTCTTTACAGTGGGAAATTACCAGTGCTGTAGCCTCTGGCCTGTTCTGCCTCACCTGGAGATGTTGAAGGAAAACAGGCTGACATCCTGCTCCTATCCAGCCCTTTCGCATACCATTATGACCTGTTATGAGCCTGCTAAAATCTTTCAGAAGAACAAATTTTGTGAGATCCGTCACAGCAACAACAAAAAAAGTCACCTCCTTTGGTGCCCCTTCAGAGTGGCAGTTTCAAATGAAGAAGGATGTAGGAACCGCTCTTTTCAGAGGCTGGGTGATTTGAATTTCTCTCTTTTCTTCTTTGGTAAAAAAATAAAAATAAAAAATGAGGATGCAGTACTGACACCCAGAAGCAGTCATGTGGATGGGATTCAGTTCTCGGCTGTGTCTACTGTGGTCCTGCAGAGGTGCAGCTCTCCTTCAAAATTCTGTCAAGAAGCAAAGCACGCTGATTTTTAACAGCATACTTTATTGTTTACTGTAGTGAACAGTCACTGTGAGATGCTTTGGTTTTATCTGCTGCGTCCTGTGACTTCAGTGTTACATCTTATGCTGCACAGGCACTTGTGCAGGGTGCATTCCACTTTAAGTTCTACAGAACACATTAGGATTGCCCAGCAGGTGTAGGTCTGCACTGCAAGATTGGGCTGCTCTATGTTGAGTTTTGTAGTTGCAGTTCACACGTATATGCTCTGGGTACACGGTAATGTCAGGAGGCTAATGCTGATTGTATATCGCCTTGCAGCTGATGCCTGTAGCATTTGAAGCTCATACAGTCTCTAGACCGATCAGGCAGAGACTTTCTTTCTGTCTTTTAGTGTAGTACATTGTGATAACTCATGTAAATGATGTGTTATCTAATACTTGATTAGCAGGAGAGGATTAAGAATGCTCAGGAAAAACAGGTCGCGCTTTTGTTTTCCATTCCACAGTGTTTTTGCAACTCCTTGTGTGCTTTCTTCTCTCCTATTAGCAAGTGCACAGAGATATTTTTTTCCTTTTTTTTAAATTTTTATTATTTTTTAGTATAACATAGAAGTTGCTCTTTTTCTTCCCCCTTCCTTATGAAATGCTTTCAATTGAACTGACTTTCTAATAGCTTAGAATTGAAGTCATGCCCAATGGTTCTGGTGTTATCTAGTACTGAATATGACAAGTTTGTGAAATTAAAACCAAAACCATCAGAAATCAGGGAAAATTGCGATTTTCAAAAAAAAAAAAAAAAAAAAAAAAAGATGGGCATCAAAGTGAAGAAAAATGAACACGTCTGAAATGGTCAGTTCTCCTGCCTGTTCCTTGTGACTTGTGTAATAGCAGACCTGCTGTGTCTCTAAAGGCTCCAGATGCTCTCAGGTGGGTCAGCATCATCCTTGGCACCTCCCTCCTCTTCCTTACTGGGTGCTTGAAGGCATATGCCATCCTGTTCATGTGACATATGAGCAGTGAGGGGCAGTGTGGATGGTCCCCTTCCTCAGCATGAAAAGGAACATTACTAGGCTGGTTCTTGTGTCTGCTTGCAGCCCCTCTTGATATATCTTTTGAAGTGTTTCCTTCCTCATAGCTGGGCTTGCAGTGTCTTTGCCCACCTCTGATCCCCCTCCCATTGTGAGACCTCATGGGTTGCTTTCTTGATTTCTCTCCTCCAAGCAGGATTGTAGCACATAGGTGCTGTTTTTCCTGTAGGTGAGGCATAAGCTATTTGCTCATCAGTGCATGAGATTAGGGAAAGAGCTCCTTTACCACCACCCTGAGGCCTTCATGCTGAAGCTGTGGAGGTGGCAGTGGGTCAGGCTGACTGGGAGCAGCGATCCTTACCTGGAGGCCATTGTGCCCTGGGTAGCCTCTGAGCCTTGCAGTAGGACTGCTGGGTGCTGGCCCTGCTGTCACTGGCAAGGCCACTGGCCAGCCCAACATAGCCTCCATGTAGCACAGTGTGGTGCCACCTGCCTTGCCTTTATCTGATGGTGCTGTGTGGGGTGTTCTTATGAGAATGGTGTTTCTCTTTGGCAGTGGAAGTGATAAGTAAAGCTGCTTTCTTGTAAGGCTTTCATAGCACAGCTTCAATGACCAGAAATGTGAACAGGATCTGAGCGGGGCATTGTGGGAAAATCCATCCAAGTTCTGACCGATGCCTCACGAGTGTGGGGTTCCCATCATAAGATTTACTCCCTATGTGTATTCCTATTCTCATTCTACCTTATTAAAATATCTGTTATTAAGCCTTTTGTGTCTAACCTTCCTGACAGGTCCAGGAGGAGCCCTGCACCATCTCTCTCTCACCTCACCCAGCAGACTATGAAATCGTGAGGCTGTGGAAGTGTGTGTACAGTGGGATCAGATCTGGAGCGCAGCCAGCCACCAACACAAAAATGAGAGGCAATATCTGAAGTATGCAGTCAAAGTATTGTTTCCAGACACCTACATCTGACGTATGCCTTGACTATGTCCCAGCTAGCCTTCCCTGTGCCCTGGTTTCCTTAAGAAGAAAATTTGGGCAAGCGAACCAGAAAGAAATCATGGCCCATTCCAGTCATGTCCAGTCACACTAGTTGCTCTTGTGACAGGGACAGCAAGGCTGCAGAGCATGGTGTGGAATTCATTCGCTATGCAGTACAGAGAAGCTGTTGTCACTGCGGTGATACTTTGGTGGTAGTTATCTGTTAGCTGAGGACTTGTGGTTTTTAAGGACATGATACTGGCTTTTTTTAAAAAAAAAAAAAAAAAAAAAAAAGAATTAATGGAGTTTTCCTGGCTTACACTGAGTGGCTGCACATAAATCTCTAGTGGTAAAAACTGTTACAAAGCTTCACAGACTAAGTGAAGGCTGCAATTTTAGAGATGGGTAGGCTGTGACCTTTATCAATCATAACAATGAATCATTTATTAAATATCAAGGAACGAAGGGCTGAGCTTAGGAGTTTGGTATGCTTTACTATGAATGTTCAAACAGTGTATACAGCAGTTCTTGTTTTATTTTCAGCTATCAGTAAGAATTTTTTTCAAACACTAATTATTCTTGTGTGCTGTTTTCTTCTTTTACAGCCTATACTTCACAAAAATATTTCTGGTCTTGCAAAACACATGGAGGCACTTACTATTTTAAATCTCTGCCTACAGCAAGAGTGTAAGGTTAGTATTGTTTATATTCCACAAAGTCAGTCTGATTTTACATGCAGATGCTGCTTTTGGTTTTGTTTTTTCATGTTACTGCCTTGCATTGAAACTTCGGAACAAATACAAAACATCCAGACTGTGTCCAGGAGAAAATGTCTTCAAAAGCTATATTTCCTCATTGTTGTAGGATTTTTTCAGCCAAATAGTTATCCACTGAAAGAAATTCTAGAATGAGCACCACTATAAATGACAATAACTACTTGTTTGTGTGAGATTTTGTTACTTAGCTTTTTAGGCGCTGTTCTGAGCATAACAAATTCTACTGTGAAGAAAAGTGCTAGCTATTAACATTCCATATTCAGAACTTTTTCTAAATGTTTAGCAGTTGAGATCTGTGCTAAATATTTGCTTAGATTTCACTGAGATTTTCAGATCAATGTTGTGCTGAAAAACCATTATGTAGCGCTCAGCTTCTTGAAAGAGGTGAAAATTGTAAAGATTTTTATTTTTTTTTTTCAGCTGCGTTTTTATTTTGTATTTTTTACTTTTTCCTCCCATCTGGGCCCCCTTGGTTCTACTCTATAATCAGTCGTGCACAAGCACAATAGTTTGTGAGACTGCTTGCACAGATCCATTTCAGAAAACTGGACAAGACCCAAGATGATACCAGATGCTGATGTTGCTGGTTCACTGTATTGTGTGGTCCAACAAGAGCTATTAGCTCTTGAGAGCTATGGTACAACTGGGGGAAAGGTCTGTACCACCCCAGGAATAGAGTCCTTCAAAGCCCACATTGGCTCTGGTGAAGGCATACGGTATCTTCAATCTACTACATTCAGTAGACAGAATTGTATGTTTTGATGAAGTTGATTATTGTCTTCACATACTTCTTGGGGAAATCTACCATGGAAATTTTTCTCTGTACATTAGGTAGAGGATTGAGGACCACACTGTTTGTTATCAGTAAGATTCTTCTAGGATTTTATAACCTACAAATTATGTTGGCTCATACAAAGAAAGTTTCATATCCGGGCTTCACTCTGCTATTGAGCAGAGTCGCTTTGGAGTTATGAGGGAAACTTGAGTATCAGCATCTCATTCTGGATCTATGTGTCTGTGTTTCTTTTGGTTCTCATGCTGAACTTCGAGATGAGAGTAGCTCTTAAGCATTCCGGAAGAGTGGGAGTGCTTTGATGATATAGGAAAAACTGCGGTACCAGCAAGAACCGTAATGAATCTCTAAAAACATTAGAACTGATGTTTGATGTTTTATTTAGGGTGGAACTTGGAATTTCTCTGTGCCCTGGTTTATTTCTTATTCCCCAGATAACTTGATCTCTCAAGTAGGGACTGAGAAAGATTTAATTTCTGTGTTGGCAGCTGGACCACACTGGCATGCTGAGCTACCATCCTTTCACTTATCACTCACAGGAGACTGCCCAAATTAAATACCTCTGTCTCTCAGGACACAGAGAATTTCTGCATATCACAGAGGGTGAGACACTAAGACAAGACTGCTGCTGTGTTGGTACCATAGTGATGCTAATTTATCCATCATGTTGTATTTTCTACATCAAGAATTTCAATACCACCAAGTAAATATCAAGAATGTAGTAAAGAAATGACATCTTACGTATGTATGGGAAATATGTGTGTCCTTCTTATAAAAGGAGAACGTCAGGAAGACTATATGGGGACAAAGATCAGATGGTGCTGTCTTGAAGGAGATTCGTCTTTTCCCTTTGTTCCAATTAAAATCTGATTGTTGTGACCTCGTTGTAAGTTGTGCCAGGATATTGTTGTATTTTATTTAGAAGGGCAAAGTTGAGGCAGTGTCACCACAGACTCAAGCGCAAGCTCTGCAGTGTTGCTTAGGTCTGGAGTTAAATGAGGTGCTCCAAGGGATGGTGAAAAGAAAGTGTGGAGTATTATCTTCCGAGTGGCCCAATTTCCGTAGGAAGAAAGGTCAAGAAAGCTTCAGAAAGTAACAATTGCTATTATTTTCTATAATTTGCCCAGAATCATATCAAGTCTTATACCTCAAGGGCTACCATCCATTTACAAGCCACTTGACTGAAATGACTTATTCATCTGATTATTCATCTGCTACCATTTTACTGTGAACTGAGGGGTAATTAGTTGTTTTCACTTAGCAAGTTTAACTTTTTTTTTTTGTCTAGGAAATATAACAACAGCAATATCATTGCCCATTTGTTTTATGATAGAATAATTGAATGTTCAGTGGCTGAGTTATGAGACTGAAGAACAGGTAGTTTATCACAAGTGAATTGGATTACTGCTTTGCAGAACACAGGGGCAATGATGGTATCGCTTAATTATAAACTTCCAAGGCAATCTGCTCAGAGTTTCTTGGGAAGCCTTCAGAGGTGCAGGGCCAAACATGACCTTGAAATCAGTTGCTTAAGAGTTTCACGGACTCTTGGAATGCACTTCCCATGCTTTGTACCACTTTCAAGAAACACAGCTCGTCCGTAACAAATTAAGATTGCTTACTTTCATCATTTTATTGCTGGGAGACCGTAGGAAAGTGCTGTGTGCTCCAGAAACTGTGATTCAACAGGAGAAAAGTAAATGCTGAGATGAGTTTGAATTATCCACTGGCCTTGAAAAATCAGAAACATTTGAGATCCATTATAATTACAGTACAGTGAAGGGGAGCAATGCTGGAAACTTGCCCCACTGACATTCAGAGTTAATGATGGAAAAAAATGTGCCCTAAACGAGAACATAAACTTTTCTTGATTATTAGCAGTTATTTTTTATGAAGAATTATGAACACACACACACACACACAATCAACCCACGTAATGAATAGGCGTGATTATTAAACGTAACAGCTATGGTCCTTGGCATGCTGTCACTTTCAGGTGCTTTCCCTTAGCTATCTTTTCCTATGATTTCTTTCTCCCAACAATTATGGAACGTTTTTATAATAATAAAGACAATGGCTGTTTGTTCTCTTTCAATCGAGGTACTTGCTGTAACTTTTTATTCACCCTGTAGGAATTTTTATAAAGTTACCTATGTTAAACAAAACTGCAGCAAGTACTTTATATATACTCCATTTATTAGAAAGCACTGATTATCCAGATTTTAAGGGATATAAGGCTAGGAATATACCATGTAATATAACAAAAAGAGTCTTCTGTTTTCAGACCAGAGTAGTAAAATCATGTATACATCGCAAGGACAGATGCTGTGTTAATGTGCAATGGGGCTATGGTGGTAAGAAATGTTCATTGCCCCCCCCTCTTGAGCCCCTTGTCTGCCTCTTTACTATGGTGTAGTAATTCTGTTTTCTGTCTGGAATGTGTGCAAATATACTTGATAGTTCACGTGGTTCTACAGTAAATTAGTGCAATCATAAGGACTTTATGAACTTGCATGGTGATTCACAGTCATGGGTCTGGTTTAGAAAGAGCAGGAAGACTGAAGGAGAGGGATCTCACCATAAACATATCCTGCAGCTCTTGAGAGAATGCCATGTGAGGGTAAATCTTCAAAGCTTAGATTAACTCCTTTGATGACAGAAGTTTTTAGAAGCTTTTTAAATTCCTTTTTGATCTTTTGATGCATTTCGGAGCTTCACATCAAAATCCTTTTCCCTCTCAGCCCCCTGCAAAAAACAACAACAACAACCCCCCCCACACACACACACGAAAAAGAAAGCCACCAAAAAACCCAACCCTGCTAAGAACAGGGATGCTGTGAGGGTAACTAACCCATGTGTGAGAGGTTGGCATAGTTTACAAGAGCACCTTCATTCCCACTTGACAGCAGCATCTGAAACAGCTGTTTGACAGTATTTGGCACTATGTCAGGCTACTACAGATAGCATTTTTTCAGTCCACTGGGAACATGCTTAGAAAATTCTGCTATCCAGTGATGTATCTGAATGTCTTTTTCAATAGTATTTAGTGTGGCGGATGCTGTCAGCCATGTTACTTGGCACAGCCGCTTCCTGTGGATTATCCTGGGAGGAGGGCAAGCATCACAAGTTTTGCAAAGGAAAGGCTGGACACTCATTGTGTGGAATCTGCCTGGCAGAAGGCACATTGGTGGTGACCTGGGGAACAGAATATTTGTTACTGCCAATTCTATTGAGAGCAGCTGAAGTGCCTATTCTTTCTTTTTTTCCACGAATGAATGTTGTCTACTAAAATTCTCACATTTTATAAAAGACATTGGCTTCTGTGCAAAGGCTGAAATGTAGGAGAAAGGATTTATTAGCAATGTAAAATATATATTGAAGTGGAAAGCAAACGCTACTCAGATGGTGTTTTTACAGATGTTACATTACTGCTGGGGAACTAGAACAGATTAAACTTGTGCATACAAACCCTTGTTAGATCTTTTAAGCAGTGCACAAGCTTGCTCATGATTTATTCTGTTGGTTATTTTTATTTTCTCTTTTCCCTGCAACTGTGATGGATTGCCTGGTTAATAGTGCCTGGAACTCTGCCAGCATCAAATATAAAGTACACTTTTTTTTTTTTTTAACTTGCAAATTTATAAAGATTTACAAACTTGTTAGATGACAGCAGAATGTGCAACAAATTGATTCTGTTTTGAATTCTTTCTGCTGTACAGAATTAACTTGAAAGGAATTCAGGAACAAACGTTTTTCTATTACTAATTTCTGAATACTCTAGCTGGCAGATACTCTATTCAGTTTATTCCCATATTTTTGTATTGTATTAGGTCAGATGGTCTTTTTAACTTTGAAGAACAGGCTTCAGGGGGAGCAAGTTGCTTGAATAGGTGTGATCCTAGATGTGCTCAAATTTACAAACTTTCTAGAAGCTTCAATACTCCTTTATCCTCCTCCAAGTAAATGAAATAGAATGCTGAAAATACTTGACGGGATGGAACACTGCAAGATGAGGGGACACTTTGTTAAGCAAAGCGATTGGCTCTCTAATGTGTTCCCTTTCTTCAGGATATTTATTCCCGCTGGAAACCAAAAGAAACCACAAACCGATCTGTCAGCAATGATTGTGTGCTCAATAAAATGTGTGAGGTGTGATAGGGACAGGGCTTTGAGCAACCTGATCCAGTGAAACATATCCCTGCCCATGGTGACTGGGGGAATGACTAAATGATCTTTAATGGTTGCTTCCACCCCCCAAATTCTGTATGTTTAATAGCCACACGAATAGTAAATTCATTCATAGAATATTAAAGATTGAAATAGTCATTTATTTAGCATCACCTAAGGTCACGTGGTGGAAAATACAATGAAAGAGTAATGGATACTAAGCTGGGATTTGTAGAGTTTTATATATTGTTACTGTGTCACTATTAAAGCTTTGAACAAAACTGTATTGCTCTCTATCTTACAAATTTGGCTTTTGTTTTCCAAACAAAACTGTCAATTCCCTCTCAGATAACAAAGTTAGGTTTCCGTGAAGTGGAAAAGTCTGAAATTTTTAATGTCAATAGAGCACAAAAATGTGTTTGCATCTGTTATGAAATGATACAGTTCTTGTCCTCTTTAATCTGTAAACCTGCTTCACACACTGAATTCACTGGGACTATGCATACCAGCCCAGTAGCAATTATTCCAGTTACTAATGCAAAAACAGTGATTTCTCTGTAATCTTAGTATTTTCAAATTCATATGCTAAAGATGGCATTGGTCATCCTAGCACACCGGCATCCCCGCTGCATGGCTGATTGTTTCCTGTTACCTCCAAGTCACGTAGGTCCTATTCTAAAGCCAACCCCAAGTTGTTGAGGGATGTTGCTATTGTGCGTGTGCAGACTCCGTAGAACAGTGCTGGTTGCTGAGGGACTCAACCCAACGTTGCTCCAAGAAAAATTTTGCATGCGTGGAAACTGGAGTTTGCTTGGTGTCAAGCTGTGAAAATTAGGCTAGTGAACGCTGACATGAAAAATGTTTGTTGTCACTGTCAAAAACTTTTCCAGTGAAGCACCAGCGCATGACAGCATCTCTTTCCTATTCTTGTAATCATTTTCAAGTTTCCTAATTTCTAGAAACAAATATGCCTTTTGTTTTGTCTTAGATGACATGATTCTAATGTTCCCTTACAAGAAGCCGTTTTTCTCATTGTTAATTAGGAAAAAGCAATTCTAGTGACTGTTTTCTAAGTTATCCAGCAATTAAGCAACAAAATGTTTTTCTCTCTAGTGCTTGTTTTCAGAAGCAATAGGAGAGCTGAAGATGGCTATTAATCTTTTCTGTTATTTGCAAAAGATACAGTGCCCTCCCCCACCCGCTTTGATCTTTTTCTTTAGTACTGAGGTTGCCATTTTCCTTTTATTTTGTGTATTGGAATGCTGATGATATTCTGTGAGACTTAGCAAATAGATGTATTGGGCTAGCTGCAGCATTTCTCTTTAGATTACATCCCTTCATTTGCATGAAAAAATGTGCTTTGTATGGGAAGATATTTGTCTAATGCTTCCAAGGCCTCCGGCCCTTTACTGCACTTTCTAGCTATCACTTGCTTTTTAGCATACAGTTTGGGTCATTGATCAAAAGAATCACTAAGAGTGCTAAATGAACACTTCAGAAACATGAAAGAAGAAGGCAAAGTGCTTTTTTTTTTTTTTTTTTTTAATTAGTTATCTGTTTGTTTAATGATGGTTCCAGAGCTTATATTCCAGTCTGGCATCCAGTCCACAGAAGTGTCCTTGAGTGGGCTGGTGTGACTTATCCAGCATAAACAACACAAGTCAGCTTTCTCAAAGTGAAGCAAAATGTTTATGGCAGCCTGCTGAGAGGACACTTTCAAATCCTGTTAAGATCTTATGGCACAGCACTACTGGCTGCCTAAATAACAATTTAATAGGACAACTCAGTTTATTATTTTCTTGGCATTAGTATTGTATCCTTGATGATTTAACATAAGTGATAGATGGACTCAGAAAACCTATGACATTTTTCAAGTGGCTGAGCTCAGTCTTTGCAAGGCTAGTGTTATGCTGATGTGATGGGTGAAGATGCCCCAGTCATTAGTGGAATGAGGGAGAATTTCAGAATGGTAATTCGCATGGTCTTGAGCTCCCTCAGCTAATCTTCTAGTATACACATCTGCTTTTGAACTTTTCTCTGCTTTGCTTTTCTTCTCTTTTAGGTAAGCCCACCACTCTGGGTGCTAGAGGAACAAGTCAGGAGTCAGGAATGGTGTGAACAATACATATGAATGCTTTGTGTACCGGAGGCTGATATTCATAGATGGGGGACAAAGAGAGGTTGGCTAAGGCAGTCTTAACTACTGGTCAGGTATATCCAGAACTGTGAGCCTGAAAAGCCTGTGTACACCTCCTGCCTCTGCCAGTCAGGGCTAAATCCTTGTAGGTTCCCCACTTTATGGCTGCCCTAAGGTTTCCCTTGGCCACAGTCTGTTTGTTTGTATCACGTAATTGTAGTTTCCCTAGAAAAAGTTGCACAGGTAGGCATCCAGGAGGATTTTGAATATTTCCAGAGAAGGAGACTTCATGATCTCTCTGGGCAGCCTGTTCCAGAGCTCTGTCACTGTCACAATAAAGAAGTTATTTCTCATGTTCATATGGAACTTCCTGTGTTCCAGTTTGTGCCCATTGCTCCTTGTTCTGTCACTGGGCACCACTGAAAAGAGCCTGGCCCTGTCCACTTGACTCCCACCCTTTAGATATCTGTAAGCACTGATGAGATCTCCTCTCAGTCTTCTCTTCCCAAGACTGAACAGTTCCAGCTCTCTCAGCTTTTTTTCACAAGGGAGAAGCTCCAGGCTTCTCATCCTCTTGGTGGCCCTATGCCCAGGAGCACTTTATTCCTATCACTTTTTTAGCAACTTGTGTCTAAGACCTGTCTCCTTGAAGGTGTTTTATTTGTGAGGCATATGACGAACATGAGAGCTATCCCAAACATGTTAGCATTGGCTTTATCAATACACAGTGAAGGGAGCAGTGGGAATGCTGCCTCACCCCACCAGTGAGGGCTGATCTGAAGTAACTACAAATGATGTGGGAGATGATGGGGTAAAACTTACTCCATGGCACAAAGTCTAACTGTGATGTTTGAGGTAAGGAAATTAGGAGGAGTCCTATGAGTTTCAGACTTTGGGAAACTGTTCCATCTGTAACTTCAATAGACTGATAAGAGCAAGCAAGAGTGAGAAGCCTCTGTCATATTGGCTGGCCTATCCTCATGGGAGTCACTGGATGGCCTCAATACCGGCTTGTGCCTGTAATAGAAGTTCTAGCTGCAGAGCTAATATTCTTCCTTTTCTGCTGACCTGCTTTGAGGTTTTATTCTTGCTCACAGGCATGGGACAGGGATCTGTAGCATGTACTTTCCCTAGGATCGATCATTCACATTAAAAGTATTCTGGGTGAGGTATCTTCACCGTTGTTCCACTTGGGCACATCATGAGTCTTGTGCATGGTGTGACACACTTCTGGAGAGTGCACCTACTTATTACAAAGGCTTTAATGCTAAGGGGGGGGGCTAGCATCAACCCTTGATGATGGAGCTGGCATTTAGTTTGGGTCACTACATGAGCTGTTCTTGCATTTTCAAGTGTATTGTAAGCAAAACCTTTCTGATTAAGGCTAACCCTGCTGTTGCAGAAAAATAATTTAAAGACAAAAGAATGATTTGTTCGTACTCTTTGGACAGTACTGTGTACAATCTCCCTGTTGGGTGAGGTATTCTCTGGCTATATAAGGTCGTCTTGCACTGCTAAAGCCTTTGCATTCTAACACTTCAACCATGCACAGAGCAAGCCCAGCTTATTTGACACAGCTGCTCTTATTGGTTTTAAACTGACTAGTATTTAAGTTTCTTCTTTGTGAAAGGCATTAAAAAAATCCAAATTGCTGCTATTAATGAGATATGATCTACTCCAGCACATTTCAGAGATTTGGTTCACTAATCCATTACATTACACTCCCATATGTTGCAGTATTCTGCAAGTAGAAAAGTAAAGTACGAGATGAACTTTTAAGTAAGGTTTACTTAAGTACAAGAAGCTTAACGTGAATGGATTTTATGTACATATATGTATCCTGCTTTTATTTGCCTGGCAGAGCCCTCAGCCAGGACTTAGGAAGGCGTTGTTCTAGCAGTTGTACAAATGCGATGTGAGAGTCCCCGCTTCAAAGGACATTGGCATTTACTGATGGGGAGCATATGCTGGGATGTGGATGTCAGGGTCATGCACAGAGGGGGAATTCAAAGCAGTGGCGGGGCTTTACGCTCACCCAGATAGCTGTCAGCTGACTTGTGGTTGCAACACTGTGGTTTTGGGATAACAGTTCTTATTAAGTCCCATTCCAGGTACCTCTGTCTTCTTTATAATTTAGGACTTTGTTTGTGTGTAGTGTAAGTACGTGTTAGATTTTCTATATGCTACAATTAACCCTTTCTTTGAAGGAGCAGAGAGCAGGAGGAACATGTTTTGAACTGGCTCTGATGTATGTGTTTTAAATAAAAAAGATTTCTTTAAAGTGAATACCGTGACCCAGAGCAGAGGTAATTTCTATGTGGGGAAGCTAATTGTCTCATTTTGCATAACTCAGAGAGGATGTGTTTGGGGTTTTTTTTTGTTTGTTTGTTTCTTCTTTCTTGTGAAAGCCTCTGTACAGGATTTCACCGAGGGCAGAAGCTCTGACAGCCGATGGACAATCTTAGCGAAAGGAAGAACATATGAGGACACACTCATAGGGTACTGGGAGGCGCCCTTCTGCATTTCTTCTTGCCTTCTTTGTTGTTGTTGTTGTGTGGAGGATTCAAGTTTTAGATAGGTAGGAGGAGGAGTCTGTTTTGGTTTTTAGCTTAAATTCTGATGCAGATTGCTTTATTGCATATTAAAAATCAGTTCTTTCAAGCTGTAATCAAAGATATGAAAGTTTAATTCATAGCTGGAACGTAGTTTAGAACCAGGAGAGACCATTAAGATAGTAATTTCTAACCTCCTGCATAATTACTACTTGCTGTTGTGGAGTGAAAGAAGAAAGCTGTTGTGTTGTTTTTTGGTTTTTTTTTTTGAGAAAGATCATTAAAAGCCAAACACATTTAAAACTAATTATAAATACATTCTGAAGTACCTCTGATGAAACTGAAAACATTAAAGTGCTCTGTCCTGGTCATCCATACAAAAAATATTTGAGTTGTGTCTTTACTTTTTCAAGAGTGCATCAGAATAGTTTACATAATGATCAAAGAAAGGAAGTTGGGAAAAGGCTTGGCATTCTTAATCTCTTTTTGCTGCTAATATATTTGGCTTTTTAAAACTTTAAGTTGTATCAAAAGGTCGATATTATTCACAAATTTGGGCAAAAAAGAGAAGAATGTGAGATTTGCATGATATAAACTGATGCTATATTGTGCACACTGAGTGTTAGCTCATTCTAAACACTTTCCAGTATGATATTTCTCTTTTTTAACTTGCAGAATGTTGAACTTGAAGATTCCTGCTACTACATACTTATTATAAAATCAGTATACTTATGTATCACTTTCACTAGGTAAACGTTAAAACAAATGTCCAACCAGAATTCTTAATGCCTTACCCTGTAACTACTGATTTAAGTATCATCAGTTACAGTTAAATATATCTTCTGTAATAACACGGAAAGTGCTGTAAGATAATTGTATCACCTGCGTGTAGTGCCAAGTAGCACAGATTAAATTTACATACATGCAGTAGAATTTAGGAAGAATTGTGATGTCACTGCATAAAAAATTAAGGTCAAGTTTTATTCTAGGCCATCATCTTCTCTCATAGTGTTTTCAGTGGGCTGATTTCCACTGAAGTAAGACTTTTGGCTTCGTAGTCTGAATCTGAAGAATACAATAAAATATTTCTTGTCTTCCTTATAGGCCATTTAAGTTATAGTGCATGTTTACATGGCTGTTTTCTGACAGTGCATTAAGGACACATGCATTAATTTCCCATAAGATCTATGGATGTGAGTTGGGACTTGCAGGCTGAAATTTTCAAGTAGAAGGGCAGTAAGAAAACAGGAGATTTTCTTGATTATTCCAAGGTTTGGCTTCAAAGGTATGTTTCTCCATGAAGTTAATATTCAAGTGAAAGGTCAGTGGCATCTGCAGTAGGGACTGTATTTCATGAACCTTAATTGAACCACTCCTTCTCAGATATAAATCTTCCTTTAGCAGTGACACTTATGGTAGGAAATTGTATGTGGGTAAGGTTACTACCAGTTTGTTCTTTTTCCCTGATCATGTCTTCCGTTTTGGAATTCTGGAGCTCTGTTCAAGCAGATTTATGGGAGAATTGGTGCACTTTGAAATTATTATTTTTTTTTTCTTCCAATTCCTGTCAAAGGAAGGAGCTGAGCCATAGCTTCTGCAGAGATAGGCAGGAAGCTGTAAGGCTTGTCAGGCTGAGATGCCCAGTGCAAGGATGAGAGGCCAGCAGAAGGCTGCTGTTGTGTGTGCGGGGCAGCAGCACAGTGCCTGCAAGTGTTGTTTAAGAGGTATGGAGGGGAAGGGAGAAGAACATAAGAGCTCTGTGTTGGGAGTTGAGTAAACTATGCATTGTAACCTGATGCACAGTGAGGTTTCCATTCTCCTACCATTCTTTTTTATGTTGTGGTTTTCATGTACTCATCTTTGGAAGCTGTAATTCTGGGTAGTGTTTCCAGGATGTGCTGTGCACCTGGCCACTGTCCCTTTCCATCCATGAGAGCTAGCTATGGATCTGATAGGAGATGGTGGAGAGAGGTGGTCAGTTGTGGCAGTTGTTACAGGTGGCAGTGAGACCCTAAGGGACAGAGAAACCTGACTGTGGTCATCAGACTTTCACAATCCTGCTCTTTGCAGAAAGGAGAAAAAAAGTTGGAACAATGCGATCTGGAGAACAAAATCACAGATAATGTGTAGACAGAGGGAAGAAGGCTAGGAGACACCACTGTACTCAGAAGGAGCACCACAGGGACACAGCGGGAAGGACTGATTTATCTGGATCCCATTTAAAGGGTGATTTGACATGATAGCATGAGAATTGGTTGTATAATGTGTAGTCTACTCAGGTCTGTGTTTTCAGATCCAAGCAGCAGTCTGTCATCTTGATAGAGTTTTCTGTAAGGGTGGATCTTGAAAGGCAGCTCCAAAAGTGAGTCCCTTTTTTTCCTCATGAAGGTTTCCACCTTCTCTTTCATGAAGGCCCACCTGATCAGTAGCTGGCTTGCATTTGTGTAAGCACTTACCTCCGTCAAAGCAGAATCCCTGGCAGTACTCAAATCCTTTCTTTCCTGAGTTGCCTTTGCTGAAGTTATTGAAATCCTGACAGCTGTAAGCCTGACCTAAAGCCCCTCACAGATGGTGTGCGTCAGTGGGGTTGGGATCAGTATCCTTGAAATACTGGTGCAAAAACTGTGAGATTGGCTTAGCTGCCAACTGGAACTCTGATTTAGAGCAAAGTTGTATTTCTAGGTTTAATTATCCCAAACGCAATCCGTTATAAATCAGATAGATGCAACTTAAAGAAGATGATATAAGAAGTTATAACTCAAATGAAATCTGAGGTTAAACCACCCTGTAAATGGATCCAGAGAGCCTTAATTCTGCTCTGTGGTGACAACAGAAATAGCTGCAATGTCACACAAGTACTCTCCTTTAAACAACTCACAAGCGAATGTGTGTAGTCGCCCTGCTGCCTATATACACCCTGTGCTTGGGTGTCCATGAGAAGGAAAGGTTCTGGGGCTATTTCGCTCACCCTAACAACATCATCTGCCAGCATTCACAGCAGTCTAAGCATGAACATACACAGTACTGAACACGTATAAAAACCAAACAAAAAATAAAACAGAGAAAACCTACAAAAAAGAACAACCCCTTCCAAATGCATTAAATAACAAATAGTTTGTATATGCTGTCATCTCTCTGTGTTCCAGCCTGAAATTCATTTCCTCTTTAGTGTCTTCCCAAGATTTACTTTGTAGATAGGTGTTTGTATGTTCTAGCAAACAGTTTAAGAACCGTTTTCCCCACTGAAGATTATCCTTTTTGAGAGCACTTATTAGACCAGTCAGGTTTCTGAAACGCTGAGCAATTTATTTTGACTTATTTATTAGAGAAATTGATAGCATAAGTGAAGCATTTTATTGTAAGCAGTTTCTTTATCACTGAAAAATGAATGAGGTACGACATGTTGCTTTTGAATTCTGTTTCAGCCAGAACTGAAAATTAGCCTTTATGGTGCTTTTTTGATATTACTGGAAAGCAGAGGGAATGGATATATATATTTTTTAAAAATCTTTTTTTTTTTTTTCCTGTGGAATTCTACACAGAGGCTTTCTGACAGTCTTGAGTACTGAAACAACATTTTGAGGCACTGCTGTGGTATTTGAAAATGTGCATTGGTCTTGGAAACAAGTGCAGATTAAGTCAGTGGCATCAAGTTAGTGAAGAATGAAGCCACAACGTCCATGCAAAGTTCAGCATCATTGGCCTTTGCATTTCCAGTGGCTTAAATGACCTAAATCAAGGAGATGAGGAAAAGAAGATATCGCAGAAGGAGTGCAGAGCAATGGTACATTGCTTGTACTTCCTTTGGAAAATGATTTGCATCAGCCATGAAGCAGTTTGGTTGGTTGAGAAATGGCACAGACTTTGGAGAGGTGTATGCAGCAGTGAATTGTTCTCTAGAATGCTTCCTGAAAAGACTGGAAACAGCGAACAGAGGGCAATCTTGAGGATTATGGAGTAATGTTCAGTGTCACCACAGGCTCTGTCACTTAATTCCTTCTAATCCCATAATTAGTTTTCTTTTGTATTTAGAGGTTTCATTTTCCCACTAATTTGCTTAATTCATTGTTTGTCTTCCTGTAGCTAATTCATTTATTACCATCTTATTTATATTGTAGATACATTTTAGTTGTAACTGGTTTCGGGCTACTGAGGTTTATCCTCAAAGACCTCCATTTAGTTTGTGTTCAGTATTTTTATGTCTGCCACAGCAGTCATAACTAGGAAGGATATGGAGAGGAGTTGTAGCATCAGATGGAAAAAATGTACTGTCAAATAGGATTTTTTTGTGCTCTGTAAGTTATTAATATAGTATTTGATAAATTAATTTTGTTTTTTATACTTACCAGGTGATGTGCTGCATTGTTCTAGAGGAAATTTGATTGTATGGTATTTACTCTTGATATTTAGAGGTTCTATGTTATGATTATCAGCTACTGTTTCATCTCATCAAAAAGCTGCAGGTACTTTCTAAAGTCTTTAATTCTGTTGGCAGTGAATTTAAGGGTACTTAACCACAAAGGTATAATGTGAAAATAGTATCTGGAAGGTCTTTCTCTTTTTCTACTTAGAAGAAATAATTGCCCCAGATAATAAGTGCTGCAGTCACAGCTACTGCAGCACTGTGAAGGAGAAGCAGCAGCTTATGAAGCAAAGCAATCAGTGACCATGGTTTGTCCTTTTGTCATGGGTCAGGGATGCTGCCAGGGCTGGAATCACAGGTCCTTTTTTTCCCTGCAGCAGCCCCTCAGTTCTGATTACCCAGCTGCTGTTGAGCAACGTCTGTGACTCCGTTTCCACTTGACACCATTTCCACTCGTGGTTACCATTTAGCGAGAAAAGATCATTTCTATTTCTTGCTACTTGAAACTTAGAATTGTCTCTTGGCTGCTTTTCTACCCACTGCGCTGCGCTGATTTTAATATTGTAGTGAATTCAGGGTATGAACAGAAAAATATGTCTGCCAAAAGCTGGTTTATCCATTTTCAGATTTCTGATCATCGGTCAGCGGTCAAAGAGGCGCTAATTATTTGATGCTGGCTGACGACTGAGGGAATGACGTTCAAAGGATGCAGAACATTGTAGGAAAGTGTTCATCAGTAAGTTAAGTAAGGAAAGAAGTAAGCAGTGTGAGGCTCTTCCAGGGTTCAAAAGGGTCAGCCATAATCTGAACTGGCTGAGGCAAGGTCAGATGTCTCTGCTTAGTGATGTCCTAATTAGTAATGCTACTGATGAACTATGAGAGCAATACTGGCAGTCTGATGTTAATCATATGAACCTAACTCACTTAATTGGATTGTGTTTTGCCACTTTGCAAATCCTAATTATACAAAGAGGCTATTTAGCAGCAAACATGCTTTAACTCTACGGAAGATTTTTTTCCCTTGTCATACTGTTCTTCATTAAAAGAAGAACATTTCTTTACTTTCAAGAAGGATTCTTTCACTTGAGTTAGAGAGCAGATATGGGGCTTTTATTTTTTTATTTTTTTATCTTAAATCAATATTTACTGGTAAAATCCTGCTGGTTGGGAGTTTCTACAGTTTCTAAAGAGATGATATGAATGGGAGAACATTGTCACAAAATAA
This sequence comes from Gallus gallus, assembly GCF_016699485.2. NCBI lineage: Eukaryota > Metazoa > Chordata > Aves > Galliformes > Phasianidae > Gallus > Gallus gallus. Next base: position 28,598,242 of record NC_052535.1, on the reverse strand, counting down.
CAGTCTCCTGCTGATTCACAAAAAACCAAAGCAGAGCGAAGTTATTGACTGCAAAGTGGGGAGACATTGATTGTTTGACAGTGTTTCCTTACAATGAGGTTGTAAGTTACTCTTCCTTTCTGTTAGTCCAAATGAATAATATAGATTTATTTGTTTTGCTATGTGGGCGTCGGTGCAGCAGTGAATACTGCGTTACTGTCTAATTGTATTCTGTTTGAGCTATAAAACAAATCGACTGATTTGGGTTTCTAGAGGTAGAGGACCTCAGGCTCTCTATCCCTACTGTGTTGTTCAGCAAATCCGGCTGCCTCCTGCACAAGGTTGTATTAATAACTACATGATCATGTTTTCTCTCTGGGGTGGTACATTTCTGTGGCGTTCAAGGACCAGAGAAGGTTTGACTCTGTCTCTTCTAGTTTCTGGGAATGGCTCTTTCTTGCTTTAGCTATCTTTTCATCTGTATATCTCTCGTTCGTGGTCATCCTGACTAGCATCTCTTATATGGCAGGCAGCACAGGGACAGGCAGTAAACTTTCTCTTCCTGATGCTGAGTAAAACAAACTGGAGGGTTTTCCCAGTGCCCACTGGATGGAAAAGATTGACTCCTGACAGCCAACATGAAACCTCATCTTCAAACGACTGCATTGGAAGAAATGTCCCACTCGGTTATTACTGCCTACATGGTGTCTGAGTTCAAGCAGTCTTCTTTATCTATTTCTTTTTAATTTTTTATTTGCTCCTGCTGAGATTGTTTACTCTGAAATATTTGTCTTTAGGGTGGATTGATCAAAAGTACAAGTGTTGGCCTAAACTGGCTCCCACTGAAAGCAGTGGTGAAGCTCCCATAATGGGAGTGGTTGAACTGAAACTGCTTGGTAAATTATGGTAGTGCAGCTTCTCTCACAAACACAGCCTCTTTCCTTTATGAGATGGGAATACACCATACAGTGCTGCAGTGAGTGGAGTTCCCTTGAAGCATTATAGGCACGTATGCCTAGTACTCAAGCAGAACTAATTAGTCCAGCTCATCAACGCTGTTTCTCTGTGCCGACATGATTTTAAGGAACCCTCTTTGTAGCTGTTGGTGTGTCACTTTGTGCACTAACTTACTTGGCACTTCCTTGGAAATCTTAAAATCAATAGAGGGTGAACATGCCCGCAGAAAGCTCTGTTTCATCACTTCAGTACCCCTTTGTTTCTAGATGGCAACTGTATGCTTGTTCCCACAAAAGACAGATGTACTTTTCTTTTCCAGAAATACAAATGAAGATAACAGCTACCACAGACAGCAGCTCTGATAGGCTCCTTCTGTTCTCAGTAGTATCCAGATTGTTTTCTTCATGCACCAATCCCAGAATTCCCAGAATTCCTCTTTTGGAGAATCAAAGACGACTTTAGTGGATTGGTGAGTAATTGCAAGTCGGCAGGTAGAGAACCTTAAGAGCACTTGTGTTTTCTTAACACATTTCTTTTTTCCAAAAGAAAAACTAGTCTGTGATTTCAAAAAATTGCTCTTGTCCTTTAAAGGGTTTTTTTTGTTTGTTTTTGGTTTTTTTTTGGAGAATATTTCCAGAAACAGGTATTGGAATATTTCTGAGTAAAACAAACAAACAAAAAACCCCTATTAAAATAAAAGAAAAACAAATAAGCCAAGCACTAAGAATTCTACCAGCTTAATTCTTGAGTTTTTTGGAAGAAAAAAAATGCTGCTTTTCCATGTGGGATCTTTAAATCTGTAAAGTAGCCCTACACACACCTGTCAGATGTTACCTAGGTCCCTCTTTACTCTGATTTTGTCTCACAAAGCTGCTTCTAATGGAGTTCTTAATGCTTTTGCTCATGGAGATCTGCAGCCTTCAGAGGCAGAGACCTAAACACACACCTTGTTGTGACCTGCAAGTAGGTTAGGCTGACACAAAACTGTAAGTAACCTAGGGGAGGAAAAATAAATACATGGTGCTTCCATGGTGCACTCAGAAACCTTTGTGTCCTTCCTGGCCAGGCAGGTTGCAAACCTGGTCAGTGAGTGCTACTGCTCATCCCTCATACAAGCACCTTTATTTCTTGTCATGGGAACCTGAACAAAGTGATGGGGTAGGGTAGAAGAAAAGTGTCTGTTTGACACAGTAAACCATCTACGATACAGCCACTTAGATGTTGCCTTGCTACCTACTACCCCATTATCTATCTCCTCTGTTCTCAGACAGCTGGGGCACCAGTATCTATCTAATTGCATTTTCTTCCGCTTGGGCATCTGCCTTTAATTTTTCATCACGTTACAGATCTAATTCAGTCTATGATATTTCAAAAGAACTTCTCACTATAGCATTTCAAATGCTTTACAAAAGAAAGGGCCATGAGAGGAAATGAAATACGGTCAAGGACTTTGTGCTTTCTTTTTTCTTTCTTTTTTTTTTTTTTTTCCTATTATGGTTAGCTTGTTATTTCCATGGAAGGTCTTCTCAAAAACAGTATGTGGATTTCACTCTCTGAGAATGAACTACAATAGAGCCAAGTGTGATATCTCTTGGCAGATTGCTCCATGCCTTCCTACTTTTGTAAATGATCTGTTGTCAGATGATGAACATCTGATCATCTCCAGCTGTGGGATCTCAGAGGTGTATGACAGTGAGTCTGAAACACAGTGGATTAGCTGCTTTTGAGGTATTGACGAGCAAAAATACCAGAGAATCTATGCCCATATCACCTCCAAAAGAGAGAATTAAAACAAAAAAAAGTTCTAAATTTCAAATGGTATATGTAACAGCTGTATTGTAAAATTGCTTAGAAAGCTGCTTTACATCTTGAGAACTGGTCAGTTGAGGTGAGCTTCCAGTCTGTGTGGATCAGATGAGACAAGATACAGTTTCCATCCTCAAGTTTAGCTCTTGGCGTGCTGCAGGTATGAGTCTCACTATCCTGGGGGGCTGAGCCCTGAGCTCTGAGTCAGTTTTCAGGGCAGTGATCTACTGAACGTAAATACTGTGTCACAATATGTTTAGCAGAGGGCAGCAAAGGAGTTAAGTGCAGCATACTATATACATTCCTACGTTAATCTACAACACTGTGGGGAAATAAGATATGAATCAAAAATAAAATCAATCACCTCGAGAAAATATCTCCTAACCTAAAAGTAAACTCTACCAAATAAAACTATAAATACTTCTGTGTTTTCCAGTACTGCTAGATTATTAGATTTTTAAAAAAATCGGTGTTGAAAACTCCTGGCATGATCGTAAGCTCTTCTTTTATTAGGTAAACAATCCTTTTTCTCTCTCTCTGAAGCAAACAGGCTCTTGAGAGTGATTAATAATTTATGGCAGAGAAACTGTAATTGTAGGTAGCATTTTTGCCCTGTTAGTGTTTTAAAAAAAAAAAAAAAACTAACAAAAAACTGACTAACCTATATGCTGAGGGAAACGGGCACCCTTCATAATAGAAATAACCACTACCTTAGGAAATGTTGCAGATAGATGGCTACCACATACTATGCACAGGAATAGGTGATTAAAACTGAGAAACGGAAATAAATATGACCCTCACCTTAGCAGGCTTCTGAGCAGAGGTGTAACTTAATTCTTGTGAATACTGAATAAGTTTTTGTGAGGGCAGGGTCTTGGTTTGCAGTGCCTCCAGGGTGCTGTAATTGCTGTGCTTTTGCAGTGGTGCTCAGAGACTGCAGTCAGAGTCATGGGCTCTTTGTGTGATGGGTGGCGGAACATGAGCTGTAGAAGATAGTGTGAGCTGGGGTGTTTTGTTGTCAGGCTTTGATCTCCAGGCTGAATGTACTGAAATATGTTGACTTACTGGGGTTATGAAGTGCAAAGGTTCAGTGCAGTCGAGGTGGAGACAGGGTCTATGGTAGCAGTAAGAGCAAGTGAAGTGATGGGTATGTTAGACAGTGACACAAAATTACACAGGAAATATTTAATTGGCGTTATCTAAACAGAGGTACATCTTTCTCCTAACCTTGAATGTACTCTAGTTGAATTACTTGCAGAAGGACATGGCAGAAATAGAAGAGATTCAGAAGGCAATGGAAATTATTAGAAGCAGAGGGGCTAACAAGCAAAGAGGTATTTATAAGGCTTGCTTGACCTAGTGAAGGAAGGAGATGTTAGGGTTATATAAAATATGAACTGGTATGGAGAAGCTCAGTCTTTTTACTCTTTCATATAATAAAAAAAACAAAGGAACACTGAAATTAAAAGGCAACAAGTTTAAAACAGATGAAGAGAAACATATTTTCATGCGACATTTATTCAATCTATAGGAATTGCTGAGGCAGGATGATGCTGTTGCCAGTAGATTGGTTAGAAAATAAAAATGAGGAGACACGCATGAAAAGAATTTCAGTTACATAAGCCAGGAAAATAGTTACAGTATATAAGCAATTAATCAGCCTTCAAGGGAAAAATAATGATCAACTGCTGGGTGCAGGAAGACTTATCTGAGCCTTGAATTCTTAAAGAGGCAAAGCTGCTCTTTAATTCAATAGAATTTGGGCTAATTAAGGACTGTGTGATGGGTTTCATCATTCCACCTTTTCCACATGATCACATAATTAGCAAAAAGTATATTTAACTAAATACTGCCTACTGTCCAGTGCCTAAACACAGGAGAGAGTGCTAAGCACCAGCTCGTTGTCCCTTATTCTTCTGGAGTATGTTCTCATGAAACAGTCAGCTAACACTTGGGCTTGGCATGTAGGAAGCATCCTACCCTGTAATGCTCAAGCCAGGTTACTCTGATAGTCTCCAATGGGCCAGGCTTCAGCAGACAATCCTTAGGCAAGGATCCAGTCTTGGGAAGCGTAACACCAGAGGTGAGGCTTCCAGCATGGGCACAAAAGCTCATGGTAAGATATGAGTTAACATGCTTTTTCTTGTAGGGCACACAAGCTCTGTCATGTTAATACCAGTATTCTACTTAGAAAATTACAGAATGTAAAGTTTTAGCAGTTATGTTCTCTTTGTTTTGTTAATGTCAAAAAAGGTGTTTACAACTGCGTGCCCATGATGTGGAATTGAATGAATCTACATTGTGAAAATACAGATCTGCCTGCCTGCCACGTTTATTAGCTTCTAATGTTAAGTATTATTCTGGAAGAAAAGCTGCAATATTCCACAAGTTTTTACGGTCTTCACAGAACAAATCTTGAAGTCAAAAAGATTCTCTCTTCTTGTCTTGGGTCTCCTTTATGTTAGAATCATAGAATCTTTAAGATTGGAAAAGACCTTAAGGTCATCTTGTCCAATCATCCATCCTCCACCAATATTACCTGCTAGACCACATCCCAGAGTACTACATCTACCCTTTCCTTAAACATCTCCAGGGATGGTGACCTCCCCCACCTCTCTGGGCAGCCTGTTCCAGTGCCTCACCACTCTTTCTGAGAAGAAATTCTTCCTAATATCCAACCTGAACCTCTCCTGGCACAACTGGAGGCCATTTCCTCTTGTCCTGTCAATTGTTACCTAGGAGAAGAGATTACTTGGCTTAAAATTCATTTAGAAGAAAATTGCTTCATATTTTTGAAGCTAACCTTATTTCTGCAAATTATCTTTTATGTTTTTAAGCATTTTTCTTGTGAGGATGTCACATTGGCTGCTTGTTTTGTATGCTATAACATTCAGTAGCAATTTAGCTTTCTTCCTCTAAAAACAATTTTCAGGACCTAATTTTGCATATACTTGTGGAGAGAATGGATATGAAAGCTGATGTGATTGCCTGTGTGTGAGCCTACTTCAAAGGTAAAACAGTCCTCACTCGGTTCTCTTTGTCTGTAAATCAAGGAGGCTCACATTAGATGGGCAAACTGACAGTGGCTGCTCCCAGCTCAGGCAAGTCCCCAAGCCTTTATTATCCTGACATTGTCTTGCAGGTCAGAGGCAGCACAGCAAATTATTGTGATAAATGTCAATAGTTAACTTAACTGCCATTAACATTTTCTGTGTTGTAAACCTGAAATTAAAGACTAGGGGTGTCTCTTTTATTATTCTCTGTGCATTATATCAGGCTTTGGCTCACGGAAAAAGGAAGAAGTGACTTGAAAACCTTTTGCAAAATATACGGTGGCCCACTGCTTTTCATTGTCACCTGTCACTCTGCATGAGCAAGGCTGCCCTGCCCAGCACGATGCTGACCCTGACAATACGGATGCTCTCCTTTGCAGCTGGGAGGCACGGAAGTGGCCAAACCTCTCAGGGCTGTTTGAAATTCCCGAAGGTATCGCTGTTAACTGCAGTCTTTTTTTGAATGACATCCATGAGCAGAATGGGCATCTTGTTTTACAGATGACACAAAAACCTGAATTCATATTAGAGCTTCCTAAATCCCAGTGAAATTCTAACCCCGGTCATTGAGGCTGGGCAGGAATCCAGTTCTTAAATGATCTGTAGCTGTTTCTTTTGTGCGGCACCTGCCTCTGTTTTGAAGAAGTATGATATTAAACTTTTTCCCGCTTAAGAGGAAATCTGCTCTAAAAAGGTGATCTCCAAGACTTGTTTAGAATATGCACTACAACTCTTCCATATGCAGGCAAGCTCTATGAAAGGAAACAAAATTATGGAGCTGGAGGAGATGGGCAGGAAACATAATTTCCCATTGAAACTTCAGATTTTGTGACCTCCATGTACCTATGGCATATTTGGAGTTTTCAACAGTGACACGTGGTTTCATTTTTACTATTATTATTACTTATTATTTTCAGTGTAGTAAATAATGGCTTTTAAATGTTGATGTTATGGTGAGTTGGTTTTATTGTTTGCGAGTCTAAGCGTGTGGGCAAGGCATTACCTAACAATATCTGCTTATTTTTCACAAAGTTTCATGCCCTGTGGGTACTGTGAAATAAGTGCAAATCCATGATTCAAGGGCTGAAATTTTAAGTATCACCACAGGCCACTTCAATTAGGAAATGTTTTCTCCTGAGAGCACAAGGACATAATTAAAGGGACGTGGATTTGCATGCCTTGCCCTCCCACAATCTTTCAGCAAAGAGAGTGACACAGTTTTGTTAGCAACTACAGTCAGATATTAATGTTCTTGCATAGAACCAACCAAGCAACCCCCACCCATCCCTCATGGAAATCAGATGTTTGGGGAAGAGCAAAAAAGGTATTCCCTTTGTTTGCAGATGGCTAATTCTGACCTGATGTGAAGTGCCATGCTAATGAAATGGTCTGCATGTCCCACTGTGACACTGCTCTTGTCCTGCCTACCTTCAGCCACTTGTGCAGGCTGCAGTGGTGGAGACTTTCACACCGATGAATTCAAGGGCAAAGTGAACGTTTTAAAGAAGAGTTTCTTCATCATCTCTTGATTATATCATTAGATGAGAGATGAAGTACCTTGTGATTATGTTTTTAAGAAGATAAATTCAGTTATCTTTAATTGTTGACAGATGCAGGTATTTTTGTTAGCAATTAACTGCAATTCACAAGGAAAATTAAAGTTCTCTTTACGTTATCTCTGATTTGTTTAAAAGTTATTTTAGGACTTTTTTTTAATCATCATGGGTTTTAGGTTAAAGATCAGTGTAGGCTTATGGTCTCTCTGGTTATTTCCTATTTTATTTTTTCTGCTTATCTTAAGAATATTTGGCATAGCTGAAATCTTCCTAGGCTTCCTGTGTTTAATGTCACAGATTACTAAGGACTTTAAGGGTACCATGAAACTTTACTGAGGTTTTTTTTTTAGAGAATAATAATAAAAACAAATAAATGAAAGCTAAGGAATGTTCTGCATTAATCCATCTGTCATATTAGCCTTTAAAATGAACTTTATTGTGTACCAAGAAATGAATTTTGGTAGACGTATTGCTCAGTATGTACTAATAATCTGTGAAAACTTATTGCAAATTTCTTGAGGAAATCATACAAAATTTGCATTACAAGACTTAACTCAGCGTCATGCCATCCTGATCTTTCTCTCTCTGTTGGGACGGTTTGCTTAACAAAGTGTATGAGTTCAAAGGTGGAGCAAAAAGAAAGAAATCCTACTGTGAATGGCCTTAATACCACAACTTCTCTGTAACTGATATTATGTCATTTTCTCGCAGCCTTTGCGAGTGCCCCGCGATGATGCAAGATTTCATTTTTCTCTTCTCCAAAACCACATGCTCTTTTTTGCCAAACTGCATTTCATGTTCATGAAATAAGAATGAAGCTCTTGGTGGGGTGTTGGCGCAAATTTATTTTGTAAATCTGAGTGCTCTGAAAGAGAGGAGCTTTATTTGGCTCCTTCCAGTGTCTCTACTGAGTTGCCAGCAGGTTTTCAGTCAGTGTTTTTCCATGTCTTTTTACACCTTCAGTCTATTCAGAAGTTTGAGGTAACCACGCTGCTCCACTGGTTTAACTGATTCATTGTAGAGTCCTGGAAGAGTTGAAAACATGAACAAAAATCCATCCAAGAAAAATAATTACGGGATTTGGAGGAGACAGGTAGGGGACCTTGTTTCCTGTATGAGTACGTTTCGTTGGCAACTCTACTATCGTTTCCCTGTTATAAGGGAGAGTGACATTAACAGAGGCTCTGCAAGTTTTGGAAAATTTGAGCTCTTGAGTACATTGTCTGTGTAACTCTGTGTTGCAACTGATCTTAAACCTGGTCAGCTGTTTAAAATTCTTTTTTTTTTTTTTTTTTTTTTTTTAGCATGCAGGAAATATTTTGATTAAACAAAACAAACAAACAAACAAAAAAAGGCAGTGCATTCAACCACTTTTTTTTCCTCTTTGTTTTCCTGTACAATGTTATGGTGGTATTAAATGTTCAGCCTGCTTTGAACATTTGATCTGAAAATGAGAAAACCTCCTAGGCTTCATAGTGAAAGCACCTGATACTGGAAGTGAACAAAAAATAAATACTACAGAAATATTGTAAAATGTTTAAATTTTGTGGATGACGTGTTTTTGTGAGTAATAAATAGGACTAGGCTTCTCTTGGGGTTTCAGCCTTTCATTTCTAATGTTTCAATCCTTTCTTCTTTTGAAATGTACAGGGAGAGTGCTAAGGTAGCCACCTTATTCCACAATCCATTATTTCAAAATAGGCAATTAGGAGAGCAAATAATTTAATATTAGTTGACAGATCATTAGCCTGTAATACAAAAAGTAGATGAACAAGTAAGAAAAGTCAGGAGCCTAAGGAAGCGATAGCTAAATTTGGAATTAAGTGGGAGAAAAAAAAGATCTTAATAGTGAAGCATGGTAATAGCTGGAGGATAGGCACAAGAAAGCAGAAAATTGCTGGTACACAAAAAACTTACTTAGACTATCTTACTACTGCAGCTGAGTCAGCTTAAATCTGAACACTAATTGGCACTCATAGGCTGCTCTCTATACTCCTGCATGACCTGGACCTGTCTTGGATGATGGCGTATGCTGAGTACCTTGGTGAATGACAGCCATGATGAGCAAATTTGGGCCTCATTTCCCAGAGGACTGGGTCTTCATTAGGAAAATTGTTTTTTGAATGACTGAAAATAGAGTCAAGTCCTGGTGAAGAAGTAGCCTGAGTATTTAATTTGTTAAGATTAGGTTTATATGTCACCCTGAAATGGGAGGATGTGTTGCAGTGAGGAGGTACTGACTGGTGCATTAGATTGAAGTGGGAATTTCATGAGACTGAAATGGGAAGCTGGATGCCCCCAAGAGTAGTTTTTTAAAATAAAGATTTTCTTTTAAATGATGACTTGGGGCTGCCTCAAACCTAAAAACTTCTTGGCTTTCTAGGTAATCTCATTCATATTTGTGGAACAAATCCAGTTACAGATCTTCCATAACGAAGAAAGAAAGCTACAGGAATTGCCGACTGTGTATGTCAAACTGCTGCCAGACCCGTGTGTGGTAACGCATTTATCACATTCAGAAAAGCATTTCAATAAACAACAACAGCAGCAGCAACAGGAGATGGATGTCCTAAGACAGAGAATAGCACATTCAGCAGGAAAGGAGGTTAAGTGTTTTTCATTCAGGAATTCATAATGAGATCACAACAAAGACTAGACTGGAACTAACAACTAGTTAATTTTTCACTCTAGGCAAACCAGTACAATACATTCTATTGTTAATATATATATTTTATTTTAATTTTATGTCTGATTAATCTCTAGCTGAATGCTTACTGAAATTCAGTTTGCTAAATACTACATTGTGATTTCGGATAGATTTTAATAATAAATATCTATAGTTACAACAGTGGCCTTTCGAGATATCATTCTTTGTTTCCCCATCTTTTTTAAGAAAAAAACCTGAAAAACTTTAAAGTAAAACAAAAGTATATTCTTCCCTTTTTAGTGTTCATTTGTAATATTTACCTTTTGTTAGATTTTCTCTTCTCCCAATATTAATGGATTCCACTATCATCTTCTGTTTTGCCTCCAGCCACGGAGCTGGTTCTCCTCTTGACCAAACTAGGTTCCTCTTTAAGTTCTGTCAATGAAACACATACATACGACTGCTCTCAGGAAACTACTGGTGCTGGGTTTCATCTTACTCCACTTCAGATGCCTCTGAATCGTAGGCAGACACCTTAAACTGTGTTGCCAAAGGAAAAAAAAGATGTATTTTTAGGTTCTGATTCCTCTGATCCATTTTCAGTTTCTTTTGGCTTATGCCATGTCCCACTGACCCAAGATATGTGTCAGTATTTTCCCTTTGCCAAAGGAATGTCACATTTCAGTACAGTAACTGAAGATTTTCCCATGTGTTGCAGAGCAAGTGGGATCATCTAAATTAACAGATAAAAAAATAGTTACCTTTAGAATTTAATTTGAAATTAAAATTTTCATACACTGCCACTTTGGCTTGCACCGATTCTTGGTGGAGTGCTGCTTGTCTGCACAGGTATTAACTCTTCAATGCATAAAAAATGTATTAGGTTCAAATTTGTTCTCCAACTTGTTCTATATGAGCTTTTGTGGTCCAGATTTTCTGCATTGCTTTGAGTTTACTTGCCTGCAAGTACAGGTTCATTAAGGTTTTTTTTTTGAAGTTAGAGGAACCCTACAAACATAAACTATGGCCACAGAACAGGGGATTGAGTTGCAATTACAGCTGACTGAAATTTTCTAGTGAGTGGGTATGAACAGACATGTTATGTAGTTTTAGTTCCAATTGAGGATACTCAAAATCCTTGTCTGCTCATTGGTGAGGCATAGAATTATCTTTTTTCTTGGTGCTGGGTCTTCTTGTGGTAGTCTATAAGGAAAACTTTAATTATTGTTTTTATATGTGAAAAATTGATATTTCAGACCATAGAGGTTTACCCTTTGTGCCTAGAACTAGCTGAATAGGTTATACTTGAATTAGAGACATCTTGCTGTTTGTTGTGAGTGTTTCTTACCGGTTTATCTGTGAGTCTTTAATACATAATTGTTTACAGTTCTCTACTTTTTCTCTGTTATACATGAAAATCAATTTCTTGTGTTTAAATTGCATCATGGATTCATCTGAAAACATTCCAAAACTCTAATGTGACCTAATGCTTCTTGTATATTTCACTCATAATGACACTGTTATCATCATGATTGGTTTCTCTCCACCATGTCACAGAAGTATATATGGTGGTGTTGAGAGCCAACATTTTCTCAGAGACCTCTGCAGTTTTCTGAAAACCCTGAATCCCAAAAGGGAGATTGTTATTAGAAAAAGAGGAGGATGTGTTTTAGATCTCTTGGTTCAGCTATTCTGCAGGGAAACACCAGAAAACAGAAGCTTAATTCTTCCTCAGTGTCTGGACAAAGGACAACACACCATGAGACAAAGGGATAAATCTTCAGAGAGAGATTTAAAAAAGACATTTGAGGAAAGGGATTGTTGTGGGGAGAGATGAAGGCTCACTAATGGATTGATAATGCCAGGAACTGGCAAGACTGCATGTGTTCTGGAACTGAATCCTGCCCATGCAACCAGAGGCACAGAAATTACTTCTCTCTCTTATCTCATGTGTGACAGCTAACAATTTAATCTGCTCTGTTCATTATGCAGGTTGGCTTCTCTTCCTAGTTAGTGGATTATGGGAACAAAAAGCACTGTGGTTGTGAAACAATTACTCTGATCCTCCAATTGTTTGTGTGTTATAAAGCAAGATAATCTTTCAGATATTAAGCAAATACATTTAAGCTCTCAATAACTTGACATTCAGCAGTGTGCTAGGTATTCTGATAAGCAACTTGTACGCTCAGGTTTCATCTGGAGGTCAACTTAACAAGAGGTGTCATGGGAACAATAACTTGGAGTCCGTCTTTGATCAATCGCTTATGTGGAGCTACTTCATTTCCCTTTCAAAGAACAATCTCCCTTGAGTCTGAGGTGAGATCTGTAGGAATCTTTGCTGATTCAGTGTTGGTTGCTGTGTAAAACAGCACTGGGGATGACTGCAGTCTCTTCTGATCCTTCCAAGCTCTTATACCAGCTTTTAAAAATTGTGCAGAAGTGGGTGAGTGGGGGGAATGGGTGGACTGAATGGGATGGAAGCTGGGATTTCTTCAGTGCCTGTTCGTCTCTGATAGAATGGCTTTTTTCTCTTGCAGAGACCCCATGTGTCACCTGAGGCAAACCCCTGCTAGGTCAAGGGACTGCCACCCTGGGGCATACTCTCGATCACAAGGTAAAAGTGGACAAGTTTCAACTCTTTGGCATGTACAGGGTGAGAAAGCAGGCAGTTTTTTTAGTTGCCAGGAACCTGTCATTCTGACATATTCTTTCTTCCTCTGTTTTCTGTCTGTGACAGGGATACGTGCAAAATGAGCTCTATCTTTTCCCCTTTGTCAAAGGTGAGATAATAAATACTACTATAATAAACATTTGTTTCCTTTGAGCTCAATGTCTTCGTCACTTCAGTCACCCCTCCTCATGTCCATCTTCTTGAAAGGGTTTTGTTTCAGATTGATTTCTGGTGGACAGAGGAGAGGAAATGAATTTTCAAGGAGGAGAAGGCTTATGGTATGCACATTACTGTTGGCAATACAGGAGTTTAGAGCACAGGAACTTCTAGAGAGGCTAGTGCTGGAGGTGTTTTACTTTAGTCCAGATGGAGGTGGAATCCTTATGGATCCTTATAGATAAGAAAGGCATCTGAGTCTCATTCCTGGCCTGTTGTCCTCCTACTTGAAGAGCCCTAAGAGTTGCTGTGGTATAAACCAAACCCTTTTTCCATCCACCTGCTCTACATTCTGATGCCTTTCACAAAACAGCTGCTCAGATTGGCTTGCACAGATGTGTTCATGAAGAAGCACAGGCTTTCCCTGTACCTTGTCACACTGTTTGGGTTAGATGCTTCAAAGGTAGGTGTATTCATTCATTTGCTCATTTTCCCCCCATCTCTTGATTTTTAAGAGCATCAGCTTGTATGAGAAAATGCCAACTTGTCCCATTAGAATTGCCCCACAGATTGACACAGTCTCATTTCTCTGTGTATCCTCAGATAAATTTTGTTTCTGTCAGTTTTGTAAATCAGGTGGTCTGAGTAAAATCTGATGGCAGAGAACTGTTGAGATATAAGTGCTTAAGATCTAGCATGATTTCATTGGTTCATTAATTCAAAATCTGCAGATGGTCATGTTTTCAGTTATCTGAATGCTCTGCTGCCTTAATCTCTCCATGTGCTTCTCACCAAGGTTTAAATCGTACAAAACCCCTGTCCTTCACCTGCCCGCATCCTGGCTTCTCCATTGCTTTGCATTTCTAAGCCTGAGGTACTTGGAGCTCACATAGTCTAGCAAAACTCATTGTCTTGGCACCTTTGTATCTTTTCATCTTTCTAGTACGTCTCTGATACAGAGATGAGATATCACATGGCTAGAAGGAGAAGCAGCTATATGAAAAGCTATTCTCTTTCCTTGAGGGACACTGGATTAGTGTTGCTTAGCTCCTTGGCTGGCTCTGCAAATGAGCTCTTTATGTTTTCTCCTCCAGTGCTGCACTCTTAGAAAAGGGAGTGCAGCAGGGGTGTCACTGGTTGAGAACACTTAGCCCAGATCATTTTTGATTTTGTGTCTTAACATATAGCAGTTTTAGGGCTGTGCATAAAGCCAATGAAGCATAAAGAGCATTAGAGATTTGGAGAGTCTCAGGATACGGCTTAATTGTTCTGGAAATGAATCAGTTGGGACATGACCGTAAATCTGTCTTCTCTGTCTGTGTAGCACAGTCCTTCTGCTTCTGGGTAAAATGTTTGACATTTCAGAAGAGATAGAACTAGTATGTAATGCAGGGCAGCCTCTTCTCCATATCGATTGGGTGGTGTTGAAGATAGAGCAGCAACAGTTTCCTGATTCACGCATACCATTGTATTCATATTGATTTGTTAGCATTTATGAAGCAGTAATATCTTTAAAATAAGTGTAGTCATTTCTAATTGTCTTATTTTTGTTTTATAATGGTCTTATGAAGGTCTATTTAGTTCTTCTCTTGGGTTTTTGTTCTTTTGCCTCAGATACTTTGCAGTGATGAATCTTGGTTTGATCTTTAAGACATCAGCAATTATAGCCAGGACAGACTTCTGACATAGTGCAGAAAATATAGTAGTTTTTGATGATACGGGTAAGTCTTAGCTATTTTTGAAAGGTCCCAATCATAGTCCTGTGAAGTCTTTACTTCAGTAGCCTACAGTAAGGATCAGCTAAAATCACAAAACCAGGATCAGAGTTAAAGAGCATTAGGAAACGGAATCTTTCGTTATCTCCCATATGTAGAAGATACTGTGCAGAAGCTGCTTTCCCTACTACCTCATCAAAGCAGTTCTGAAATAATTTTTACTGTGCTGTACTTGAAGGCTGTGACTGAAGACTTCTCTGTAAGTGTACTTAGTTAAGCAGTGAAAGAGAATGCAAGGCCACTGAATCTATTTTCCATTTTGCCATTGGTAAGAGAGGGAATTATTTAGCAAAAAGATTACTAAACAGGCAGCTTTCCTGTATTTCCCCGTCTCTCTCTTCTCTCTACAATTGCATACTTCCACCCACACACCCTTTTCTCCACAAGAATTGTCTGCATGCAGCTGAACTGCAAAACCATTTCCAAAGCTGTTACCAGAAAGAAAAACAAATTTTCAATTCATTTTTACCTTGTAATTCCTTCATCCCAATCAGTGGCTTGCACCTCATGTTTATTATTCATGTAAGGAATTGTAAAGTGAGCCACTTGCTCTTTATTATGAAAGACAGATTTTATTTTCTGATCATGGACTATAGATACAAAGGGCTGTTGATTATAAAACCATTATTTAAACTCTGTGCCCTTCTTGTAGTTTATAGAAACTATTGCAATTATTTTCCTACTTATATAATGCTTGGCCTGCTGTAACTGGACTACAATAGTGTAAGAGAAGAATTAGAGAACACTTAGCTGTAAGAAAATGAAAGAGGTGTGCAGTTCACTAACATCTGGCATTATGCACCCCTGGAACCTTAAAATTATTTGTGTCTCATATAAAGATGTTTTCTTTGTCAGAATGCTACTAATTCACTTTGTTTTGGCAATCAGAAATCTGCACCATTCAGACTTTAAGCTTCCAGGTCTGTACCACAGTGGATTTGAAATGCAGTGCTGTCTGGAGAATAGTGGAGTACATTATTTTTTTCAAAAGGTCTGATGTATGAGCACCACTATGCCTGTGCTGCTTGTTTGTGGAGTTTTTGGACTGCCATTCCCAAGGTTGGCGTTCCACTGTTCAGGGAAAGAAGATATAGGTTTGAAGGCTATATCTGAGCTAGGCACAAGGTCATTATATACCAATACTGGCTATGAAAATGCTGCTGAAATTGGCTGTTTTGTATGTGGCTCTTTGTAGATCTTGAAATGATGGGACATGGAGGTTTTTTTTCTCATTGAGGCTGACTTTGTTAGCTGATAATAGCTTACTTCAGGAATCCTTTATGAGTCTTTTCGGCAATATCAATATCTATTTGTTAGACCAAAGGTTGAATTAGTGCACAGTCTACTGAAACTGTTAGGGAGGACTGAATGTGATGGGTGGCATCAGCTGACAAATCCACCACTGTTTGTGTTGTTGTGGTTTGCAGGGAATCCTCCTCTCTGAGCTGCCTGAATGACACTATTCTCAAGCTACCCTTCACCTTTCCTTGTGTTGTCTGTTTTGAGCGTGCAAGTCAGGGGTTGTTCAGGAAAGCCATCTAGTGAAATCATCCAAGCATTGGCTTATGATAATAATGAAGTAAGAGCATTGGTACATCTGTATTTGCTACCTCTGAGGGAAATATTTTGGGAGCAGAAGTTACTGAACACTTGGAAGGGCGTTCAGCTAACAACACTGCACCTTTTTCAGAACGTCGCTTCTCCAACTAGCATCTAGTCATTTCTTTCATGACCCCTTTATCCTCCTGGTCATACAGGTATGTTTTTCTACCATTACTCGTCCACATAGTGCTCTTCTGTTGCATTATTAATGGTAACCTTTTCCCTGCATGCTGTCTTGTTAGTCAGCCATTGTTTTGACCTTCTGGCCTGAGTTATCCAGGAGGAAAATGTCAGTGGACAAGCTTGTAGCTTGTTTGGTGTCCCTTCAAGAAAGCTGTGGGTTTATTTTGTTTTATTTTATATATTTTTTTTATTTCCACCTGTGGTAATTTATAGCAGCTGCCACCCTTGAAAGTGCAGAGCACAAAGGTGAGACTATAATTATGGCTAAAGGCAGATCCCTGAAATGTTGAGCTTTGCCCTAGTGCTGTGGTTTGTATCAGAATTTCAAATAAGGTGAGTGTGTTATAGGAGAAGCAAAACAGCAGCAGGAAAAGCCCATAACTAACCAAGTAATACAACCTCCTGCTTGGCCCAACATGTGATTATAGAAAAGCAAATACAAAAGCTTTCTCTGGAGAAATGTTTGTGAATGGCAGGGTGTGTTTGTTTTGTGCCATCATATCTAAGCTCAACCGAATGATTAAAATCTGCTTTTTTTTTTTTCCAAAGGAAGTGTGTAATGATTGCCTGTTGATCAGTAGTGTTTCTTGCAAGGTAGCTGTCAAACTGCAGGGAATTCCAAATCAGAGCAATAATTGCAGGATTATCCTAGCTCTTCTAGACAATGTTACTTTCCTAAAGATTTCTCTGATTTTTTTCTTAGACAGAGAAATGGAAATAAATACTTCTTTTGGTCTTCTAACAATCCCCAGGAAGCAGAAAGATTATGAATATTAGAACTTTCTATCTGGACATGTTTTGTCCCATTTACTGTTTCCGTTTTCCAATAAGCATGTAATTGTCACGAATGTTAATGGAGACTCTGGCATACAATCATTTGAAGTGACAAGAAATATTTTGAGTTCATTGTTGAGCCAGTTGAACAATTTTTTTTCTTTTCTGTTGACTCCTGTAACTTTGGACCATGCCCAAAGTGCTCTTTTGACTTCTGATGTCTCCTTATCTTGCCAATGAAATCTGATGGTCTTAGTGTAGCTGAGATGCTGAGAGTGTTTGAAGAGTGAGAATAAAAGGAGGAACTGAGTTATTTGACAGTAGATCTGATAGAGAAGGAAAAGAATAATGTTGTAGGAAAGAAGATGTAATCTTAAATATTTACCACTCTGTTGTCAATGTCTCTGGGCTGATTTAATATAGCATTATAAAAAAAAGTAAATTGTGTCAGACACACTTTCATTTTATATGAAAAAATAAATTTAGCTGCAATCCAGTAAATGTTTAGGAAAGTAACAGATATTGTCTTGTATAAAGAACCCAAGATCAATATCAGTAACTTTTTAAAAGGACCTAAAGTTGTGCCTTTATTGTATGTTATAAATAATACTGTCCTTAATATTGTGTCCTCAGGCAAACAGACCCGCAACTCTTTAAGGAGTAGATTTTCAGTGTTCAGTGTGCTTGGTTTTTGCAACCTGTGTCTAAGTTCCATATACTTAGGAACTTATTGCTTTTTTTTTTTCCCCTAGGAAAGTTTACTGCCTTTTTTTTTTTTTGTGTGTGTGTGTGTGTGTGTCTATGACGACTGTCTTTTCTAGGATTACTTTGTTAGCCCTGGTTCAGACAGATAGAGCTGAAGAACAAAACGCTCAGAATATTCCTTTTACAGCTCATCAGGGATATGCTGCCTGGGATATCTGCAGAACTGTAATTTTTCCGTTGTTTTGCAGGGGAAAAAAAACAAAACCCAGAAAACAACAAAGTATAACCAAAGTATAATGTACCTCTTGTTATTTTATGTGTAAATGTTAGTATATGTGGAGTTACGTGGAAACCAGGCCCTTGCTGCCTGCTCCACTGATGTCAGTTTGCCAAAAAACGATGGGCTGAGAAGTGATGTGGGTTCAGAGTTGATTCCTGGGTGGGTCAGACAGCCCTGCCTCTGTGGCAGCGGCACCTGTCAGGCAGGTGGGGAGGAAGGCCAGCAGCAGCCTCAGCTGTCCCGTTGCCCTCTGCTGCTGCATGCCTTCTGGGCCCCGTGAACGTGGGCTGTTCTCAACCAAAACGCCCACCTGGACTGAGGGTTGTTGCTTGTTCTCAGTGGGATGGTGCTTGGCTCACTGGCTGCAGGCCTCTGTCAAAAAGGAACTCTTGCCACAAGGCAAGCCTCAGCTGGGCTGCATTCCCCAGGACCTGGCACAGACAGCATGGGGTGAGGGCCAACCACAGTTTGAAACACCAGCAGTTGCCTTCTCCTCCTGCTTATTCAATTTCTCTTACATCTTTTGCACCTTTCCATATTCATTTGTACCTGCACTTCTACACAGCTCAGTAATTTGCCCTGTTTCTCTTGCGGTATGCTTTTCTAACACACCTGAGGAGTTATTTTGCTCTTTCAGATGTTGAATACGGTGTTCATTTGGCTGCAGATAGCAGCCACCCAAGCACAGAGTTAGCCTGGTCAACAGTATGTTCTGAATGGGTGTATCCCAGTTGCTTTTGGTCTAAGGACCAGCTATCATGAGAAAAAACCATTGGACTGTTGTGGGCTTTGTAGTCAAAATGGTTAACTTAAAAAATTTGGATATAATTTATACTTTCTTATGCTTTGTTTGGTGAGTTGCTTTTGTCTATAGGAGTGTGTATGTGGTTTTATTAAATAAGGTAACTATCATTTATGGTTTATTTCCGAATGTCTTGCAAACCACATATGGAGGAACTTCTCAGACACAGCCAAAATCTTTTTGAGTTAAGCAGAAGTTAATGTAACTTGTCAATTGCACCTGTATTTTCTTGCCAAGCTCCCAAACCTAAGGAAGTTGGAAGGAATTGTTTTTCCCAATGAAGTTCTTCTGGTGGCATAGTCCATAGCAGCCTCTAGGACTTTAGCTAAGCTGCACTGGACTATGTGCTGGGGTCAGCTGTGATATGTTCAGGTGTCCCTGGTGTAGAATCTAGATTTCAGGAATAAAAAAAAGATTGTGCTTGCTTGGGATGCATGCAGATATTAAATTGAGGAGCAGGTATGCACTCCTGCCTTGTAGAGGGGAACTCTCTAACGCTGGTAATACAGATATAGCTCAAACAGCTTCTGTTTCTGTTTATGATGACAAAAATAGGGCTGCTAAATAGCACTGCCTTTCCTTCTGGCATGAAATCCATGACAAAGAAAAGACAGCCATTTGTTCTTGTCTTTTATGCTGAAGAAACTGGTGACATTGGCTCTAATGCTGAAAAAAAGGGAACCACAGTGTAGGATGCTCTGGAAATGATTATTCAGGTGAGATGAATACTGGGGAGAGAACGAGAAAGGAGAGAATACATAATTCAGTCAGACAATGGGGCTAAAACATTTCATGAGAGGTTTCATCAGAAACAGGATTTTTTCTTCTTGTCTGGCTTCACCTCTTTTTTTTTTCCAGCCATGATCTCTTATTTAGATGCATTAGTGAGGAGCACAGTAGTAGTGCTGCTGGTGCTCAGTCCCTAGTGAAGTGGAGCTCATCTCAATTGCCTTTTACTCCAAACATTAGGTAAAATAAAAATACCAGAGTCCATAATAGGGGGAAAACATCAGTAGTCAGGATGAAATGCAACCTCTTGCTCAAAATTTTGATCTGCCAAAAGCCCTGTGCTTTTTCTAAAGCCAGTTCCCATCCTACTATTTTACAGTTAAAGGAGTATTATTCTTCTATAATGCTGGATTAGATACATACCTTAAATTAAGACAATAATAAGGCTGTTATATCTAACTGCTCATTTTAAGTCTGCAGTAATGAGCTGAGATTGACCTGACAAAGAAAACATGCATGTTAGAGAAGTGCATATCTAACATGATTCTGTAGATTGATTAGATGTGCACTAAGTACACTTGCATGATAGGAAAAACATTTTCAGAACTCCCGAATGAAGTTGCTCGTTCTCTGAGATAAAGCATTCCTCTTCTATATTTCCATCCACTCATTTTCTGTTCTACCTTATGCACATCTCCTAAATGAATGAGGGATATTTTTTTTCCAGTTAATTAAAACTTTGAACTGGATGATTTCATTATCTCAGCTTTACTGGATCACTCTGTGTGTAGAGTGAGTAAGAAAGAAAGATTTGATCAAGTAAGTATGTACAGTTTGGGAATGCTTCAGTTTCATGTGGGGAGTTGGTGTGGGTTTGTGCCAAATTTTATTTTAGATTCTTATTTTTTTCTTAGTATACAAAAAGGCAAGATGCGAATAAAGGTCATCAGATACTTAATCTGTTAGGATCTCTCTGAAGTGGGTGCCCGTGTTACTCAGGTGTGGTGCAAGGTGTGTTCTTACTCATTTCATTGCTGTCCTGGACAGACTGGCACCAGAGCCCAGCAGGCTCCCAGAGCTGTGCTGCACAGCCCTTGCTGCACAGCGCGTCCCAGCGTGTCTAATTGCACTGTAATGAGGGATTAAAATCCACAGCTATGACCTGCCTCAGAAGGAGGGAAGGGGGAAGGTGTTGCCAGGCTCAAGTCCTGAGGTGCCCAGCCTTTTGGACTCACTGCTTCTTAGCCGGTCCTCCCCAGCTCCTATTTCTGTATGCTCAACTTTGCATTTTTTCAGCTTTTACTCTAAGAACTGCTATTGAGAAGGTGTAAGTGAGGTCATCAACCAAATGTTTTCGTTGATACCTTTGATCATCTGTTATTTTGAATGTATACCTCAGAGAAATGTTAAAAGAGCAGATTAAATTCCACAGTTCCCATCTCTTTCCTTTCTCTAACGAAACCAGTATGCTAACTGGGACCCAGACAGGATACTCTGAATTATCTAGCATCACTGGCACAGGTGGCACCTTGTCCTCTCCTTTCTTCTCAGACTATTTATCCATGCGGATGTTGGGGATGCAGAATGGGATGTAGCACAGACCTCACCGGTAGCTTCCCTCTAGTGCAGAACCTGGCCATTTTTTTCCATCTCTTTTATCTGGTTATTAATGTACATTATTAATTTCCCCCTCCTCCCTGGGTACTTTTGTTTTGAAGTAAGCTGGAGGTTTGGGTGTAATTGAGGACAGAATGTAAACCTTTGGAGTCTTCATATGGGAGGTTAATTAAGGAGGGGGAATTCTGGATTGTGCTCATCTTTTCTTCTTCAGGAAAGAAGTTGTGAGTAGGGTAGAGCCCTCAGAAATCACAAAGGAACAAGAAGATACCCAGTGCAGGCAGAAAACCAAGCCTGCTTTAGATGCTTTGGTCTTTGTTGTGGTGTCTTAGGAATAGCATGGGTATTTCTGCTAAGCGCTCTGCATCATTAAATACTGTAAGCTCTTTGCATTATTAATTGTTCTCATATTCTGTGAAGCAGGAAAACAGCCAAAGGTGCATAATCTTAATTCCCACTCTCCTTATATAATTTAACTAGTGTTCAGTGACCTTTAACTGGAAAATGATTTTTCAAAAGCTCATTCCAAATCTATTTTTCACTTGACATCCATACTGTCAGCTATGCCTGAGATTTTGCCAAGCTTAAGGGAAGGTCAGAACATTACAGAAAACAGATCATCTTGCTTCTAGCCACACTCCAATAAAAAAATAAAATAGATCAATAAAGAGTGTTGAAGCCACATAATCCAAATTTTGGAAATTCCTGTTGGCAGAGGCACTCACTGGTATTAACAGAAAATATGTTTTCTTTAAGGATGAGTGGCTGCAATAGCTGCTGTCAGTCAGTGACTGGGAGCTTTCTCTGCATGCAGATATCATGTCCAGCTCAATAACGTATCATTCAGGTGGCAGCCTCCTTTTGGCCAGACTAGCAAAAGGAGAAACATGTCAGTACCCTGATCATCCTTCCAGCTAAGCTAACCCTTTTTTGGTAACTTAGAAATGACCACATTCAGTAGTATGTCACAAGTGATCGAAACAGCAGAACGGAGAATTCATTGCTCTTTTTAAATATAGCATTTTTTTTTCCTGGGGCATATCATAGCTATAAAAAGTTCCAGTAGAGACCTGATATATTTTCTAACAGTTCACCTGACTTTTGTCTATGTAAATATTCAAGGCTAAATTCAAGAAGTTAAGATAGCAGCAGCCATAAGAGATCAATAGTTAATATCTTTTACAAAAAAAAGTTGTACTTGATTTGAATCGATCTGGTTGTAAACTTTGGCCCAGGTGTTGCACAGTCTGAACTGCGCTGATCATCCACATTTAAAAGAACTGGAGAAAGGCACAGATATGTTGGCACTTGTGATTGATTGATTTATTTTTAGGGAAACTATTTGATCATACAGTGTTAATGTTGGGAACAAAACATCAAGCTGGAAATGATGAAATGTGTTCACCTCAAAAATTTCATGTTTTAAATGAACTTAATTTTTAATAGAAGTTATTCTTTCTCTTCTTTTCCTTGTGATGCTCATACTAGCCCAGGCAAAACAGCATTATTCTGTCCTGAGAAGACCAGGACTGGATAGTCAGCAAAACAAGTGACTAAAGGTCTGATTAATTCTAAAGGAGCAGAGATAAAGC